>NW_003852413.1:25627600-25630115 GCF_000181295.1 Otolemur garnettii
TTCTTGGGCTTAAGCAATTCTCTTGCCTCAGCCTCCCAAATAGCTGGGACTACAGGCACCCGCCACAGGGCCTGGCTATTTTTTTTGTTGCAGTTGTCATTGCTGTTTTAGCTGGCCCAGGCTGGGTTTGAACCTGCCAAGCTTTGGTGTGTGTAGCCAGCACCCTACCCAGTGAGCTATGGGCACCACCCAGAGATGTTCATTCACTGCTCATTACCTGGTCTGCTTCTTACTGCTCCTTGGAAGGCTTAAGAAATCTCTTAAGGCATCATATCAAAGGCAGGTTGGTGCAATGAAGTCTGTGGGGACTTTGGCAACAGATACAGACCTTGCTCCACTATTTCCAAACTGTATAAGCAACTAACTTAATTCCTTTGTGTCTCAGTGTACCCATCTCTGAAATGGGGATGATAAAACTTACCTCTTGGAGCTGTTGTGAGCACTAAGTAAAATAATATCATGTATGGAAACATGTGACTAGTGGATTATAGGTGCCTAAAACTGTTTTTGCACCAAAGGAGAGTTCTAAGACCTGCCACAAACTGGAAATGGAGATTTGCAGGTGCTGAGTACCTCCAGACAAGAAACAGTCTCACTCTGTCGCCCTGGGTAGAGAGAGTGCTGTGGCATCATCATAGGTTATAGCAACCTCAATTTCAGGCAATCCTCTTGCCTCAGCCTCTCCAGTAGATGGAGCTGCAAACACCTGCCAGGACACCTGGCTAGTTTTTCTATTTAGTAGAGACGTGAATCTCACTCTTGCTTAGTCTGGTCTTGAACTCCTGAGTTCAAGCAACTCACCAGCTTCAGCCTCCCAGAATGCTAGGATTACAGGTGTGAGCCACCATGTCCAGCCTACCATTTTCCTCTTAAGTCTTACAGGTTTCCAAGCCAGAGCTGAAAGTACTTCTTAGCCTTTTCTTTCAATCCTGTTCTGTCTGCATCAGCCCAGCCATGTCATTCTTCTGCCCTTTTTTTTTTTTTTTTTTGCAGTTTTTGGCCAGGGCTGGGTTTGAACCCACCACCTCTGGCATTTGGGGCTGGCACCCCACTCCTTTGAGCCACAGGCATCGCCCTCTTCTGCCCTTTTTTATCATCATTTCCATGGAGGTAAGTGTAGTTTCTGCTTTCTGCTCACCTCTCAGACAAAAAGTCTCTTGTGTGGTATTTGGCCCTGTGTTTTCTGAAGTGCCACATCTCCGCCTAGTTCTGTCCTGTCCTTTTCCTCTCATCTCCCTGACAATCACTCCTGGAGTGGAATGTGCTGTCTGCTTCTGAGCCTGAGCAGAAGTTTGAGAAAGGGGGAGGGACAGAGTGTCCAGGGATTGCGTGTCAGCAGACACGTTACAACTGCTGCAGGGCAAAGCAGGGTGAAACCGCAAGCCAGAGGCCTCAGGGCAGGCAGCCGTGAGGCCCGCCCCTGCCCCTCAGCTCCTCTCTCATCTCTGTCTCACCCAGAGGTTTCCTGGCAGGAGTGGGAAAGGTTGGTATCGAGTCCTTGAGCTCTGACTCATTCTCTGACCTAGTTGGGTGTTACCCAGTTATCTCCCAAATATCTCTACAGGGGCCTCATTTAGCAATACACAGTGTCATCCTAGACAGAAGATACAAGAGGAAAGCAGACTATGTATTTCATTCCCATCTGAGGGTCCTAACAACAACCAAAGAGCTTACAGTCTTCATGGTTTTATATGCCACCAGGAAGTTACATTGGTTATAGAACGAGCAGAATCATCTTACATCTTTACACTAAGAGGTTGGTGATTTTCCAGATTTCTTTATAGAAACAACTGTGCTTAACTTGCTCAAGACAGAATAAAATTATTGGTACATTTTACTTGAGCAGAGGAAGGGGCTGTGGGGAAGGTGGGGAAGGGACTGGAACACTGAGCCAGGAAGTGACTGGTCATTATCACACAGTGAATCAGGGGCCTATCTAGGGACATAACTCAGGTTTCTAACCCCACCTCAAATTCCATTCATTCCCTTAGTTTAGTTACTAATGGGCTACAGTAATATTCTGGACTTTCTTGACTATACAAAAAAAATAAAGTTCTTATAATTACCAAATTTCTGAGGGTTCCATAGGAAGTCAATTGTATTATGTTTCTGGGCATTATAAGTATCCTTTCACTATGTGTCCTGTGGAAAATGGGAGAGATGTTTGTTGCCTCCTAGACAGGTTGTCAAAAACACTTTAGAGTTTTCTAAGATCCAGAGAAGGCCAGACATAGTGGCTCAGTCCTGTAATCTCAGTGCTCTGGGAGGCTGAGGTGGGAGAATCACTCAAGGCCAAGAGTTTGAGGCCAGCTTGGGCAACACAGCAAGACCCCAATTTTACCAAAAAATTTTATTTAAATTAGTTGGGTATAGGCCGGGCACAGTGGCTTATACCTATAATCCTAGCACTTGGGAGGCCGAGGCAGGTAGATTGCCTGAGCTCACAGGTTCCAGACCAACCTGAGCCAGAGTGAGACCCCCATCTCTAAAAACAGCTGGGTATTTTTTTTTTTTT
>NW_003852413.1:25632263-25633311 GCF_000181295.1 Otolemur garnettii
GGCTGGGGATTCGAACCCGCCACCTTAGGTGTACGTGGCTGGCGCCTTAGCCAGTTGAGCTATAGGCGCCGAGCCTGAAAATTATTTTCTTACCTTCCTTTTATTTGAGGTTTCAGTCTCTCCCTAACTAGGGTCATTCTTCCTAGAGACATTAGATGGCTTCCAAGAAAGCAGATTTTAGTTTTATCCCCTGGCAGAGGGAATGGAGTCATTGCACATAGGCCAGAACATTCTTTCTGCCAGAGCTCCCCATCTGGAAAAAAAGAAAAAGTTTCAGAGTTTCCATAAGGGCTGTCTAAAGGGGAGGAAGGAAGAGGAAGCCATAGAGAGGACAAAGGAAAGCTACAGGGGTAGAACCCCAAGCTCCATAGTCTGAAAGGAGATCTGATTCAGCAGGCCTAAAAATCTGGCCCAGCACTGCTACAGTTCTCCCTTCCATGAACCCTTAGCTAGGATTTCTTTTGTTCCTTATTCCTCAATTTTTCACATGTACTTATCTATCTTGCCTGTCCCACCTCAGAATTTTCCTTTTATCCTTCGTTCTTTACGTACTTCCCATCTAATTTTTCAAAACAATTTTTTTAGAGATGAGGAGGTCTCACTTGGAGACCAAGGTTGCCAAGGCTTGTCTCAAACTCCTGGTTACAAGCAATTTTCCCATCTCAACCTCCCAAATAGCTGGCACTATAGACATGTACCAACACACCAAGCTTGGAACATTACCTTTGGATTAATCAATTAATATTTAATTCCAAATTTATATGTAACAATGATTTTGATGTTATAGATGTATAAAATCAAATATGTGGCTCAGTGCCCGTAGCACAGCGATTACGGTGCCAGCCACATACACCAAGGGTGGTGGGTTCAAACCTGGCCTGGGCCAGCTAAATCACAATCACAACTATAACAAAAAAAAAAAATAATAATAACCAGGCATTGTGTCTGGCACCCATAGTCCCAGCTACTTGGGAGGCTGAGGCAAGAGAATCGCTTAAGCCCAAGAATTTGAGGTTGCTGTGAGCTGTGATGCCATAGTACTCTACTG
>NW_003852413.1:25634796-25636026 GCF_000181295.1 Otolemur garnettii
GCCTCCCAAGTAGCTGAGACCACAGGCGCCCGCCACAACGCCCGGCTATTTTTTGGTTGCAGCCGTCATTGTTGTTTGGCGGGTCAATTCCTTCCTGCATTGACATAATACTTGCTTTCCTCTTTCACTCAGTGATTCTGGTTTGCCCTCTGTAGTATTACATAAGCCTATATCCTCTTCTACTAGAGTGAACCAAATGAAATTGCCATTTTTATATATTAAAACAGTCAAATATTAACAATTTCCTATTGTCATCCTTATACTTGACAATTTGAGAACAGCCTTTATTCATTACCTTAGACTTCTCTTCCCCATATTTAATATCTCCAAACTCAATCAAATTCTTTCTCATCTGGTAAAGTTACTAGATCCTTTTCCAACATGATCTCTCACTAGGCATACTAGGTTTCCTCAATATTATAATATGGGGCAGCCAAAACTGTTCAGCTCGAAGTACAGTAAGACTATTTTCTCTCTGGATTTGACGGTATGTCTTTTCATGAAACACAGACTCCACTGGGTTTGGTGAGACCTAAACCTTTTTCACATAAAATGCTGTCAAGCCGGTCCTCCTCCTTCCTGTGCAATTGATTTTTTTTTTTTTTTTACCACAGCAACCTCCAGCTCTTGGGCTTAGGCAATTCTCTTGCCTCAGCCTCCCAAAGAACTGGGACTACTGGTGCCCCCCACAACGCCCGGCTATTTTTTTGTTGCAGTTTGGCTGGGGCTGGGTTCAAACCTCCCACCCTCAGTATATGGGGCCAGCCCCCTACTCACTAAGCCATAGGCACTGCCCGGCAGATACTGTTCTAATCATATGAATAGAAAGATGAGAGAGACGTGTTTCTGGTCCACAAGCAGCTGCATTTGATAGGAAAAAGAAAAATACACAAAAAATTCCTAAAGAACAGTATAGAGCCACTACAGAAGTCAGCACAAGGTCCTAGGTGGTATAAAGGAGAGCATGATAGAGCATTTGGGGAAGTCAGATGGAGACCACACTTGAGATGAGTCTGGAGTGATGAGTAAAAAACTGCAATGTATTTCATAGGGAGATATAAATTCTAGGCAAGGGGATTGACATGCACAAAGACATAGCAGGGTAAAAGAATAAGGGATGGCCAGGTCCCCTGAGTGGTCTGGTTTATGGTCCTTGTTCTGTCCTAACCAGCTGGCTAGGTTGCAAATGCAGGCTGGATCATGGAGACTCTCCCACTTAATGCAGAAATT
>NW_003852413.1:25637223-25640706 GCF_000181295.1 Otolemur garnettii
AAATAAATAAATAAAATCCACATGACTGCATTATTTGCCCACAACTCCCAGGCTCATTTTCTTAGCTCTATTTTTCTGCCTCTTTGCTACCTTTCTTCGAGCTACCCTTGGCTCATTAAGCAAACCAGACATACCCAGGAACAGCACAACAATACATTTCTGAAGGTGAACCACAAATACCAGCTACATATAAAGGAACCATTGAGAACCATCCCCTTTGAGAAAGGCTTTGTGATTCACCATGGTCATTACTCACACCAGCCAATGCCAGTGTGATGCCTATGTGATGTAAAGTGTTCAGACTTCATCTTGGACTTTGGCATGGTTCTTCTAATTGGCTCTTGGTGCTCTGCCTCTGAATAATCAGCTTGGCTGTTATTTCATAAGTAACATGCATAGCTCTGCCTCAATCTTCATTTACTTATTATTTTTTCGAGACAGAGTTTCACTTTGTCAACCTAGAGTGCTGTGGCGTGGCGACATAGCTCACAGCAACCTCGAACTTTTGGATTTAAGTGATTCTCTTGCCTCAGCTTTCCAAGTAGCTAGGACTACAAGTGCCTGCCACAAGACCCGGCTATTTTTAGAGACAGGGTCGCCCTCCTGCTCAGGCTGGTCTCAAACTCGTGAGCTCAGGCAATCCACCTGCCTTGGCCTCCCAGAGTTCTAGAATTAGAATATGAACAGCCTAAATATGCCTGTTCTTTAAAGATACCTTAATGATTCTGCTAATGGAAATTTGAAATTGTTTTAATTTTTCCTTTTTCCCCTTCTCACTTCTCTTCACTCTCTCCTCTGATTTCTTCTCTACCCTGTACTCTAAGTTCTTCTCATTCATTTTATACAAAGTAATTTTGTATCTCCAGACTGTCCATTACCTTTGCAATATTAAACCTCAACAAAGTAAACTTCCTGCCATCCAAAAACCATTCTCCTCGATAGTGACAATATTGAAGACTAACATGCACATGTATTAGCCCATTTAATCCTTTCAAGTCTATTTTGTGAGTGAAAAAGTTAAGGTATAGAGAAGTTAAGCCGCTTGTGTAAAGTTACATGGTTAAAAAGTTGTACTGGGCTCGGCGCCTATAGCTCAACCGGCTAAGGCGCCAGCCACGTACACCTAAGGTGGCGGGTTCGAATCCCCAGCCCGGACCCGCCAAACAACAATGACGGCTGCAACCAAAAAATAGCCGGGCGTTGTGGCGGGCGCCAGTGGTCCCAGCTACTTGGGAGGCAGAGGCAGGAGACTCGCTTGAGCCCAGGAGTTGGAGGTTACTGTGAGCTGTAATGCCACGGCACTCTATCCAGGGGGACAGCTTGAGGCTCTGTCTCAAAAAATAAAAATAAAAATAAAAAGTTGTACTGATACTATTTGAACCTAGAGACCACACTCTTAACCCTTGCAGTCACCTCTCTTAGAGTCTATTTAGGTTCCTACCAAATTCTAACCTAACTTTCTTAGTGATCCCCATGATATAATTCAGGTTCTGGTTTCTATCCTGATCGCTATCTAGGTCCACTGCCTGTTCTATTAGCAGCTCTGCCTTGTAAAAGAAACTGGATCAGTCTAGAAAAAACAGGTTCCAGGATTGCCTTAGCCTATGGCAGAGGAGAAAGTATGGGTTGGGATCACAGGCCATGGGAAGATATACGTCAAGCCCTCGCCGCCTGCAAAGGTGTAATTTCCGTGTTCTCATCTCTGGGTGGGTCAGTCGGCTTAGTCAGTCTAGTTATCCCTGGAACTCAGCACACTGAGAAGTGCAGGCAACGACTGAGGCCAATTTAGGCAAGTTCTATTCAACAATTATTGAGTCCCAACAATGGGCCAGACACTGTTGGTTTGGGGTACAACATAAACTAGTCACATGTTATACAAATGAAGATAAGCACCTGGATAGCTGGAGACCTGAGTGTATTGTTTGGGGCGAGGGCTGGCAAGAGAAGAAAGGAAAAAGGGAAAGCAGGAATAGGGTGTGTATTATTGGAAGTTTTGGTTTTGAGGAAACAATCCAGATTAGGGGAAGAAATGATAACTCAATAAGGATTGCTGGCAGAAGGGCGGTGCCTCCAACAGAGGACGAAGTTTTTCATCTGCAAGTGAGTCAAATACCTTGCCTGTTTATTGGAACTGGTAGAGGAAAGGAAGTTCTAAGGGCAAAGAGCAGTCAGGAAAAGTTCCAAGATCCATAATAATATGTGTATGGGGGATGGGGAGGGGTTGTGTGAAATGCTAATTCCTGCTTTTTCTTGGCAGCTTTTCTGGAAATTGTGATGACAACTGGTGTTGGGAAAAGTCATTGAAATTACTTGTGACCACAGCCTTTTCCCTGCCTCAAGGTGGCTGGCTAGCACCTGAGCCATTCCAGATGGCAACCAACTATGGATTCATTTTTTTTCTCTTGCTCATTTATTAAAGTGAGGGTATCATTGGTTTTTTTCTGGGGGCGGGGGGAGGACAGCCTTTAGTACAAGTGAAAGTGTGCTCTCCCTTGTTTGTGTTTTAGAGGTAGGGAGGAAGGAAGAGAGAGGTTCACTTTCTAAGAACAATGAATAAGCAAGCCACATCCTCTAACCAAAAAGCTTCTTGCAGGATAAAAAGCCATGGATCCAATCAGCAGAGAGACCCAATTTCTGGTTTTAGATCTGTTTCAACTTACTGTGAGCTTTAGAAATTCACAACCTAGCTGTATGTCTAGTTTCTCATTTATGCTGTAGGAATAATAAATTCTTGTCCCTCAATAATACCGTGAGAAACAAATGAATAATAAACATTTAATATTTTTAGGAAATAGTATTCTGTAGAGATTTATTTCACTTTTTTCAATAATTTCTCAGACTGTTTCAGAAAAGTAACAGGGCCACAGTTGATATGCCATTTTTAAATGGATGTTGAATGTTGCTGAGGGTCCTCTCTTAAGTAACTTCCTCCTCTTAATTGGGACAGAAATTCTGGTCATTGACAGAAATGTAGATAGGCCAAAATAGAACTTAGGTGTTCTACAAATTCTGTTTCTCAATAAATGCCTTGTGAGCATTTGGTTCTGTCTTCAAAGTTCAATCATTAAAACATGGGCCAGTTCTGGCTGGACAAAGTGGCTCACAGTGGCACTTTGGGAGGCCTACGCAGGTGGATTGCTTGAGCTCAAGAGTTTGAGACCAACCTGAGCAAGAGCAAGACTCTGTCTCTACCAAAAATAGAAAAAATTATCCAGGCATTGTGGCAGGCATCTGTAGCCCCAGCTACTAAGGGAGCTGAGGCAAGAGGATCACCTGAGCCCCAGAATTTCAGCTGGCTGTGAGCTATGATGCCAGGCACTCTACCCAAGGTGACAGAGTGAGACTCTGTCTCCAAAAACAAAAACAAAACAAAACAAAACAAAACCCCACTGATCTCACAACTGCTGACTGCTTAAAAATTAAAAACAATAGTTCTTAATATTTAAACAAAACGGGTAATGGAAACTCATCAGCTCTTTTTTT
>NW_003852413.1:25643156-25645751 GCF_000181295.1 Otolemur garnettii
AAAAAAAAAAAAAGAAAAGAAAAGAAAAAAAATCCCATGAATAAGGCCAGGTGTGGTGGCTCTCACCAGTAATCCTAGCACTCTGGGAGGAGGCCAAGATGGGCGGATTGCTTGAACTCAGGAGTTTGAGATCAGCCTGAACAAGAGCAAGACCCCGTCTCTAAAAAACTAGCCAGGTGTGGCAGGTGCCTAAGTCCTAGCTACTGAGGAGGCTGAGGCAAGAGAATCACTTGAGCCCAAGAGTTTCAGGTTGCTGTGAGCTATGACACCATAGCACTCAACCCCAGGGCAGACTAACTGAGACTCTGTCTATAAATAAATAAATAAATAAATTCCCATGAACATTCTTCACAGTCATTTTTTTTTCCTCCTCTGTTAAAATGAGTATGCTTTGATATTTACAGGAGTGGCAGAATCAGGTCTATGATGTCTGCCTGCATCATTTTCAGGTGAGTAAAAAGCTGAAAGTGTATTATTATAGTAACAGTGGTAGGAGAAAGAAATCAAAACCATCACTGGTCTCCCAATTTGGCATATCAGCCCTTGGCTGCTACCCAACATAATCTTGCCAACATTACTCTCAAAGTAATTTTTCTTATAAAATGTGGCACAATCACCACCATATTCTGAACATGGATATATAATCTTAAAAATATTATTTAAAGTATTTGAAATATTTGAAGAGACAGTTGATTTTTACGGAGCCAGTTGACATTAACCTATGCTGTTTTCTGCTAAGGTGAATACCCTGGGGTATAAGAAAATCAGAAGCAAGTCAGAGAATCCTTTTAGAAGTTTCATAGCCTAAAAAATTAAATATTACAGAATGTCAGTCAACTCTCTATAAAAAGATTTTTGCAAACATACAAAGCTATTTTAAAATTCTCTTTTATAAAATCAGACAATTTCAAAGTCATTGGCTGCCAGGGCAGTGCCTGTCGCTCAGTGGGTAAGGCGCTGGCCCCAGATACCATGGGTGGTGGGTTCCAACCCGGCTTTGGCCAAACTGAAACAAAAAAATAGCCAGGCATTGTGGCTGGCACCTGTAGTCCCAGCTACTTGGGAGGGTGAGGCAAGAAAATCGCTTAAGCCCAGGAGTTGGAGGTTGCTGTGAGGTGTGATGCCACAGCACTCTACCAAGGACAATAAAGTGAAACTGATTCTTTTTTTTTTTTTTTTTACATTTATTATATAATGCAGCACATTTTATTCATACAGTTGGGATGCGATATACCTTATGTGAATAAACTACAGTTCGATAGGTGTCGAAACTGTCTCTTAAAAAAAAAAAAGTCATTGGCTGCCATGTTCAAAATCTGAAAGCAGGGTACTGGTAGGATTACTAGATTTAGCAAATAAAGGTACACAGTGCTTCCTGATGAGGAAGAGCTCCTAAGAAATAAAGAGAGAAAATATATAGGATGCCCAATTAAATTTGAATTTCAGATAAAAAAGGAAAGTTTTTAGTATTCTAACTATTGCATATTTTTAGTGTATTTCATGACTTATGAAAAATTTGAGATATATTTGTACTAAAAAAGCTATTCGTTTTATACAAAATTCAATTTGAACTTGAAGTCCTGTATTTTATCTGGCAACCTTAGTACTGGGGAGAGTTACTTGGTTTAACCCTTCACTACTCTGCAGACTCAGGGGTCCAACCTGGCTGATGAGAAAGTGCCTTTAGGGTTTACTACACAGAATTTTAAAATTAGCAATGGTCATAGTAAAAGGACAATTGAACCTTTCTTCTGGTCTGTGGATTTCCATTTTGTCTCTTTCACACTGTGAAAAGCATTGAAGCATATTTCCAATTATTCAGAGTGGTAGATTAATTGAAGAGTATATTTTATTTGGATCTCTAAAGTTAGGGTTAAGGTTTGTGTGTAGGGGCTAAGAGCCTAGGATTAACCATGAGGATTTATGAACCTAGAGAACCTGTTTCTCTTGGTAGGTTTCCTGTTTCAAGTAAAGAATGAATAGACTTGATGTTGTAAAGCACTTTGAAGACTTAAAAAATGCTGAATGGATTTTTTTTTTCTAATGAAGTTATCCCCCTCCTCCACACCTCTCACTAAAGGATCACCTCATTGTTTGGGTTAATAGTACTTGTCAGACTATGTCAGATCTTTGTGGTGGTAAGCCTGGCTAATGGAAGCTGAAGTCCTAGTGCACCAGAGGTGGGTTAAAAACAGCAATATTGCTCTGAGTCTGATTGAAGCATTCACAGAGAGGGAGCATTCTTTTCCACCATCAGCTGACGTTCTGCAGCAAGGGATTCTGTTACCCTCATTTGAACTGCCTGGTTATTCTAGCAATCAGATCTTTCTGTCTCCTTCCCGTTACCTGGCCTTGACACTGGCTATCACATGCGCTTTTTGCCTTGACTTCCAGGCAAACAATTCTTTTTTTTTTGAGACAGGAGCCTCAAGCTGTCCCCTGGGTAGAGTGCCGTGGCATCTCAGCTCGCAGCAACCTCCAACTCCTGGGTGCAAGTGAGCCTCCTGCCTCCGCCTCCCAAGTAGCTGGGACCACAGGCACCCGCTACAACGCCCGGCTATTTTTTGGTTGCAGCCATCACTGTTGTTTGGCGGG
>NW_003852413.1:25645871-25647390 GCF_000181295.1 Otolemur garnettii
TAAAGTCAAAATATTGGGATTTCTAAGACAGTTACATGGTTTATGACGACAGTGGAGGATATTCACAATCAGAACTGTCCTGCAAAATCTAGGGCAAGTGTGGTGGTCCCCCTAATATTTCAACACTTGTTCTCTGACAGCTGGGACTATAGGCGCCCACCTATTTTTTTGGTTGCAGCCACCATTGTTGTTTGGTGGGCCCAGGCTGGATTCAAACCTGCCAGCTCAGGTGTATGTGGCTGGCACCTTAGCCGCTTGAGCCACAGGCGCCAAGCCACTATGTCAGTTTTTGAACCCTTTTTATTTGAAGCCCCCTATAATAATTCTAAAGAAGAAAGCAGGCTTGGCTCCCATGGCACAGTGGTTACAGCATCAGCCACATACACCAAAGCTGGCGGGTTCGAACTCAGCCTGGGCCAGCTAGACAACAATGACAACTGCAACAAAAAATAGCCTGGTGTTGTGGCAGGCGCCTATAGTCCCATCTACTTGGGAGGCGGAGGCCAGAGAAATCACTTAAGCCAAGAGTTTGAGGTTGCCGTGAGCTGTGACACCATAGTACTCTACCAAGGGTGATATAGTGAGACTCTGTCAAAGAAAGAAGGAAAGAAAGAAGGAAGGAAGGAAGGAAGGAAGGAAAGAAGAAAAGAAAGAAAGGAATAAAGAAAAAGAAGCAGTGGAACTCATTTCCAACTTATTATGGCTGTCCTTAAAATGTAAGTTATGGGCTCGGTGCCTATGGCTCAAACGGCTAAGGCACCAGCCACAAACACCTAAGCTGGCAGGTTCGAATCCAGCTCAGGCCACCAAACAACAATGACGACTACAACCAAAGAATAGCCAGGCATTGTGGTGGGCACCTATAATCCCAGCTACTAGGAGGGTGGAGGCAGGAGAATCTCTTGAGCCCAGGAGTTGGAGGTTGCTATGAGCTGTGATGCCATAGCACTCCACCCAGGGTAACAGCTTGAGCCTCTGTCTCAAAAAAAAAAAAAAAGTAAGTTATGAATTCTAGTGTTAGAAACATGACATACTGGGCTTCTCTATCCTTTCACCCTGAAGGGGAGAAAAGTTATGGCAAACAAAGCCTTAAAGATTTTACCACTTTAATTCTTTGTTTAGGAGAAGAATGAAATGTGGCTACTTTCAGAACTGCAACTTGTAAAATTGAAGTCTGGTCTGAATTCAACCTAGATAGAAATTTTTTGGTGTTCTAATTTCTGGAAAAAATAAAAGGGGATGGGGCTCATAAACTAAAGAAAGTGATTCAGCCAGGTGTGGTGGCTCAAGCCTGTATTCCTAGCACTCTGGGAGGCCAAGGTGGGTGGATTGCTTGAGCTCATGTGTTCGAGATCAGCCTGAGCAAAAGTGAGGACCCCCCCATCTCTACTAAAAAATGGAAAAACTGAGACAAGAGGATTGCTTGAGCCTGAGTTGAAGGTTGCTGTGAGTTATGGCATCATGTACTCTACCCAGGGTGACAGACAGCTTGAGACTCTGTCTCAAAAAAAAAAAAAAA
>NW_003852413.1:25648932-25657145 GCF_000181295.1 Otolemur garnettii
GTTGCAGCCATCATTGTTGTTTGGCGGGCCCGGGCTGGGGATTCGAACCCGCCACCTTAGGTGTATGTGGCTGGCGCCTCAGCCGCCTGAGCCACAGGCTCCGAGCCCCAAGATTATTTTCTTAGAAAACACATAATATCTAACAGAAAAAGGGTCTCAGATGCTTATATTATAGTCTCTCTTCAGCTCTAGCATTATTTGTTTGGTGGGGACATGATGACTTTTGGTCATAAGTAGGCCACAAGCCAACTTTTAGCTCCACCTACGCGTTTTAAGTGTTTATTAATCTTGACTCCTATACAAACTCTCTAGGGAAGCTGGCAGCAGAAGATTCTTATCCTTAGTTATTTATGTAGCTAAGACTGCAAGGCAAATTACACTCATAAAATCACACCCCAGTGAGATGTGATTCTACCAGATTGGCAGGCCTTAATGTCTAATCTCTTCACCCCACCCTCTAACTTGGGTTGAGCTTATTCACTTTGCTTGGCATAACATAAGATATTGAGTAAGAACTAATTCTGATGTCAGTGTCAGTTCTTCTTGTCAGGGATTTAAGAAGCAAACAGAAATAAAGCCAAAGGTGGAGAAACTGAGGCCCTTTGAATGGTTGTTGCCATTGCTGAGATGTCTAATCCTCTTGGCTACTCTACTGATCTGGTTCAACCTAAGCCCACGCTAAGTTTTTTGGATTTGAAGTCAAGCCAAACATTATTGTAAACTTAATTCTAGCGTGCTAGCTCCAGAACACTGTAACCTTTAAAGGCTTAGGATTCTAGGAGAAATGTTGTAGTAGCATTCCAGAGACCCACACATCAGACATAAACATAAGCATTCTTGCCTGCAGCAGAGGGTGTTGGCTTTTCCCTCTCCTATGAGTTGGCTCCCTAATTCATATTCTGGAAAGCCCTGCTGGCTAACCCTTCATATGAAGAGACAGCCAAACAGGCTCTTCTCAATTTGAAGATCATCAACAAAAGGGCTGGGTTTCATCATGAGGCTTCTAGTCACCTGGGATTGGTAACTAAACCTGCAGAAGTAGTTGTGAAAACGAAAGCAGAAGTACCCCCCGCGCGCGCGCACACACACACAGGGTAGAAAGGAAGTAAGACAGGTGGAAACGTATGACTTTTTCAACTTCCTGATGGAAAGATACCAAGAGAAATAAAACTCTTTCTGACCAGATAGGACCTTTCTTTGGCCACAGTTGGATATAAATAATGTCATATTGCCACCCTCAAATAAATTTATTTTTATGTCTATCTATATTTATCTCATTATCTATATCTCACATATTACTATATAATATGTAGTTGTCCATTAGTGTATACATTTTAAAGCATATGAAATTAATCTATTAATTACTCATAAAGAACATAGGATAGGTAGGCAACATTCCATCTACTCACATTTCCAACTGTCATCCCAACAGCCATTTTAACTTACAGAAAAGAGTAAAGGCTGGGATCTCATGGCATCAGCTTCCTATGGCTTACTTTCCAACTTTTTGTGTTCCTGGCTCTTGGAACCCCTTCATCATATTCTGCAGGTGAGACTCACATTAGTGGAATTAGAGTTGTAATTTCCATGCTTGAAATTGACATTTAAAGCCATAATTTCTAAGTGAGGGAGGCTAACTAGTAACTGTAATGCTTTGTTTTGATCTAACATGGTGGATTTTGTAATAGTGTCCTAAACTTTCCACATCTTTCTCTTCCCCTTTCAATATTCCATGGCCAGGATTTCTTTCCTTTCTGACTGAATATTTTAGCTCCCTAACACAATTTCTTTATATTCTGTTGGCTTTAAAAGATCTCTTTCAAGGACTTACATTTTCTTTATATATCCTTTACCACTCCCGCTATGAAGACCATTCTGATATTAAGAAAATGATAGGGCTCTGTGCCTGTAGCTTAGCAACTAGGCTGCCAGCCACATACACAGGAGCTGGTGGGTTCGAATCCAGCCTGGGCCTGTTGTACAACAATGACAACTACAACCAAAAAATAGCTGGGTGTTGTGGCAGGCACTTATGGTCCCAGCTGCTTGGGAGGCTGAGGCAGGAGAATCTCTTAAGCCCAGGAGTTTGAGGTTGCTGTGAGCTGTGATGACATAGCACTCTATCGAGGGTGACATAGTGAGACTCTGTCTCAAAAAAAAAAAAAAAGGCTCAGCACCTTAGCTCAAGAGGCTAAGGTGCCAGCTATATATACCACAGCTGGCAGGTTGGAATCCAGCCAGGGCTTGCCAAACAACAACAACAACAGCGCTCTACCCAGGGTGACAGTTGAGGCTTGAAAAAAAAAGAAAAAGTAAGTTTTTATTTTATTTTATTTTATTTTTTATTTTTTATTATTTTTATTTTTTTTTGAGACAGAGCCTCAATCTGTCCCCCTGGGTACAGTGCTGTGGCATTACAGCTCACAGCAACCTCCAACTCCTGGGCTCAAGCGAGTCTCCTGCCTCCACCTCCCAAGTAGCTGGGACCATAGGCGCCCGCCACAACACCCGGCTATTTTTTGGTTGCAGCCGTTATTGTTGTTTGGCGAGTTGGGCTGGATTCGAACCCGCCACCTTAGGTGTACGTGGCTGGCGCCTTAGCCGGTTGAGCTATAGGCGCTGAGCCTATTTTATTTTTTTAAGCAGGTGGGACTACAGGTACCCATCACAATGCTGGCTAATTTTTCTGTTTTTAGTAGAGAGACAGGGTCTTGCTCTTGCTCAAAGTGGTCTCGAACTTCTTAGCGCAAGCAATTCTCCTGTGATGGTCTTTTTTTTTTTTTTTTTCCTGTGATGGTCTTTTAAAGAAATTCTCAAATTGGGGGCTCCCATAGATGAGTATGTAGGGCACCAGCCACATACGCTGAAGCTGGTGGATTTGAACCCAGCCCAAGCCAGCTAAACAACAATGACAATTGCAACAACAAAAAAAATAGCTAGGTGTCATGGTGGGCACCTGTAGTCCCAGCTACTTGGGAGGCTGAGAGAAGAGAATCACTTAAGCTCAAGAGTTTGAGGTTGCTGTGAGCTGTGACACCATGGCACTCTACCAAGGGTGGCATAGTGAGACTCTGTCTCAAAAGAAAAAAAAATTCTCAAACTGCAGATAAGCCTGCATTTTGCACATATCTGCCATACAACTGGGGAAACTAAGGCAGGGAAATTATAAGATTTGCCCTAGGTCATATATCAGTCATCATCATACAGTGATGATACTGAAAAAATTTCTTTATGTCTTCAGACTCAGGCTACTGCTTAAAAGCTGAAGAAGTGCCTTTGACTAGAATAACTGATTGTTTTTTTCCCCCTTTCTTAACTTTTTATGGAAGTATATAGGTACATAGGTTTTTTATTTGCAGATTTTTCAAGGGCATGGTAAACAGAGAAGCCTAGAAATCTGAAGTAGGGCTAATGGTCTTGAGACATTACTGACTTCCCCATTCTTTCTGAAGCAACAGAGAAGGAAATGAATTTCCAAGGCCCTTCACATTCTTCATTTCAGTTATTTCAGAGAAGCCTGCATAGAAGATATGTTAGGTTGCCATCCAATCATATTTCAGGAAACCGTATATATTTCACTTTCCATTCTCCTTCCTTAAGTTGTAGTAGCTCTGAGTTCGTTCTCGACTTGTTGCACTAGAAATCTCCTGGGTCATAGAACCAGGGATGAGACCAAGTAAAGTTCTCCCCAGGATCATAATTACTACTGTCTTGAAGTATGTGGCCCTGGCGTTTGCTTTGCTTTTAGATAAGCAAAGCAATGTTCTCAATGTTGTCCAGGCTGGAGTATAGTGGTGTGATCATAACTCTCTGCAACCTGGAACTCCTGCCTCAGCTTCCTGAGTAGCTGTGACTAAAGGCATGCACCAGTATGCTTGGCTAAAGTATTTGTTTTTAATCTTTTCTGGGATTTTATAGAAGAAAGTTGCCTTTAGTCTTAGCTTCACATAGTTTCTCTGTGGGGCACACAACTTGTATGTAAAGGAAAGGCTGCAGATTAGGTAAAATATTTTCTCTTGAACAACTTGTTAGTTAGCTCAATAACAATTGAAATGTACTTTGTGTAGGGCTCAATAGTGGCTCAGTGAGTAGGGCACCGGCCCCATACACCCAGGGTGGCGGGTTCAAACCTGGCGCTGACCAAACTGCAATAATAAAAAAAAAATAGCAGGGTATTGTGGCGGGTGCCTGTAGTCCCAGCTGCTTGGGCTGAGGCAAGAGAATCGCCTAAGCCCAAGTGCTGGAGGTTACTGTGAGCTGTGACAACACAGCATTCTACGTAGGGTGACAAAGTGAGACTCTGTCTCTAAAAAAAAAAACAAAAAACAGAAACTGGCTCGGTGCCTGTAGCTCAAGTGGCTAAGGCGCCAGCCACATACACCCAGGGTGGCGGGTTCGAATCCAGCCTGGGCCCTCCAAACAACAATGATAGCTGCAACCAAAAAATAGCGGTGTTGTGGTGGGCGCCTGTGGGTCCCAGCTACTTGGGATGCTGAGGCAGGAGACTCGCTTGAGCCCAGGAGTTGGAGGTTGCTGTGTGTGAGCTGAGATGTCACGGCACTCTACCCAGGGGGATAGCTTGAGGCTCCTGTCTCAAAAAAAAAAACAAAACAAAAAACCAGAAACCAAGCTCTTTCTAATAGTATATATGGCAACGATAGACATATAAAACAAATTGAAAACACAATTACAGAACAACACAAGTAAAAATACATCAACAAAAGCCACTACTTGTGAGTTTGGTGGCTAGTCAATACGGACTTTTGGTGAGCTTTGAAGGAAGGGAAGGGCACAGGTTTGCCAAAAACACGAGGAGGTCAATCCAGCAAAATGCAGGAACAATAGTAGAGAAGAGAGAATGAGCAAGCTGTAAGGGCCAAACAGCAAACAGGTTAGCTTGTTAAGACTGGAGAATTTGGCTCAGCGCCTGTGGCTCAAGTGGCTAGGGCACCAGCCATATACACCTAGGGTGGTGGGTTTGAGTCCAGCCTGGGCCGGCCAAAACAACAATGATGATGGCTGCAACCAAAAAATAGCCAGGCATTGTGGCGGGCGCCTCTGGTCCCAGCTGCTTGGGGGGGCTGAGGCAGGAGACTCGCTTGAGCCCAGGAGTTGGAGGTTGCTGTGAGCTGTGATGCCAGGGCACTCTACCCAGGGGGACAGCTTGAGGCTCTGTCTCCAAAAAAAAAGACTGGGGAATTTATGTTTAAGGGTAAGAAAAAACAAGTTTGGGGAAATTGTAAGGACAGTTCATAGAGAGCCTTAAATGGTCACAAATCAAATTTGCTTTACCAAATAAGAAGGAGCCTTATGGGTTCTTGCATAATGAAAGCAATATTTTGAGAAGCTGAGATACAGATAGATTAGAATAAAATGAAACTGGAGCCGGGTGCAGTGGCTCACACATGTAATCCTAGCACTCTGGGAGGCCTAGGTGGGAGGATTGCTTGAAGTTAGGAGATCCAGAGTAGCCTAAGCAAGAGTGAGCCCCTGTCTCTGCTAAAATTAGAAAAACTTAGCCAGACGTAGTGGCACATGTGTGTAGTCCCAGTTACTCAGGACGCTGAGGCAGGAGGATCGTTTGAACCCAGCCCAGGAGCTGGAGGTTGCAGTGAGCCATGATGACACCAATGCATTGTAGTCAAGGCAACAGAGTGAGACAATGTCTAGAAAATAAATAAATAAAATAAAACTTGAAAGGTAGAAAAATAGGGAAGTTGCTAAAAAATCCTCCAGGAGAGAAAAAAAATGCTGGGTTCCCAATTGTATAATAGCTCTGCTATTTAATAATTGGCTATATGACCTTGAGAAAGGCACTGAATTTCTTTTCTTTCTTTCTTTTTTTTTTTTTTTTTCTGTAGAGACAGTCTCACTTTCTTGCCCTTGGTAGAGTGCTGTGGTGTCACACAGCTCACAGCAACCTCCAACTCCTGGGCCTAAGCGATTCTCTTGCTTCAGCCTCCAGAGTAGCTGGGACTACAGGTGCCTGCCACAATGCTCAGCTATTTTTTGGTTGCAGTTTGGCCAGGGCCAGGTTTGAACCTACCATCCTCAGTATATGGGGCCAGCGCCCTACTCCTTGAGCCACATGCGCTGCCCGAGGCACTGAATTTGTGTATGCCTATTTTGTCAAATATAAAACGGAGATAATGGTGTCCACCTCTTAGATTTGTTGAGAAGACTGAATGAATTAAAAACACGAAAAGTGGCTTGGCGCCTGTGGCTCAAGCGGCTAAGGCGCCAGCCACATACACCTAAGGTGGCGGGTTCGAATCCAGCCTGGGCCCGCCAAAACAACAATGATGGCTGCAACCAAAAAATAGCCAGGCATTGTGGCGGGCACCTGTGGTCCCAGCTACTTGGGAGGCTGAGGCAGGAGACTCACTTGAGCCCAGGAGTTGGAGGTTGCTGTGAGCAGTGAAGCCATGGCACTCTACCCAGGGGCTCAGCTTGAGGCTCTGTCTCAAAAAAAAAAAAAAAAACCCACGAAAATGTTTATGCTGGCCTTGGTGGCTCATGCCTGTAATCTCAGTACTCTGGGAAGCCAAGGCAGGTAGATAGCTTGAGCTCAGGAGTTTGAGACCAGCCTGAGCAAAAGCAAGGCCTTGTCTCCAAAAAATAACCAGGCTTTGTGGTGGGTGCCTGTAGTTCCAGCTACTTAGGAGGCTGAGCCAAGAGGATTGCTTGAGCACCAGAGTTTGAGGTTGCTGTGAGCTATGGTGCCAGCACTCTACTGAGGGTGACCAAGTAAGACTCTGTCTCAAAAAGAAAAAAAAAAGGAAAGTGTTTAGTAAGCCCTCAATACATATTTAAGTATAATTAATTAAATTCTTATATATTATTTATTTATTTGAGACAGAGTCTTACTTGTTGCCCTCGGTAGAGTGCCATGGCATCCCAGCTCACAACCACCTCTAACTCTTGGGCTCAATGGATTCTCTTGTTTCAGCCTCCAGAGTAGCTGGGACTACAGGCGTCTGCCACAACGCCCAGCTATTTTTAGAGATGGGGGGGTCTTACTTTTGCTCAGGCTGGTCTTGAACCTGTGAGTTCAGGCAGTCCACCCACCTCGGCCTCCCAGAGTGCTGGGATTACAGGTGTGAGTGGCCGTGTGGAGCATTCTCATATGTTATTTAAATTATTATTATTGCTCAGTGTGGTGGCTCATGCCTATAATCCCAGCACTGTGGGAGGTTGAGATGGTTGGATTGCTTGAGGCCAGGAGTTTGAGAAAAGCCTGGGCAACATAGCAAGGCCCCATCTTTACAAAAATAAAAAACAATTAGCTGAGTATGGTGGCATGTGCCTGTAGTCCCAGCTATTCAAGAGGCTGAGGTGGGAGTATCAGTTGAGCTCAGGAGTTGGAGGGTGCAATGGGTTATAATGCAGTCCGCACTCTAGCCTGGGCAACAGAGCAGAACTTTATTTCTCATAATTTTTTTTTTTTGCAGTTATTGGCTGGGGCTGGGTTTGAACCTGCTCCTCCAGCATATGGGGCCGGTGCCCTACTCCTTTGAGTCACAGATGCCGCCCTGATAAAATTTTTTAAAAAGTTATTTTTGGGCTGTGTGTGGTGGCTCACCTGTAATTATAGCACTCTGGGAGGACAAGGCAGGTGGATCACCAGAGCTCAGGAGTTAAGAGACCTACCTGAGCAAGAGTGAGACTCCATCTCTTCTCAAAATAGAGAAACTAGGCAGGTGTTGTGGCAGGTACCTGTGGTCCCAGCTACTGGAGAGGCTGAGGCAAGAGGATTGCTTGAGCCTGAGAGTTTGAGGTTGCTGAGAGTTATGATGCCAGGGCAACAGCGTGCGACTCTGTCCCCCCCCCAAAAAAATTATAAATGGTCATATGAGATGTACTGTGGCACCTGTGGCTCAGTGGGTAGGGCACCAGCTCCATATACTGAGGGTGGTGGGTTCAAACCCAGCCCCAGCTAAACTCCAATAAAAAAATAACTGGGTGTTGTGGCTGGCAATTGCAGTCCCAGCTACTTGGGAAACTGAGGCAAGAGAATCGCCTAAGCCCAGGATTGGAGGTTGCTGTGAGCTGTGATGCCACAGTACTCTACTGAGGGTGATAAAGTGAGACTCTGTCTCTACAAAAAAAAAATTTAAAAAAATTGAGATGTACTATAAATGTAAAATATACACTGGGTTTCAAAGTCAGAATGAAAAAAATAAGTAAAATATCTCATTAATTTTTTTTTTTTT
>NW_003852413.1:25658350-25662828 GCF_000181295.1 Otolemur garnettii
AAAAAAAAAAAAAATACTACCGAGTGTTTCACAGTATATTTCTATTGGACAGCATTGGTTCAGAATAACATTCTGGTTGAGTTTTGGAAATTAAGGGATTTTACCTGAGAAATGTCTACAAAGGTGCAGGGAGTGATGGCTCATACCGGTAATCCTAGCCCTCTGGGAGGCTGAGGCGAGAGGATTGCTTGAGCTCATAGGTTGGAGACCAGCCTGGGTCAGAATGAGACTTTTCTTTAAAAAATAGCCTGGCGTTGTGGCAGGCGCCTGTAGTCCCAAGCTACTTGGGAGGCTGAGGTAAAAGAATCTCTGGAGTCTAAGAGTTTGAGGTTGCTGTGAGCTACTAAGGGCGACAAAGTAAGACTGTCTCAAAAAAAAAAAAAAGTCTACAAAGGGATATGAGGATTATGGATAAACCTTCTTACTCTTGATGGTTCTAAATATATCTACCCCATTTAAGTATAATTTAAATATCTCAATTTGCCAGCTATTTACAGAACTGAGGGAGCCACACAGTTTACTTTTAAAGAGGCCACGATTGCTGAAGGGTCTTTAAATAAAGTAGAAAGAAAGATAAAAACGGGGGAAAGGTGAAAGATCCTATTTTAAGCATTGAATTGTGGAAACAAAAATCTTTCTAATCTTTGAGATCACTCCCTCAAAGGTCCAAATCCCAGAGGTTGATAAAACCTAGATCACTAAAGATTTTATGACAAAATTTTTTTTCAAATCATCTCTTCAACTTGCTACTTAAAAATAACAGAAATTAGGGCCAGAGAGCTTCAAGTCAGGGCTTTTCCGGAGATATGGAGGTAGACTTAGTTTGAGGTTTTGCTCTGAAATTGGTATCTTAGCATGCTACCCTGACTGAGCAGACCCAATGAGTAGGCTTCAACTTCCCAGGACGGCTCCGGGGTCCCTCATGCCTCTGTTTCCACCTTTCGAGCCCTTCTGGCTCCTTCTAGTTCTAAAGCTATCCCCCTCTCCCAAGCAGCGCTGACAGGTGCAGCGCCGGGAGCCGCCCCACGACCGCACCAGCAAGCCCGCGCCCTCCTGCCCCGCCCCGCTCCGTGCCCCGGCGCGCGCGCGCACTCCGTGGGGGCGCGCTCGGCCGGCGGGGCCGCGCACGCCGCCGCCGCGGCCTCCTTCCCTCGCCCCCTTCCCCGTAGGCAGCCCGCCCGTCCGCCCGCCTGCCGCCCTTACCGCCTCCCTCCCACCCCTAGCGCTCAGGCTGGGTCTCTCCCCCGCCCCCTAGGCTCCCCCGGTCGCTCTCCTCAGGCGGTCGACCGCGCTCGGTGAATGTGGCTGGCAGCCGCCGCCCCCTCCCTTGCTCGCCGCCTGCTCTTCTTCGGCCCTCCGCCTCCTTCCCTCCTCCTTCTCCTCCTCAGCCGCTCCTCTCGCCGCCGCCGCCGCCTCCACAGCCTGGGCCTCGCCGCGATGCCGGAGAAGAGGCCCTTTGAGCGGCTGCCTGCCGATGTCTCCCCCATCAACTATAGCCTTTGCCTCAAGCCCGACTTGCTGGACTTCACCTTTGAGGGCAAGCTGGAGGCCGCCGCCCAGGTACGGCGACCCTCGGGCGCCGGGGGCGAGCTGCTGGTCGAGCAGTTAGGCCGCGCCCGCGGGCTGGGACTGGGGGCCTTGGCGGGAGGGCGAGTGGGCCTTGGGGCTGGGGCTGGGAGGCCGGCTCAGGGGACGGGCGCGCCCCTCAGGGCGCCCGCGGGGCGCCGGGGTCGATGCGCTCTGCCCTGCTTGGCTGGGGTCGGGGCTGGGGCCGGGGCCGCGCTGCGGGAGCTCCCAAGAGCCGGCCGGCCTGGCGCGTGCCCCTCCCGGGCGAGCGCACCTCTGCGGGGTTTACTCCACCTCGGCCCTTCGGAGCTGGGTAGTGTTGTGAGAGAGGCTGGAGGGGGTTGGGGGAGGACGGAGGGGTCATGGGAGTCCCTGTTCAGTCTCAGCCTCCTGACTCAGTTCTTTTCTCTGGTTCTCCCTACACCCCACTGGGGATAGGTTGGGAAGGGGTGGTCATCAGGGACTCCGACCGCCGCGCTGGAGCAAGGAGGGGAGCTTCTAGGAGGGGAGAGAGGGTGAGAACGAGAATGTTAATCCCAGGCAGCCTTGCTGAGTTCTCCCCGCCTGCTCCAGCCCAGGGGCTGGGTTTCTAAGATGATCCGCCCCCTCCCCCTTCCCCTCAAGTGACAGTGCAGCAGTGACTTTGTTCTCTTCTAACCTCTGGAGAAGCAGCTTGAGGACCCTTTCTCCGCTTTTCTTCCTACCTTTCTAGCTTTGCAGCCTGTAAAGCTAATGGATTTATTGCTACAGGGATGGTTGCTTAGTAGTAGTACACTCTTCTGAAAGAAGCTGTTAGTTTTATCATATCACTGGTGAAAATATTCCTTTACTTTTCATTGCAGTTTTTGGTGAATCATATTCCCCTCCTCTGTCAGCATTATCTAAAGTATTATTTGATTTTGGAGACCATTAGTATGGATGTCCTACAAAAGCCCTGAAGAATAGCCATTTATGATACCATATTATATGATGTGTTAATGTGAAGCTTGTAATGAAAAATGGGAGCTGTTTAATACTTATCTGTAAAAAGAGTGGTAATAAGTATATTTTGTTTCATTCCTACTGCAGGAGTGGGGGTGGAATCAGTAGGCCTCAACCTTAAAAACCGGGTGTATGTGGTATTGAAATAAAAGAGATATAGACCAATACTTGAATGAATTGAAAGTTGGCAGTTGTCTTTGATAGAAAATTTGTCTAAAAGTACAGAATTAACAAGTATACTGTCAGATTTGGGGCACTGATGTGAAAGCATGAGGGCTCTAGAGTCTGTCTTCATCAAAAGGCAGAACTTATCCTGTGAAAATCAGGTGATTTAAAATTTTTCCATTAAGAATATGAATCAGAATGAGTGCATCGTGTGTCTAAATTAGGATTTGAGAGGGTTATTTGGGAGACTACGGTTTCAGCCAAGTGACTAGAGTGTTTGGTATATTTTGGCAAGGGGCAGATGGGAGGGATTGTAAACAGTAGTGTGTCTTGTGACTTGGCAAAACTTAGGGAAGAAGGACCTAGTAATGAATGAGTTTATATTGTGTGAAAAGACTAATGTTAAAAAAAATTTGTTTCTTTATCCCATTAGTTGGCATAATGGGTTTAAAACTTTGGGAAGCATACACATTTAAGGAAAAATATTTTGAAAATAGTACAGCTCTTTATTTTAATTAATAAATAATTAGCTTACTTATTTTTGGAGACCAAGTCTCACTCTGTTGCCCAGGCTAGAATGCTGTGGCATCAGCTTAGTTCGTAGCAGCTTCAAACTCCTGGATTCAAGCAATCCTCCT
This sequence comes from Otolemur garnettii, assembly GCF_000181295.1. NCBI lineage: Eukaryota > Metazoa > Chordata > Mammalia > Primates > Galagidae > Otolemur > Otolemur garnettii. The sequence continues at coordinate 25,661,701 of NW_003852413.1, forward strand.
GCCTCAGTCTCCTGAGTAGCTGGGACTACAGGTGCCCACCACAGTGCCTGCCTGATTTTTCTATTTTAGTAGAGATGAAGTCTCACTGTTGCTCAGGCTGGTCTCAAACTCCCTAGCTCAAGGAATCTTCCCACCTCAGCCTCCCAGAGTGCTAGGATTACAGGTGGGAGCCACAGCATATTACAGATTTTTAAATGCTTACTTATTAAGAAGTGAGTTTAAGCATCATGATAGAACAAGCAGTGATGTGCTTTTCCTTGCTCCTTTTCTACTTTTCCAAAGAGATGAGAAAATTGTGGAATTTGTGCCATAGAGGGAACACGGTAATGTTAGATATGACTTGTTTGTTAATTTGATACAAGGAAATAAATGGATTATTTTAGTAATGTGAACTTTTCAAAGCATTTTTTTCAGAAATTCTTTCAGGCTGTATGGCAGAACAAGTTAAAGATGGCATGATAGTGAATTCTTTTTTTTTTTTTTTTGAGACAGAGTCTTACTATGTTGCCCTTGGTAGAGTGCCATGACATCACAGCTCACAGCCATAGCAACCTCCAATTCTTGGGCTTAAGCGATTCTCTTGCTCAGCTTCCCACATAGCTGGGACTACAGGCACCCACCACAACACCCAGCTTTGTTTTTCTTTTTTGTTGCAATTGTCATTGTTGTTTAGCTGGCCCGGGCTGGGTTTGAACCTGCCAGCCTTGATGTCTGTGGCCAGCACCATAACCACTGTGCCATGGACGCTGAGCCTGAAAGTGAATTCTAATAGGCTCTATTAAAGGATGATTGGACTTTGTAATTGTACCTGTTGACACCGCTGGAAGGTTAAAAGAGGAGTTAATGTTTGAAGTAAAAATTATATTTTTGGTATCCATGAATTGGAGCAATAATTTTAACTTGTGGTATTAGGTAGTATCTTATGGAAATATAAAAATGTTGATAATATTCATGTCTGTAAACCTAGATTTGTAACTGGTATTGGGTTAGTTTCCTAAAAGTTGGAATCACATTACATAAAGTATGCAAGTTGCTTTGTTGCTTTGCAGAATTTTATGATAAGACTGGAGTATTTGCATAGGTTACATATTAGAAACTTAGTGGATTTTTTTTTTTTTTTGAGACAGA
>NW_003852413.1:25663419-25664760 GCF_000181295.1 Otolemur garnettii
AACCCTCTTAGTCATTATGGCAAAACATTCATATTCTACTCATAGAAAGATTCACTTGTACCCTTGCAAGATGAACCACAGAAGTGAACCCTCAAATCCCTCTCCCTCCACCCTCTCCCCCCCCACTTTTCTTTTTTTTGAGACAGAGTCTTACATTGTCACCCTTGGTAGAATGCTGTGGCATCACAGCTTACAGCAACCTCCAGCTCTTGGGCTTAGGCAATTCTCTTGCCTCAGCCTCCCGAGTAGTTGAGACTTACAGGCGCCCACCACAACATCCGGCTATTTTTTGTTGTAGTTTGGCTGAGCTTTGTTCAAACCTGCCATCCTTGGTATATGGGGCCAGCGTCTGACTCACTGAGCCACAGGGGCCACCCATGATGAGTTTTCTTTCTTTTTTTTTAAATTTAATTTTATTTATTTTTTGTTTGTTTTTTGGCCGGGGGCTGAGTTTGAACCCGTCACCTCTGGCATATGGGGCCAGCGCCCTACCCTTTTGAGCCATAGGCACTGCCCCCGTGATCAGTTTTCTTTCATGTGAATGTGGTCTGGTTGAGCCGGCCTTGAAAATATTTTATTATGGGCCTAAAAATCCTTTTATTTCATTCCCTCCCCCCTCCCTTTACATCAGATACTCCAGAGCAATGTACTTTTCTAGTTATTTCAGATTCTGATCCTTTCGCTTTGTGGATAATTAATATGGATTATAGGTTTATGTGAGTATGGTATAGTTTCTAGTTATGAGTATAGTGTTTGATACAGTAATTGGGCTTTCTTTTATAGAAGTATTTTACCTGCATTGGAAAAATGAAGTTCATCCTTTAAGGCCAGAAATCAGGATATACTAGCCAATCCCTTGACTCCACCAACAAAATATTCGTGTTGGAAATGACTAAATTGGCACTACAAGGAGAGTTACAGATACAGTAATTTGTTTGGCAGGCTAAAAACTTGGCACCTAAGCGGATGTTATTGTCAACCTTGTGTTATGAAATTTTTTGCCCAAACTTTGCATATTTTCTATGTAATCATTTTGGCAGTCGTTTATTACTTTGAAAAATGGTGAAGTTAATTATTTGTCAGCATTGTGCTTGATCACTAAGTGGTCTTAGGAAATTAAATTAGAAATATTGGTTATGGAATTGAATTTTTTCAGATATTTTCTTCTGTTTTTTGAAATATATCTGTGAAAAAAGAAGTATAAGAAACAGTTTTGTGAATAGGCCAGGCCAGGTGGCTCATTCCTGTAATCCTAGCACTCTGGGAGGCTGAGGCGGGCAGATGCTTGAGCTCAGGAGTTTGAGACCAGCTTGAGCTGGAGTGAGACCCCCATCTCTAATA
>NW_003852413.1:25666369-25673167 GCF_000181295.1 Otolemur garnettii
CAGGCACCCGCCACAACGCCCGGCTATTTTTTGGTTGCAGCCGTCATTGTTGTTTGGCAGGTCCGGACTGGGGATTCAAACCCGTCACCTTAGGTGTACGTGGCTGGCGCCTTAGCTGGTTGAGCTATAGGTGCCGAGCCTAAAATTTTATTTTTAATTAGGAAATATTTTTTAGAAATATAGAAAATTAACCCATCACAAGATTTAACAGATGTTAGCATTTTGCCTTATTTGCTTCAGACTATGCCGTTTTTTTGTGAAAGAAAATGTTAAAGATACCACTAAAGCCTATTTCCATCCCCCCATCCCCTGAGGTAACTTCTGTCTTAAGGTAAGTACATATTGTTCCTATGTACAGTTTTAAACTTACATTTGCATATGTAAGTAGCCACAATGATAAATACCAATGTTGTGTATATTTACAAATATTTACATTTGACTGGCAGGGGTGGCTCACACCTGAAATCCTAGCACTCTGGGAGGCCAAGGTGGGTGGCTTACTTGAGCTGACAAGTTCAAGACCAGCCTGAGCAAAAGTGAGGCCTTGTCTCTACTAAAAATAGAAAAACTGAGGCAAGAGGATCGCTTGAGCCGGAGAGTTGGAGGTTGCTGGGAGCTATGATGCCGCAGCTCTTCTACCCAGGGCAACAGCTGGAGACTATCTCCAAAAAAAAAAAAAAAAAAAATATATATATATATATATATATTTACATTAATGGTACTTATTCTCTACCTTCTGCAACTTGCTCTCTTTTGTTAAAAAAAAAATTTTGGAAAAAAAATTGGCTCAATTTGAGTTTATTTGCTTCTTACTATCTTTAGAAATTATAGCACTATCCTACCAAGGCAACATTATTACAATATTTTGAGGATGAAATCACTTATTAGGCAGAATGACTTAGGCTTCAGAGTGTCTGGTATTTGGAATAAATCATAGGACTTTGGCAATTAGGAAAAAAATTCTTGTAGTAAATGTGTGATGTATTCCTGAGTGATTGTAGTAAAGACTCATTTAGGAAAATAATTGTCCTATATTGCTGACTTCCTAGCTAATTGGAAATTTGCATTGTCAAATTGTCACCAAGAGTCAAGCTGTCTCTTTAGTGTAACCCTTAGTATTTGGTTTGGTTGAAGTGCAGTCTGTATGGGAGTTCAAGAAGATTTAACCCTGAGTTTGAAACTAAGAAAGAATATATTAACATTCTATTCTTTGATAACATCAAGAAGAAAAATGGAAAATGAGCTTTTTATCAACATAATTTACATAAACATGGAAACTGACATGGTTTTAATTAAAATTTCTTTGAATTACTACCTGTCTTTTTGATGGTGGAGCACATAGGTAATATTTACTTACATGATGGTGTTGATTTGTGAGAAATCACATATTGCATCGTCATGTCAGCAATATTGCTGGGAAATCATCAAAAAGAGCAGTATTGCCAGTTATGGTAGTGTGGGCTGGTAGTCCCAGCTACTCTGGAGGTGGAGGCAGGAGGATGGCTTGAGCCCAGGAGTTTGAAACTAGCCTGAGCAACCAAAGCAAGACTCCATTTCAAAATAGAAGAGCAGTTTTATATGTGTTGTAGGTGGTGTATTTGCTTATGTCCATGTGGATATATTTCATTTTTAATTTTTTATCTCTAATCTTACGACAGATCAACACATGGATATTTTAAATTACCTACTTTGGGGCTGAGTATGGTGGTTCATACCTGTAATCCTAGCACTCAGGGAGGCTGAGGCAGGAAGAGCCTTTGAGCTCAGGAGCTTGAGACCAGCCTGAGCAAGAGCAAGACCTGTTTTTACTAAAAATAGAAAAAATTAGTGGGGTGTTAGGCACATGTTGTCCCACTTCAGAGGATTGCTTGAACCCAGGAGTTAGAGGTTGCTGTGAGCTAGGCTGACACCATGTCACTTTAAGCCTGGGCAACAGAATGAGAGTGTCTCAAAAAAAATTTTTTTTCTCTTCAGGTATTACATATATATGCTAATATCAAAAGTGTCATATAATATAAAACATGGTTATGATCAGGCAGTTAATCTGTTAGGTGAATGCTATTAGATGATATGGGAACACAATTCACTGTTTGTGTATGTGTATCTTTTTTTTTTTTTTTTTGAGACAGAGCCTCAAGCTATTCCCCTGGGTAGAGTGCCGTGGCATCACAGCTCAGCTCACAGCAACCTCCAACTACTGGGCTCAAGCGAGTCTCCTGCCTCCGCCTCCCAAGTAGCTGGGACCACAGGCACCTGCCACAACACCCGGCTATTTTTTGGTTGCAGCCATCAGTGTTGTTTAGCAGGCCCAGGCTGGATTTGAATTTGAACCCGCCACCTTAGGTGTATGTGGCTGGTGCCTTAGCCGTTTGAGCCACAGGCGCCAAGCCTGTGTGTGTGTGTATCTTAACATCTGTATTGGGCACTAAGTGATTTAAAAAAAAAAGTGCTTTCCATAGATAGATTGTCCCATTGTTTGGCCAGTTTTTAAAATTAAGTTGTTTTTTTTTTTTTTGAGACAGAGTCTCATTTTGTCCTGGCATCACAGCTCACAGTAACCTCAAACTATTGGACTCAAGCTATTCTCTTGCCTCAGCCTCCCAAGTAGCTGGGACTGCAGGCACATGGCATAGAGCCTGGCCATTTTTTTGTTTTTGAGACAGAGCCTCAAGCTATTCCCCTGGGTAGAGTGCCGTAGTATCACAGCTCACAGCAACCTCTAACTCCTGGGATCAAGCGAGTCTCCTGCCTCAGCCTCCCAAGTAGCTGAGACCACAGGCACCCACCACAATGCCTGGCTATTTTTTGGTTGCAGCCATCATCGTTGTTTGGCGGGCCGGGCTGGATTCGAACCCACCACCTTGGGTGTATGTGACTGGTGCCTTAGCCACTTGAGCCACAGGTGCCGAGTCTGGCCATTTTTTTTTTTAAGAGATGGGATCTTGCTCTGACTCAGGCTAGTTTCGAACCTACGAGCTCAGGCAATCAACCCGCCTCAGCCTCCCAGAGTGCTAGGAATTATAGGTGTGAGCCACCATGCCCAGCAGAGGATCAAAATCAAGGTATCTTTAATGTGAGACAGAATATACCGACCAGCTTTTAAAATTTGAGTGGAGTTTTATTTATTTATTTATTTTTGAGACAGAGTCTTACTATGTCACCACTGGTAGAGTGCTGTAGTGTCACAGCTTACAGCAACCTCAAACTCCTGGGCTCAAGCCAGTCTCTTGCCTCAGCCTCCCAAGTAGCTGGGACTACAGGCGCCCACCACAACGCCCAGCTTGTTTTTGGTTGTAGCTGTCATTGTTTGGCTGGTTCAAACCTGCCAGCTCTGGTGTATGTGGCTAGTGCCTTAGCCACTGAGCTATAGGCCCCGAGCCTGGAGTTTTATTTTTTAATTTTCTTTTAGAGACAAGAGTCTCACTTTGTCACCCTCCATAGAGTGCTGTAGTGTTACAACTCACAGCAACCTCCAGCTCTTGGGCTTAGGTGATTCTCTTGCCTAAACCTCCTGAGTAGCTGGGTTATAGGTGCCTGCCACAATGCCCGGCTATTTTTTTGTCGCAATTTGGCCGAGGCTGGGTTTGAACCTACCACCCTCGGTATATAGGGCTGGTGCCCTACTCACTGAGCCACAGGTGCTGCCCTGGAGTTTTATTTTTAAGATAAGTATTTTTGTTCCTTAATTCTTCCCTCTCACCCTTCCAGAAATGGCAGTATGCTGGGCATAAAATTAGTAGCTATTCAACAGGCAGTTTAATTCATTAGTGTAAGCAGGTGGGTTTCCCCTAAACACAGGAGGAATTGGAATGTACTTGTAATTGAATGTTGTGTACTGTTCCTTTCCAAAGTACATAAACACTTTCAGAATGGTTACCATAGTAGTATGCTTAGTGTGATTTGGCATAGGTACTATTGTACAGGTATCTTGACACTGGTTTATTAACTCCTTGGCTACCATTACATTCACTATAAATGTTCATGGATAAGACATGGTTGCCTAGATGAGGATTGTGACTGGTAATCAAACCACTGTTATTATTCTCTTGGCATAAACTTCAAACCCTTAAGAGATTTTTATTCATTTTACCCTTTGGTAAATGCTTCATTTCTCTGTATTTCTGGATTGTATTTTTCTTTTTTTTTGAGACAGAGCCTCAAGCGGTCGCCCCCTGGGTGGATTGCTGTGGCATCACAGCTCACAGCAACCTCCAACTCCTGGACTCAAGTGAGTCTCCTGCCTCCTCCTCCCAAGTAGCTGGGACTATAGGCGCCCGCCACAATGCCTGGCTATTTTTTGGTTGCAGCCATCGTTGTTTGGTGGACCCAGGCTGGATTTGAACCCGCCAGCTCAGGTGTATGTGGCTGGTGCCTTAGCCACTTGAGCCATAGGCACCAAGCCTGTATTATATTTTTTTAAAGTCATTTTATGAATAGGCAAAGAGGTTTTTTTTGTTTGTCTTTTGTTCAGATGTGCTGAAAATGTCTAGTTGGGCCTAAAGGTTTTAGTGCTGTTTAGGTATGTTCTAGTGAAATAAACAGTGTGAAGGGATATTGCCACTAAAATAGTCCACCACAATGCCCGGCTATTTTTTTTTTTTTTTTTTGAGACAGAGCCTCAAGCTGTCCCCCTGGGTAGAGTGCCATGGCATCACAGCTCACAGCAACCTCCAACTCCTGGGCTCAAGCGAGTCTCCTGCCTCAGCCTTCCAAGTAGCTGGGACCACAGGCGCCTGCCACAACCCCTGGCTATTTTTTGGTTGCAGCCATTATTGTTGTTTGACGGGCCTGGGCTGGATTTGAACCCGCCACCTTAGGTGTATGTGGCTGGCGCCTTAGCCTCTTGAGCCACAGGCTCCAAGCCCCCGGCTATTTTTCGTTGCAGTTTGGCCGGGGCTAGGTTTGAACCCGCCACCCTCAGTATATGGGGCTGGTGCCTTATTCACTGAGCCACAGGCGCCGCCCAACTTTTTTTTTTTTTTGCAGTTTTTGGCCAGAGCCCGGTTTGAACCCCACCACCTCTGGTATATGGGGCCGGCGCCCTACTCCTTTGAGCCACAGGGACTGCCCAACTGCCCAGCATTTTTGTTTTGAAAAGGGAAGATTTGGCTTGGTGCCTGTGGCTCAGGCGGCTAAGGTTCCAGCGACATACACCTGAGCTGGCAGGTTCAAATCCAGCCTGGGCCCGCCAAACAACAATGACGGCTGCAACCAAAAAACAGCCAGGCGTTGTGACAGGTGCCTGTAATCTGGCTACTAGGGAGGCAGAGGCAGGAGAATCGCTTGAGCCCAGGAGTTGGAGGTTGCTGTGAGCTGTGATGTCATGACACTCTACCCCTGTCTCAAAAAAAAAAAAAAAAAAAAAAAAGGAAGACTTATGCGGATATTTTTTAAGTGAGTCAAAGTGGTTTCACTTTATATGTTAGAGATTTTGACAGTATGTTATAGGCTTAATAGTACATTATCTGCAATTTAGGTCAGGTAATTTTAGTTTTCAGTTAATCATGTTTAAATATATATTGATTGTTAATAAAATGATTACTCTCATACATAGTTTTTTCATACAGGTATTATCTTATTCTGATGTTGTTACCTAGTTTTGTGGTCTGTTCAGTGGTCTAAGAGTACAGTTGATCTGCCCAAAGATTTTGTTGGTGTACACAGTGGTTTTGAAAATTCTGAATTAGTTGCCATCAATTAAAAATTGAGTGATTGCACAAAATCTAAATTGGTGACTTTTTAAATGAATGTTATCATTAAGTCTGCTGTTCATTACAGCAGTTAATTGGTTAGCTCCAAGAAGTGGCTATGTCCTCCTTCCTCGCAGGAACCTTTTTTATGTTCTGCCATATGTAGGAAGAATAAGTTAATTGATTGGCTCCAAGCAGTTAATTGGCTCCAAGAAGTGGCTGTGTCCTCCTTCCTTGCAGGAACCTTTTCTATTTTCTGCGATATGTAGGAAGAATAGATTGTCTTGGGCTACACATTATACAAACACTACAAAAGTTGATAAGCAAAAAAAATGTGCTTACTTTTCTCTATCTATATGCAGTTTTCTCTATATCTAACACCACAGATAAGTACAACAGTCCTCATATAATCTATATATGGCCTGCAGGTTGGACACCCCTGCTTAGGGGCTTATGCATAGCTTCCAAGTGGCTTTCTGGACTCACCTGCCTCACTGACCCCTGTAGGCATTTGTTTGTGATTTAAGGCAGCTATATTTCGTTATTTTAGATTTAGACCATTCAAATGTCTGAAAGTGAATTTGAGATTTTTTTTTTTAAAGCAACAAAGTAAACATAAGCAAGGTTATAACTGAATTGAAAAATGGGCAAGGGGGCGGCACATGTGGCTTGGTGGGTAGGGCACTGGTCCCATATACCGAGGGTGGCGGGTTCAAACCCAGCCCAGCCAAACTGCAACAAAAAATAAGCAGGCATTGTGGCAGGCGCCTGTAGTCCCAGCTACTTGGGAGGCTGAGGCAAGAGAATCACCTAGGTCCAGGGGTTGGAGGTTGCTGTGAGCTATGTGATGCCACAGCACTCTACTGAGGGGCAATAAAGTGAGACTCTGTCTCTAAAAAAAAAAGAAAGAGAAAGAAAAATGGGCAAGGATTTTTTTTTTTTTTTCTGAGACAAAGCCTCACGCTGTCCCCCTGGGTAGAGTGCCGTAGCATCACAGCTCACAGCAACCTCCAGCTCCTGGGCTCAAGTGATTTTCCTCCCTCAGCCTCCCAAGTAGCTGGGACCACAGGCGCCCGCTACAATGCCCAGCTATTTTTTTTTTTTTGTT
>NW_003852413.1:25673743-25678342 GCF_000181295.1 Otolemur garnettii
TTTTTGAGACACAGCCTCAAGCTGTCGCCCTGGGTAGAGTGCTGTGGCATCATAGCTCATAGCAACCTCCAAGTTCTGGGCTGAAGCGATTCTCCTACCTCTGCCTCCCAGTTAGCTGGGACTACAGGCGCCTGCCACAACGCCCAGCTATTTTTTGGTTGCAGCTGTCATTGTTGTTTGGTGGGCCCAGGCTGGATTCAAACCCATCAGCTCAGGTGTATGTGGCTGGCACCTTAGCTGCTTTAGCCACAGGTGCTGAGCCCAGAGAAAAATCTTAAAGACAAACATATATCAAAAAAGATCCTGGGTGGGACCTGTGGCTCAAGGAGTAGAGCACTGTCCCCATATGCTGGAGGTGGTAGGTTGAAACCCAGCCCCAGCCAAAAACTTCAACAACAACAACAAAATGATCCTTAGGCTGGGCGCCCATAGCACAGTGGTTATGGTGCCAGCCACATACACTGAGGGTGGTGGGTTCAAACTCAGCTCTGGCCAGCTAAACAACAATGACAACTGCAAAATAAAATAGTCAGGCATTATGGCAGAAGCCTTTGGTCCCAGCTACTTCGGAGGCTGAGGCAGGAGAGTCTCTTGAGCCCAAGAGTTTGAGATTGCTGTGACCTATGATGCGACAGCATTCTACCAAGGGCAACATAATGAGATTCTGTCTCAAAAAAAAAAAAATCCGTCTGATTGTCAAAAAAAATTTAAAGATATTTATTTACTTCTTAAATTAAATTTTATTTTTTTGTAGCTAGTCTTACTATGTTGTCCTTGGTAGAGTACTGTGGCATCACAGCTTACAGCAACCTCAAACTCTTGGGCTTAAGCAATTCTCTTGCCTCAGCCTCCCAAGTAGCTGGGACTATAGGCGCCTGCCACAAGCCCGGCTGTTTTTTGTTGCAGTTGTCATTGTTGTGTAGCAGGCCTGGGCCGGGTTTGAACCCACCTGCCTCCCTGTATGTGGCCAGCGCCCTAACCACTGAGTTATGGATGCTGAGCCAAGATTTGTAGAAGATGCTAAAAGTGGGTTGTCTTAATTCTTTGCTCATGAGAGTGCCAACTGATAAAACTCTATAGGTTAATTGGCAATCAATGGGTAAAGTTGAAAAGATATACACTTTTATGTCCTACAACTCAGAAAACCCACTGTTTGGTTTCTTTCCCTAGAAAACTTCTCTCACATGTACACAAGAAAACATGAACTAAGATGTTTATTATGGTACTATTTCATTTAAACAAATAAGCAAAAAAGTTATTTAAACCGAGAGGAAAAGGTGGGGCGATGGCTATGTCTTAATTATAGCAGTTTGGCAGGCCAAGCTGGTAGATTGCTTGATTGAGCTCATTGGAAAGCAGCCTAAGGAAGAACAAGACTCTCTCTCTACTAAAAATAGAAAAACTAGCCTAGTGTGGTAGCAGGTGCCTGTAGTCCCAGCTATTCAGGAGGCTGAGGTAAGAGGATCACTTGAATCCAAGAGTTTGAGGTGGCTATGAAGTATGACACCAGGGCACTGTACCTAGGGCAACAGAGTAAGACTCTGTCTTACAACATAAATACATGAATAAACAAAGAAGGAATAACCTTAATTCCATCAGGAAGGGAATTGAAGAATAACTGATTTATTTATAGAATGGAATATTACTATGCAGTTAAAGTTAGTGAATTAGAGCTGTATCAGCATTAACCTATCTTTTTTAATCTCATCTTTCCTTTATTGTTACTGAGACTTGCACATCCCTTTCTTCTCTCCACTATTTCCTTGTTACCTGCAAATCTACTTTTTTTTTTTGCAGTTTTTGGCTGGGGCTGGGTTTGAACCCATCACCTCCAGCATATGAGGCCAGCATCCTACTCCTTTGAGCTACAGGCACTGCTCCAGCATTAACCTATCTAAAAACATTATGTTACATAGAGAAAGCAAGTTGCAAAAGCTTATACACATTTTGATACCATTTGTGTAAAGTTACAAAACATTGTTTACAAATCCTTTTATACTAAGTATGTAACAGAAGTATTAAAACATATAGGGGAGAGGTATACATTAGCCTTAGGATAGGATAATGATTATTTCTAGGGTATGAGGGAAAAAGGAAGGGGCTTTGATTGTATCTATATTTTAATATTTTGGATCTGAAGCAAATAAAGTCTTTTTTTTTTTTTTTAAGACAGAGTCTCATTCTGTTGCCCATGCTAGTGTGCCAGGGCATCAGTTGTAAAGATGGGGTCTTGCTCTTGCTCGCGCTGATCTCAAACTCCTGACCTTAAGTAATCCTCCTGGCTCGGCCTCCCAGAATGCTCAAATTGCAGGCAGAGACCACCTTGCCTGGCCAGTAAAACAAAGTTTTAACATTTTGATTCAGTCATGGTGATGGGTCATTAGTATCTGTTACATCTGAAATGTTTCTTTGGGAAAAGAAAATTTTAAGAAGTGTTATTAGTTTGGCATATGGTTCATATCAGTCTTCTTTCTGTGTTTTCACAGAAGTCCTCATGGTGAGTTTGATGTGCAGGTTAAAATATGTTATTGTAATATGTAGGAAGTGTTTTATTTATGTATGTATTTATTTATTTATTTTTGAGACAGAGTTTCACTTTGTTGCCCTCAATAGAGTGCTATGGCATCATAGCTCACAGCAACCTCAAACTCCTGGGCTCAAGCCATTGTCTTGCTTCAGCCTCCCGAGTAGCTGGGACTACAGGTGTTCACCAAAATACCTGGTTATTTTTAGAGACAGGAGTCTCTCTCTTGCTTAGGCTGGTCTCGAACCCATGAGCTCAGGCAATCTACCCACCTTGGCCTCCCAGAGTGCTACGATTACAGGTGTGAGCCACCATGCCTGACCCTAAGCGTTCATTATTTTAATATAATTTGGAAAATTTGAATTGCATTAGATTATGAAAACTACTCAAATATTTCTACCATTGATACATAAATACTCAGTCTAGGTTTTATGTTATGTTATGTTATTTTTTGAGACAGTATCTCCCTGTCACTTTGAGGTTGAGGGCCATGGCATCATCATAGTTTACGGCAACATCAAACTCTTGGGCTCAAATGATCCTTCTGCCTCAGCTTCCTGCATTTCTTGTACTACAGGTACCCTCTACAATGCCTGGCTAATTTTTTCTATTTTTAGTAGAGATGGGGTCTTACTCTTTTTCAGGCTAGTCTCAAACTCCTGAGCTTAAGCAGTCTACTCATCTTGGCTTCCCAGAGTGCTAGGATTACAGGCATGAGTCACCGCATGGCTTAGTCTAGGTTTTAAAAAATTGTCTGTGATATTAGTTCAAAATGAAGGTGTATATATATTATTAATCTAAGCTATTTCTGACGCTGCTGGTTTTTGTTTTCCCTTTAGGTGAGGCAGGCGACTAATCAGATTGTGATGAATTGTGCTGATATTGACATTATTACAGCTTCATATGCACCAGAAGGAGATGAAGGTGAGAGCTGTTTTCCATTTTAATTTGCTGTCTATATGTGTGTATGTGGTGTGTGAATGAAGGTAATATATACACTTTAAGGTTAAGACATCATGTTTGTTACTTTAGAAATAGGTAATTTCTTTAGATGTTTATGGGACATATTTAAATACTATAATCTAACTATGAGATAAAGGAAATAATTTAAATTCTACTTCTAGCATTAACTTATTTTGTGACCCCAGGCAAAGTACATTTTCGTAAGTGTAAAATGAATATAGTAACATGCATAGTAAGGTTGACAAGTTATTTAAAAACCTAAGTACTTTAAACATGAAAGATTCATCAAGGAGGCTTAGTTTATGTATTTTTCTTAGTTTCTTTTTGTTCTCTTGAACCATAAAGTTGAGATAATAAGTCTTACTCATAATTGGGACAGAAATATTTGCTTTTGAGATCCGGTATGAAGATTAGAAGCTAGATGAGGGAGTTAATTATAGGGGAAGAATATGTTAAAAAGAGAGATGTATAGAATGTGGGAGAACTCTATTAGCATCTTTAAAATGAAAACTCTTTTAGATTTTGCAAATTCAATAAGAATATAATGAATTTTGGCCTGAAATCTTATTCCCACATAAGTTGCGTTTTAAAAGGATACCAAGTTTGGCATAAACTCATACAATTATATTAATATTGGAGGTGAATTTTTTTCTTTTCTTTTTTTGTTTGACCCAAAGTCTTGCTCTGTTACTGGGGCTAGAGTGCAGTAGAACTATAATGAGCTAACTAAAGCTCAAACTGTTGGGCTTAGGCAGTCCTCCTGCCTCAGCCTGCCAAGTAGCTGGGACTATAGGCACATGCCACCATGCCTGGCTAACTTTGGTTTTTTTTGTAGAGGCAGGATCTTACTATTTCTCAGGCTGGTCTAGAACTCTTGGTTTCAAGCGATCCACCTCGGTCTCCCAAAGTGTTAGGATTATAGGCATGAGGAACTGTGCCTGGTCCTGAATTATACTTTTAACTTCATCTTGACATTACTTGTTGAAATGGTTTATTGGTTACTTTAAGACTTCATTGAGCAGCGCTTGTGGCTCAAGGAGTAGGACGCTGGCCCATGTACAGGAGGTGGCAGGTTCAAACCCAGCCCTGGCCAAAAACTGCAAAAAAAAAAA
>NW_003852413.1:25679698-25684675 GCF_000181295.1 Otolemur garnettii
AAATGAAAACTTACAGGAATGAAGAACATTTGAAGAGAAATTCATATACACATTAAATTTCTTAAGATACATAAAAGATTTTCCTTCAGAACTAGCTATGGTTGGCTTGGCCCCTGTGGCTCAAGTGGCTAAGGCGCCAGTCATATACACCTAAGGTGGTGGGTTCGAATCCAGCCTGGGCCTGCCAAACAGCAATAATGACTGCAACCAAAAAGTAGCCGGGCGTTGTGGCAGGCGCCTGTGGTCCCAGCTACTTGGGAGACTGAGGCAGGAAACTCGCTTGAGCCCAGGAGTTGGAGGTTGCAGTGCGCTGAGACGCCACAGCACTCTACCCAGGGGGACAGCTTGAGGCTTCTGTCTCAAAAAAAAAAAAAAAAAGAAAAGAAAAGAAAAAAGAACTAGCTATGGTCTATTTCTCAATGCTTTCTTCCTATAGCAACAGGAAAAATCTAGAGTATCTGTAAGTTCATTTAATGTTCTAATGTAAGAGAATGGGAAGTTGTATTAATTTGGTATTTTAAGATTTGGGTCAGAAATGGGGATAGATTTAGCCTTCTATATATTGTCCTTGGACATAATAGCATTTCATGATTTTTACCTATGGGAAGGTATAATGTGTTATTTCTTTAGAAGCTAGTAGTTACAAATTTGACTGCCAGGTCTTCCAGGACTATATGCTGATGGCAGGAGACTAGATGAATCAATAGGAGAGAGAACTTTTTTTTTTTTTTTTGCAGTTTTTGGCCGAGGCTGGGTTTGAACCTGCCACCTCCGGCATATGGGACTGGTGCCCTAACCTCTTGAGCCACAGGCACTGCCCAACATGTTTAAACCATGTTAATTTCATCTGGCCCTGTTAATACTCATGATTGCCTTTTGTAAGACCAATTTAGCTATCTGTAACCACTAAATTCTGGTGCTTTAAGGTAAAATCAGAAAATTGTTTGAAGACATGAAATCATTGCTTCTTTGTGTAAGTTTTTATTTGATGAAAAAGGCCATCTTGTGATATATGTGCAGTAATCCTGAAACACCTATTGGCATGTGTCTCTTTAAATTCAAGGCACTGTCTTTAAAACATGATTTATTTTAAAACCTATTTGAGATCTTTGTAATATTTTAAAAAATGAGAAATCAGTAAGAAAAACGGCTGAAAACTGTTTTTTTACTGTTCTGCACTTCAAGGGTTGGTGAAATCACTAGCACTTAAGCCAGTGCAAGGAATGCACCTCCCTACACAGTGCAGGGATTAGTATTGTCATCAGCTTCTGCAAGAGAAATACGAAACTCTTGAGTGCCTGAACTCAGGTCCTGACAGGTAAAGAGTCTTTTAATTTATCATTAATAGATGGCTTGAGTATAACCACATAGAAAATGATAACTTGAAAGTTTTGTACCAACTTTTCCCTTAGTATATTCTGTTAGGTATATGTTTGTAGAAGTAGCTGTGTTAGAAAAAATTTTTCATTGGTGATAAAACATTTCATACAGAGTTCTAATACATAGTTTTAAATCTGCCAGCATCACTTTGGTTTTATCCATATGAGGCACATAAATTTTAACACATTTACTTTTGATGTATAATTATATATTTGAATGTGTGTTTATGGGTGTGTGCATGTGTTTAATGATAGGGTAAAACAGCTTAAAAATGTTGCCAAATATTAATAATTTTAGAGCACAACTATGGACTTGAAAAAAGGAATGGTTCTTCACACTAGATTATAAGACTTTACCCAACTATCATATATATCCTGTCATAATTATATGCGGATAATTGATAACATTAATAAACTATCATCTTTTTGCAGTAAACTTATGTCATTATCTCTGAAAATACATGGAACCCTTAAATCAGGAAGATTGAAAAGGAAGAAAAAATAACTATTTCTTCTTTTTTCTTTTTTGAAAGAAGAGTCACTATGTCACTCTCAGTAGAGTGCTGTACTGTCACAGCTGACAGCAACCTCCAACTCTTGAGCTTAAGCGATTCTCTTGCCTCAGCCTCCCAAGTAGCTGGGACTATAGGAACCGGCCACAATGCGCAGCTAAAAATAACCATTTCTAATACAAATATATTGAACAATGTAGAATTTCATACATATATATGTATATTTTGTTTTGTTTTGTTTTTTTGAGACAGAGTCTCAAGCTTTCCCCCTGGGTAGAGTGCTTTGGCATCAAAGCTCACAGCAACCTCCAACTCCTGGGCTCAAGTGAGTCTCCTGCCTCCGCCTCCCCAAGTAGCTGGGACCACAGGCGCCCGCCACAACGCCTGGCTATTTTTTGGTTGCAGCCATCGTTGTTTGGTGGGCCCGGGCTGGATTCGAACCTGCCACCTTGGGTGTACGTGGCTGGCGCTTGAGCCACTTGAGCCACAGGTGCCGAGCCTGTTTTGGTTTTTTTGGAGACAAAGTCTTAATATATCATCCTCGGTAGAGTTCCTCGGCATCACAGCTTACAGCAACCTCAAACTCTTGGGCTTAAGCGATTCTCTTGCCTCCACCTCCCAAGTAGCTGGGACTTTAGGTGCCCACCACAGTGCCCATATATTTTTTTCTTGTAGTTGTCATTGCTGTCTTTAGCAGGCTGGGCCAGGTTCAAATCTACCAGCCTTGGTGTGTGTGTCCGGTCCCCTTAACCACTGAGCCACTGGCACTGAGCCAGGAAATTTAATTTAATTTAATTTAATTTTTTTTTGAGACAGGAGCCTCAAGCTGTCCCCCTGAGTAGAGTGCTGTGTCATCTCAGCTCACAGCAACCTCCAACTCCTGGGCTCAAGCGCGTCGTCTGCCTCTGTCTCCCA
Organism: Otolemur garnettii; assembly: GCF_000181295.1. Classification (NCBI taxonomy): domain Eukaryota; kingdom Metazoa; phylum Chordata; class Mammalia; order Primates; family Galagidae; genus Otolemur; species Otolemur garnettii. Next base: position 25,682,505 of record NW_003852413.1, read on the forward strand.
AGTAGCTGGGACCACAGGCTCCCGCCACAACGCCCGGCTATTTTTTGGTTGCAGCCATCGTTGTTGTTTGGCGGGCCCGGGCTGGATTCGAACCTGCCACCTTGGGTGTACGTGGCTGGCGCCTTAGCCACTTGAGCCACAGGCGCCCAGCCGAGCCAGGACATTTTAAATGAATCTGAGTAAGACTTCAATTCTAAAAATGGAGTGGGTGTGGTGGCTAATGCCTATAATCCCAACAATTTGAGGAGGTAGGCTCGGCGCCTATAGCTCAACTGGCTAAGGCGCCAGCCACGTACACCTAAGGTGGTGGGTTCGAATCCCCAGCCCGGACCCGCCAAACAACAATAATGGCTGCAACCAAAAAATAGCCGGGCGTTGTGGCGGGCGCCTGTGGGCCCAGCTACTTGGGAGGCAGAGGCAGGAGACTCGCTTGAGCCCAGGAGTTGGAGGTTGCTATGAGCTGTAATGCCATGGCACTCTACCCAGGGGGACAGCTTGAGGCTCTGTCTCAAAAAAAAAAAAAATTTGAGGAGGTAGAGACTGGAGGATTGCTTAAGGCCAGCAATTTGAGACAACCTGGGCAACATAGAAAGACCTCATTTCTATAAAAAAATGAAAATTAGGCATGGTGGTCCCAGCTACTCTAGAGGCTGAGGCAGGAGGATCACTTGAGCCCAGGAGTTTAAGGCTCAGTAAGCTACGATTATGCCACTCTACTCCAGCCTAGGAGACAGAGCTAGATCCTATCTCTTATAAATAATGAATGAAAGAATAAACAAATAAACAAGCAAAAATAAGGTAGAGTCCTCAAACCAAACTTTCTGTGAGTTTAAGCAAATAAAAAAATGGATGACTTGGAGTGGATGTAGGAAAATATGAGTGATGGAACAGAGAACTAGTGAGTGTATGTTTCATATAAATATGATAGAACCTCTGTAGTTGACCACCTTCCTACCTTGACCACTTAAGTTAACTTAAGTTTCATAGATCTGACATGTACCACATGTACATATCAGTATAATAGGCCTAGTTCCTTATGTTAACCACTCTTGTAAGTTGACCAGTTTGTTATAGTCCCTTGGGTGGTCAACTTACAGAGGTTCTACTGTATATTCAAATTTTAGATTTCCTGGCCAAATAAAACATTTCTGTGGGCCATATTGAATTCTGTTGAATCTGTAACGTCTGTAGAGGGATTCCAGGAAACTGTGGTATGCTATACTTGGGCCGGAGACAAGACTTGAATATAAAAGAAATCAATTAGATAGCTGGGTATTGTGGCAGGTGCCTATAGTCCTAGCTACTTGGTAGGCTGAGACAAGAGAATCACTTGAACCCAAGCTTTTGAGGTTGCTATGAGCCATTATGATGCCATGGCACTCTACCAAAGGCAATAAAGTGAGACTCAGTTTCAAAAAAAAGAAAAAGAGGAAAAACTCTTATGAAATTCTTATACATTCTTAATTAAAATTGATACAAATATAAAATGTGCTATATTATGATTAAATATGTTAAGTATGTTTTAGTTTGGTGTATTTACCACAGTGGTTTATACTTTTAAAAGATTCAAAGTCTAGCATTATACCTTTTCTTTTTGAGACAGGATCTTGCTCTATTGCCTAGAGTATAGTAATACCCATAGCTCTCTTGAACCTCAAGTTCTGGGTTCAAGAGATCCTCCTGTTTCAGCCTTTTGAGTAATTGGGACTGCAGGTTTTGTACCACAATACTCAGCTAATTTTTCTATTTTCTAATAGGCATGAGGTCTTGCTCAGATTGGTGTCAAGTTCCTAGCCTCAAACAATCCTCCTGCCTCAGCCTCCCAATGTGCTAGGATTATAGGCATAAGCCATTTTGCCTGGCCCATAATACCTTTTTTTGGTAGCTGTTAGAGTTTTTTGAGCAGTAAAATGGTCTTGTTTCTGAGATTGTATTTATTTTATTATTGATATTTTTGTCTCTGATTTATTCACTATTCCTAGATATATTGAGTTTAGGGAATTTTGACCATAACATCTCTTTTAGTGCTATGCTTTTCTGAAGAATGCTTACATTTATTTTTATTTTTATTTTTTGAGACAGAGCCTCAAGCTGTCCCCCTGGGTAGAGTGCTGTGGCATTATAGCTCACAGCAACCTCCAACTCCTGGGCTCAAGTGAGTCTCCTGCCTC
>NW_003852413.1:25685767-25686903 GCF_000181295.1 Otolemur garnettii
TATAGGCGCCTGCCACAACGCCTGGCTATTTTCTGTTGCAGTTGTCATTATTGTTTAACTAGCCCAGGCTGGGTTTGAACCTGCCACCCCTTGGTGTAATGTGGCTGGCTCTGTAACCATTGTGCTACAGGTACCAAGCCCAGGTTATTTTATTTTTAACTAATAACTTTTATTTTATAGGTAGTTACAGATTCACAGCAAAACTGAACAGAAAGTACAGAGAGTTCTCATATATTCCCTGTCCCTACATGTTCTCAGACTCTCACTATCAACATCCCTCACCAGGGTGGTATAGTATTATGAATGATGAACTTACATTGAAACATCATTATATCAGCTCGGCTCCTGTGGCTCAAGTAGCTAAGGCACCAGCCACATACAGCTGAGCTGGCGGGTTCGAATCCAGCCTGGGCCCGCCAAACAACAATGATGGCTACCCCCCCCCCCAAAATAGCTGGGTGTTGTGGCAGGCACCTGTAGTCCCCCTCAGCTACTTGGAGGCTAAGGCAAGAGAATCGCTTAAGCTCAGGAGTTGGAGGTTGCTGTGAGCGGTGATGCCATAGTCACCCAGGGTGACAGCTTGAGGCTCTGTCTCAAAAAAAAAAAAAAAAGAAACCTCATTATATCTAAAATTCATAGTTTACGTTAAGGTTCAATCTCAGTGTTGTATAGCCTGTGGATTTTCACAAATAGATAATGGCATGTATCTACTATTGTAGTGTTATGGAAATAGTTTTACTTCAACCTGAGCAAGAGTAAGACCTCATCTCTAAAACTAGTGGGGGGTTGTGTGGCAGGTACCTGTAGTCCCAGCTACTTGGGAGGTTGAGGAGGAGGGAAGTGAATCCTTTGAGCCCAAGAGTGTGAGGTTGCTTCGAGCTATAATGTCATGGCACTCTACTGAGTGCAACAAAGTGAGAGACTGTCTCAAAAAAAAGAAACAAAACTCTAAATAGTTTTACTGCCTTAAAACTCCTCTGTGCTCTGCCTATTCATCCACTTCCAATCCCCTGAGATATACTGATCTTTTTACTGTGTCTGTAGTTTTGCCTTTTCCAAAATATCATGGAGTTAGAATCACAATTATGTATGCCTTTTCAGATTGGCTTCTTTCTCTAAGTAATATGCATTCAGTT
>NW_003852413.1:25687585-25688643 GCF_000181295.1 Otolemur garnettii
TTTTTTTTTTTCTTTTTTGAGACAGAGTATCACTCTGTCACCTGAGATGGAATACAGCGGAGTCATCATAGCTCACTGCAACCTCCAACTCTTGGGGTTAGACAGTCCTCCTGTCTCAGCTTCCCTAGTACCTGGAGTAATAGACATCTGTCACCATGCCTGGCTAAATTTCCTAGGTTTTTTTGTACAGATGGGGATCTCACTCTTGCTTAAGCTGGTCTCAAGAAGTAATCCTTCTAAATCGGCCTCTCAGAGTGCTAGGATAACAGGAGTTACCAGGCCTGCCCTCATTTTTAAATTTTTAAATTTTTTTTTTTTTAGAAATAGAATTTTGCTGTGTCACCTGGGCTAAAGTGTGGGGTCATGGACATAGCTCACGGTAATCTCGAATTCCTGGTCTCAAGTGATCCTCCTGCCTAGGTCTCATGAGTACAGATGTATGCCACTGTGCCTGGCTGATTTATTTTTTTTTTTTTTACAGAGTTGAGGGTTCTTGCTATGTTGTCTAGGCTTGTCTTGAACTCCTGGCCTCAAATAAGCAGTCCTCCCACCTTGACCTCCCAAAGTGTTGGGATTATGGGTGTGAGCTACTGCATCTGGCCCCTAATAGCTCATTTCCTTTTAGCACTGAATAATATCCTGTTGTCTGGATTTATCACAGTTTATCCGTTTATCTACAAGGACACCTTGGTTGCTTTCAAGTTTTGGCAATTATGAATAAAGCTGCTATAAGCATTCAGCTGGTTTTTGTGTGGACTTAAGTTTTCAACACATTTGGAAATACTAAGGAATACAATTTCTGGATCATATTGTAGGAGTCTTTGGAAAGCTGAGGTGGGTGGATTGCCTGAGCTCACTGGTTCTAGACTAGCCTGAGCAAGAGTGAGACCTTGTCTCTAAAAAATAGTTGGGCATTGTGGCAGGTGCCTGTACTCCCAGCAACTTAGGAGGCTGAGGCAAGAGAATTGGTTGAGCCCAAGAGTTTGAGGTTGCTATGAGCTATGATGCTATAGTACTCTATTGGGGAAAGAAAGTGAGACTCTGTCTCAAAAAAAAAA
>NW_003852413.1:25688663-25690204 GCF_000181295.1 Otolemur garnettii
AAAAAAAAAAACCCAATCATATGGTAGGAGTATGTTTAGTTTTGCAAGAAGCTGCCACTCTGTCTTCTGCAGTGGCTGTCACATTTTGTATTCCCATCAGCAATGAATGAAAGTTTCTGTCATCAGCATTTGGTGTTGTCAGTGCTCTGGAGTTTGGCCCTTCCAATAGATACATAGTCATATCTCATTGTTTTATTTGCATTTCCCTGATTATGATGTTGAGCATCTTTTCATGTTTCTTTGCCATGTTTATCACTTCTTTGGTGATATGTCTGTTTAGATCTTTTGTCTATTTCTTTATTTTTTTGAGACAGAGCCTCAAGCTGTCCCCCTGGGTAGAGTGCCGTGGCATTATAGCTCACAGTAACCTCCAACTCCTGGGCTCAAGTGAGTCTCCTGCCTCAGCCTCCCAAGTAGCTGGGACACAGGTGCCTGCCACAATGCCTGGCTATTTTTTGGTTGCAGCCGTCATTGTTGTTTTGGTGGGCCCGGGCTAGATTCGAACCCGCCACCCTAGGTGTATGTAGCTGGCACTTTAGCCACTTGAGCCACAGGTGCCGAGCCTCTTTTGTCTATTTCTTTCCTCCTTTTTTTTATTTTGAGGCAAGAGTCTCATTATGTTGCCCTCGGTAGAGTGCCATGGCGTTAACAGCTCATAGCAACCCCTAACTCTTGGGCTTAAGCAATTCTTTTGCCTCAGTCTCCCGAGTAACTGAGACTATAGGCACCCACCACATGCCCAGCAGTTGTCATTGTTGTTTAGGAGGCCCAGGTCAGGTTTGAACCATCAACCTCAGTGTATATGGCTGGTGCCCTAACCACTGAGGTATGGGCACCAAGCCTATCCATTTCTTTCTTAATGAGGTTGATAATTATTGTTGAGATTGTATATTTTTGGTAGCAGTTTATCAGATATGTCTTTGCTAATGTTTTCTGCATTCCTGTGTCTTGTCTTATCCTTTTCAGAGCAGAAGTTTTTTGTTTGTTTGTTTTTGTTTTTGTTTTTGTTTTGAGACAGAGTCTCACTATGTTGCTCTTGGTAGAGTGCTGTAGCATCATAGTTCACAGCAACCTCAAACTTGTGGGCTTAAGCGATTCTCTTGCCTCAGACTCCCAAGTAGCTGGGACTACAGGCGCCCGCCACCATGCCCAGGTATTTTTTTTTTTCTTTACAGTTGTTTAGCTGGCCGCAGCCGGGTTTGAACCCGCCACCTTTAGTGTATGTGGCTGGCACTGTAATCACTGTGCTATGGGCACTGAGCCAAGAGCAGAAGTTTTTAGTAGGTTTTTTTTTTAGAGACAGAATCTCATTTTGTTGCCCTCGGTAGAGTGCCATGGCGTTAACAGCTCATGGCAACCTCCAGCTCTTGGGCTTAGGCGATTCTCCTGCCTCAGCCTCCCAAGTAACTGGGACTACAGGCACCTGCCACAATGCCTGGCTATTTTTTGATGCAGTTTTGACTGGGGCTGGGTTTGAATCTGCCACCCTTAGTATATGGGGCCGGTGCCCTACTCACTGAGCCACAGGTGCTGCCCATAGT
>NW_003852413.1:25690939-25692210 GCF_000181295.1 Otolemur garnettii
TTTTTTTTTTTTGATGTCTCTGGGACATTAAAGATGCCCTCGATTTTATTTCTGATATTAGTAATTTGTGTCTTCTCTCTTTTTTCTTTAGTTAGCCTGGGTAGAAACTTAATGGTTATATTGATGTTTTCAAAGAATCAGCTTTTGGATCTGTTGATTTTCTCTCTTGATTTTACATTTTTAATTTCATTGGTTTCTGCTCTAATTTTTATTTTTCTTCTTATGCTTTCTTTGGGTTTAATCTTCTCTACTTATTTTTTTTTGTTTGTATGTTTGGGATTCATTGAGGGCACAAGTAATTAGATTACACTGCATTTGTTAGGTAAAGTCCCTCTTAAAATTGTGTCCCTCCCCCAAGAGGTGTGCCATACACTGTGACCTCCTAGTCCCTTCCCTCCCCCATTGCTCTACCCGCCACCGTGTTTTAGGTCATCTAGTGCTTTCATATTAGAATTGAGTACTTTGGATTCTTGCTCCTCCATTCTTGTGATGCTTTACTATGAAGAATGCTTTCTACCTCAATCCAGTTAATATAAAAGATGTAAAGTCTCCATCTCTTTTAATGGCTGAATAATATTCCATGGTAGACATATACCACAGCTTGTTAATCCAATCTTCCCTACTTTTTGTGGTTTTCTAAGTGGAAATTCAGATAATTGATTTAGATCTTTCTTTTATAATATAGTCATTCCTTAGTATCCACAAGGGATTGGTTTCAGGGACATCACAGACAACACAATCTGTGGATGCTCAAGTCCCTTATATAAAATGGTTTAGTATTTGTGTATAACTAATATATATCCTCCTATACACTTATTGAATAATTGCTAGATTTCTCATAATGCCTAATACAATGCCTATACTTCATTTCATTTGTGTGATTTAATGTAGTACTTGGCACAGCAGATTTAACGTTTTGCTTTTTGGGACTTTGTCTAGTTTTTTCCTCAATATTTTTGATATGGAGGGCCAACTGTATACGAGACCGGACAACTAAGTTTCCAAACTCATCCTAGACAAACTGTTACACACTCATTGTTGACTATCACTGCAGTCACCTTTGTACACCCCTTGGCTGTCTGGTGACTGTAGTGATAATCAGCAATACGGTATGTAAGCACTTTTTCTAGGATGAGTTACTGAACTTAATTGTTTGACCTCATATGCATTCAACACTACAAATTTTCCTCTAAACACTGCTTTAACTGTATCCCATGAATTTTTATAAGTTGTATTTTCATTTAATTGAAAAAAAAATTTTTTTTTTTTTG
>NW_003852413.1:25693439-25694610 GCF_000181295.1 Otolemur garnettii
ATTGTTGTTTGGCAGGCCCAGGCTGGGGATTTGAACCCGCCACCTTAGGTGTATGTGGCTGGCGCCTTAGCCGCTTGAACCACAGGCACCGAGCCCGATTTCTATTCTTTTAAATTTGTTAAGGTGTGTTTTATAGCCCAGAATGTGGTCTGTCTTGATGATGATTTTTCCATGTGAGCTTGAGTAGAAGATATAATCTGCTGTAGTTGAATGAAGTAGTTATATAGATATTAATTATATCCTACTGATTTATGATCTGTTGAGTTCAACTTTATCCTTACTGATTTTATCTGTTGTACCTGTCCATTTCTGATAGACATACATTAAAGTCTCCAACTGTAATAGTGAAATCATCTGTTTCTCTTTGCAGTTTTATCAGTTTTTTCCTCTCTATTTTTGACATCTGTTAGGTGCATATACATACGTTAAGGATTGTTATGTCTTTTTGGAGTAGTGACTCCTTTATCATTATGCAATGCTCCTTTTTAATCTTAAGAGCATAATTATTGCCTAAAAGAGTATGAAGAGTATGAATACATAATGTCAAAGGTTGTATATTATAAAGAAAATAAAGGCAGTGCCTGTAGCTCAGTGGGTAGGGTGCCAGCCACATACACCAATGCAGGCCTGTTAGGACCTGGCCCAGGCTTGCTAAACAACAGTGACAACTGCAACAAATAAATAGCCAGGCATTGTGACTGGCACCTGTAATCCCAGCTACTTGGGTGGCTGAAGCAAGAAGATCACTTAACCTCAAGAGTTAGAGGTGCTGTGAGTGGTGATGCAATGGCACTCTACCGAGGGCGACAAAGTGAAACTCTGTCTCATAAAAAAGAAAAAAGAAGAGAAAAGAAAATACCATCTGATCTGAGAGAGCATGAAATAATTAGTTTATAAAAATCTTAAAATGCATGATTTCTGAATCACTTAGCATTTAAAGAGAACATTCGTTATAGAAGCAATGGATTTCAAAAGGCCCAAAGTTAGCAGTTTCATATTGGGATAATATATTATTATACTTTTTTCCATTTCTTTCTTTTTTTTGAGACAGAGCCTCTAACTGTCCCCCTGGGTAGAGTGCTGTGACATCACAGCTCACAGCAACCTCCAGCTCCTGGGCTCAAGCGAGTCTCCTGCCTCTGCCTCCCAAGTAGCTGGGACCACAGGTGCC
>NW_003852413.1:25694989-25698238 GCF_000181295.1 Otolemur garnettii
CATTGAGGGAAACTGGATTTGGCATATTGGATAAGCAGGCAGCCACGTCAGGAGAGATCCCAGGGATAAATAAGTGCTTTCCTTGGAAAGCTTCTGCTTGGCCTAGGCCCACAGCTTGGAGGGTCTTTTTTTTTTTTTTTTTGAGACAGAGCCTCAAACTGTCCCCCTGGGCTGTGGCATCACAGCTCACAGCAACCTCCAACTCCTGGGCTCAGGTGAATCTCCTGCCTCTGCCACCTTAGGAGTATGTGGCTAGCATCTTAGCTAGTTGAGCCACAGGCGCCGAGCCAGAAGGTATATCCTTAATAAGACTGATTAGGTGGTGCCTATGGCTCAGTGAGTAGTGAACTGGCCCCATATACCAAAGGTGGCGAGTTCAAACCCAGCCCTGGCCAAACTGCAACAAAAAATAGCTGGGTGTTGTGGTGGGTGCCTGTAGTCCCAGCTACTCGGAAGGCTGAGGCAAGAGAATTGCCTAAGCCCAAGAGCTGGAGGTTGCTGTGAACTATGACATCACAGCACTCTATGAGGGCGACACAGTGAGACTCTATCTCCCAAAAAAAGACTGATTAATTTTCCCAATATATAGGAGTGGAAGTTTTTATTTCAGCCTCACTTTGTTGTCCAGCGTAGAGTGTTATCATAGTGTCAGCAGACCTCACAAATGTCAGACTGCTGATTTCAAGTGATCCTTCTGCCTCAGTCCCCTGAATAGCTGGGACTATAGTCATATGGCATCATGCCCAAATCATTTTTCTATTTTTAATAGAAATAGGTGGCGGTGCCTGTGGCTCAGTGGGTAGGGCGCCAGCCCCACATACTGAGGGTGGTGGGTTCAAACCCCGTCCCAGCTAAAGTGCAACAAAAAAATAGCCAGGTGTTGTGGTGGTGCCTTTACTCCCATCTACTCAGGAGGCTGAGGCAAGAGAATCACCTAATCACAGGAGTTGAGGTTGTTGTGAGCTGTGATGTCACGGCACTCTACCGAGGGCAATAAAATGAGACTCTGTCTCTAAAAGAAAAGAAAAAAGAAATAGGGTCTTGCTCTTGTTCAGGCTGGTTTCAAATTCCTGGCCTCAAGTGATCCTCCCACCTGGCCTTGCATAGTGTTAGAATTTTTTTTTTTTTTTTTTTTTTTTTTTGGAGACAGCCTCAAGCTATCCCCCTGGGTAGAATCCCATGGCATCATAGCTCACAGCAACCTCCAACTCCTGGGCTCAAGCGAGTCTCCTGCCTCAGCCTCCCAAGTAGCTGGGACCATAGGCGCCTGCCACAATGCCCGGCTATTTTTTGGTTGCAGCCGTCATTGTTGTTTTGGCGGGCCTGGGCTGGATTCAAACCCGCCACCTTAGGTGTATGTGGCTGGCGCCTTAGCCACTTGAGCCACAGATGCCGAGCTGCAAAGTGTTAGAATTATAGGCATGAGCCAAAGCACCCAGCCTGTATTTCACATTTTAATGGAACTTTATTCTGAAGATGTTTTCTTCCATTTAAATACTGGTTCCAAAACCAACACTATGTTGTGGCTGCTTTACAAACATATAGCACTTTGATTTATTTAAATCTTGTTGATATATACATAAATAATTGGGATAGAACCAGTTACTTTTGGTTATTGTGGAACTTAAATATTGTATAAAAAAGTTCCCGTGTATTTCACAAATTCTGCTTCTTAGCTCACTGTTCAAATAAATTTCCTTGCTTACCTTATAGATCTTAAAGGAATTTTATTATTTACTTGAAATCCCCCACCCCCAGATAAGGTTTTTTTTTTCTTTTTGCCTCAGTGGTACTTAGTCATTCAAGGAATTTTTACTAAATACCCAATAATTTGACAGATGAGAAAACAAGTCTGAAATATGTGCCTTTACCTATAAGAAATTATAATTAATTGCAAGGACAATAGAGACAGCATATTTTTTAAATAGGAAGTGTTTGTATAGTGTTAGCATTAATATAAAACCTTACATTTCTTTTTTTTTTTTTTTTAGATAATCTGGCTTGGTGCCCTTAGCTCAGTGATTGGGCCACTGGCCACATACACTAAGGCTGGCATGTTTGAACCTGGCCCGGGCCTGCTAAACAACAGGGACAATTACAATGTTGTGGTGGGCACCTGTAGTCTTAGCTACTTGAGAGGCTGAAGCAAGAGAATCGCTTAAGCCCAAGAGTTTGAGGTTCCTATGAGCTGTGACACTATAGCACTCTACTAAAGGTGACATAGTGAGACTGTCTCAAAAATAAAAAAGTCTATGCTCTGGGTGGCATCATAGCTCACAGTCACAACCTCAAACTATTGGGCTCAAGTGATCCTCTTGCCTCAGCCTCTCCACTGACTGGGACTATGGTGCCCACTACTATGCCTGGCTAGTTTTTCTATTTTTAGTAGGGGCAGGGTTTCAAACTTCTGAGTTCAGGCAGTCTACCTGCTACAGCCTCCCAGGGTGCTAGGATTACAGGTATGAATCATGTTGCCCTGCCAAAACCTTAAATTTCTAGTTCCTGCTCTTTTTTTTATTTTTGCATCTGTCTGTGAAATGTGTTCTGGTTTTTTTAAATGCAGGGTGAGTTCATTCTTGAATAAGCAATCTTTAAGTACTATTATCTCAAATTGAAGTCAGATCGAATAAACAAATCTCTGCATTAGAAGGACCATGTGATAATGTTAGCCAGTCCTTTTTAGTGGAAGTTAGAGACAAAGAACATGAAATTTACAATTGTAAAGCGAAAGAATGCAAATACATACATGTGTTTTGTTTTGAGACAGTCTTGCTTTGTCACCCAGGCTAGAGGGAGAACAGTTGCCTGACACCACACCCAATTAATTTAATCAAGTGATCCTCCTGCCTCTGCCTCCCAAGTAGCTGGGACTACGGGTACCTGTCACAACACCTGGCAGTTTTTCTATTTTTATTACTGACGGGGTCTCTCTCTTACTCATGCTAATCTCAAATTCCTGAGTTCTGGCTATTCACCAACTTAGGCGTCCCAGAGTGCTAGAATTACAGGCATGAGCCACCATGCATGGCCTTTTTTCCCCTTTTAATAGTCATGAATGACATGTAAATTCAGTAAATTTTTAAGCATTTAAAAAATAAGTTTAAAGTGATGTAGATTGCTTTAGTAACTGCTATTATAAGATTTTGGATGATTTATCTTTGATTATAGATGGTACAATTATTTTATTAAATTAAGTTCTCTGAATTTAAGTCCAGGTTAGGTACCCAACAAAGTGAACCTTTTTTTTTT
>NW_003852413.1:25699872-25701551 GCF_000181295.1 Otolemur garnettii
GCCAGTTGAGCTATAGGCGCCGAGCCGATAATACTAAATCTTATATTAGGTTATTAAGCAAAAATTTCCAATTTCCTTAAGTACTAAGTTTGACAGTTGATGTCTCTGACATTTTACTTTGATACTTGTTTTTTTTTTTTTCCAAATACACTTTTTGGGTTGTGATTATATTTCACATTTTTTTTTAAGAGCAATTTTTATAAAACCGTGGATAAGTTATTTTTGAATATGAGTTCTTTTTTTTTTTTTTTCTTTGAGACAGAGCGTCAAGCTGTCACCCTGGGTAGAGTGCTGTGGCATCACAGCTCACAGCAACCTCCAACTCCCAGGTTCAAGCCTAACGGTTTTTTGGTTGCAGCCATCATTGTTGTTTGGCGGATTCAAGCTGGATTTGAACCCGCCAGTTCAGGTGTTTGTGCCTGGCACCTTAGCTGCTTGAGCCATAGGCGCTGAGCCTGAATATGTGTTCTATTGTGGAACCAGTGCAGTGCAGACAGCTTAAGATATCAATGAAGTGTTTAGGAAGGATGTGACATATGAATGCACAGTACATTGATAGTTTGAGAAGTTCCATTCTGGTGATTATAGTCTTGAAAATGAGCCACGTGGGTGACCTCAGACTAAGGTAGATGATGAGCTGAAAGCTGTAATCATGGAAGCAAATCCATCTCAACCTACATGTGAATTAGCAAGATTTGATGTTAGTATTCCTACAGTGTTGGTCCATTTGAATCAAATTGGCAAGGCAAAGAAGCTGGATAGATAGGTTCTACATGAATTAAATGAGCATCAGAAGAGAAACTGGACACTTGCCTTTCTTTGCTGTCACAACTGTCATGATGTAAAGGTAAACCATTTTCTATACCACATTGTTACATGCGATGAAAAAGATTATTTTTGACAATTGAAAAAACATTTGGAACAATGACTGGATGAAGATGAAGTGCCAAAGCATACTCCAAAACTGAATATTTATCAAAAAAAGCTAATACTGGCTCAGTGCCTATAGCTCAGTGGATAGGGCACTTGCCACATACACCTGGGCTGGCTGGTTCGAACCTGACCCAGGCCTGCCAAACAACAATGACAACAACAACAACAAAAATAGCTGGGCATTGTAGAGGACACCTGTAGTCCCAGCTACTTGAGAGGCTGAGGCAAGAGAATTGCTTTAGCCCAAGAGTATGAGGTTGCTGTGAGCTGTGATGCCACAGCACTCTACTGAGGGTAACATAGTGAAACTCTTGTCTCCAAAAAAAAAAACCTAATGCTATCTGTCTGGTGGTCCAGCGCTGGTGTTATCCACTGCAGCTTCATGAAACTTGGTTAGTCAATTACATCAGATTTCTACTGCACCCGTTTGGAAGAAATGATGAAGATGCTTGTGATTAAGCAACTATGATTGCTCAAAAGAGACAGACCTTGTTTGTTGCACAATGCCAGTCAAACTACAGAAGTTGGACTCTCTGTTATCCACTGTATTCACCCAACCTTGCACTAAATGAATACTACTGGCATTGGACCACTTTTTGCAAGGAAAAATATTCAACAATCTACTGTAATAAAAGTTATGCTGGCTTGCCGCCCATAGCACAGTGATTACTGCACCAGCTAAACAAAGACAACTGCAACAAAAAATAGCCCAGTGTTGTGGCGGGCACCTGTAGTCCCAGCTACTT
>NW_003852413.1:25701917-25703536 GCF_000181295.1 Otolemur garnettii
GGATTCAAACCCAGCCCTGGCCAAAAACTGCAAAAAAAAAAAAAAAAAAAAAAAAATTAGTTGGGCTTCATAGTGCACACTGATAGTCCCAGCTACTGGGAAGGCTGAGGCAAGAGGATCATATGAACCCAGGAGTTTGAGGTTGCAGTGAGCTGTGATGATGCTGTTGTACTGTAGCCTAGGCAATAGAGTGAGATCCTATCTCAGAAAAAAATTATGTCAGTTATTATCTTTCTCTCTTAAAATATCTTATTGTATTGTACTCACCCTTCTTTGGTATATCTGAACTGTCAGGATCACCAGTTTTGTGCCTTGGGCCATTATTAGGTAAAATAAATGTTACTTAAGGTTGGGCGCAGTGGCTAATGGCCTGTAATCCCTAGCACTCTGGGAGGCCAAGGCAAGTGGATTGCCTGAGCTCACAGATTGGAGACCAGCCTGAGCCAGAGTGAGACTCTGCGTCTAAAAATAGGTAGTCAGCCTATTATGGTAGACGACTGTAGTCCCAGCTACTTGGGAAGATGAGGCAAGAGAATTGCTTGAACCTAAGAGGTTGAGGTTGTGAGCTATGATGTGACAGCACTCTACCAAGGGCAACAAAGTAAGACTCTGTCTCCAAAAAACAAAGATGTTACTTGAACATGAACACTGTGATATGACCAACAGTCTTATCTGATGACTGAGATGGCTACTAAGTTATTAGCCATTAGCATTTACAGCATGGATAGGCTGGACAAAGGGATGATTCATATCCTGGGTGGGATGGAATGGGAGAGCCCAAGATTTCATCATGCTACTCAGAACAGTGCACAATTTAAAATTTATGAGTTATTTTTGGAATTTTCCATGTAATATTTCTGGACTGTGGTTGACTCTGGATAACTGAAACCATGGAAAGTAAAACTGGATAAGGGGGGTGTATTGTATTTGTTAGGTCTGAATTTCTACATAGGCTTTCTTTCTTTTTTTTTTTTTTGAGACAACAGTCTCAAACTGTCCTCAATAGAATACCGTAGTGATCCTCTTGCCTCAGTTTTTTCTATTTTTAGTAGAGACGAGGGGTCTCGCTTTTGCTGAGGCTGGTCTTGAACTCCTGAGTTCAACCAATCCACCCACCTTGGCCTCTCCGAGTGCTAAGATTACAGGCATGAGCCACTGGGCCTGGCACACAGAACAGCTTTTGAAAAGCTGTGCTGTAGGGCAGCACCTGTGGCTCAGATAGCAGGGCACCAGCCCATATACCAAGGGTGGTGGGTTCAAACCCAGCCCCGGCCAAACTGCAACAGAAAATAGCCGAGCGTTGTGGTGAGTGCCTGTAGTCCCAGCTCCTCGGAAGGCTGAGACAAGAGAATCACCTAAGCCCAAGAGCTGGAGGTTGCTGTGAGCTGTGATGCCACAGCACTCTACCGAGGGCGACAAAGTGAGACTCTGTTCTAAAAAAAACAGAAAGAAAAAGGAAAGCTCTCCTGTAAATAGTTTTAAGAATTAGAATTGTAGGGAATCTTAGGTACTGGTCAGTGGTCATTTTATTCTTTTTTTTTTGAGACAGAGCCTCAAGCTGTCCCCCTGGGCAGAGTGCTGTGGCATTACAGCTCACAGCAACCTCCAACTCCTGGGCT
>NW_003852413.1:25705864-25709608 GCF_000181295.1 Otolemur garnettii
CAGTCTTGCTCAGGTTGGTCTTCAACTCTTGAGCTCAAGCAATCCTCCCCACCTCAGCCTCCCAGAGTGCTAGGATTACAGGCATGAGCCACTGTGCCTGGCCTGAAAGTTGGGTTTATTGGAGTGGTTTTGCTTTTTGGGTTTTGATGTTGTTGTCTTTTAGATATGTATGAGTACCCCAGAAATTACCACATGTATCCCTGCCTTTAACAAAAAAAGAATATAATGTTGTTTTATCCTTCTGGATAATGTAAGAATCTTAGAGTATTTAATCTCTTCTATTTTTTTGGAGACAAGAGTCTCACTTTGTCACTCTCAGTAGAGTGCTATGGCATCACAGCTCACAGCAACCTCAAATTCTAGGGCTCAAGTGATTCTCTTTCCTCAGCCTCCCAAGTAGCTGGGACTCCAGGTGCCCACTGCAATGCCCTGCTATTTTTGGAGACGAGGTTTTGCTCTGGCTCAGACTGGTCTCAAACCTGTGAGCTCAGGCAGTCCACTTACTTTGGCCTCCCAGAGTGCTAGAGCCACCACGTCCGACCCCTTTAATCTCTTATCTCTCTTCTGACTTACATGCTATTGCTATGATGCAGTTTCTCTTATATATGCACTTCTATTTATTTTAAAAACCATAAGGCTGGCATGGGGGCTTATGTATGTAATCTCTACCAAAAATAGGCAAAAATTAGTTGGGCATGATGGTGCATGCCTGTAGTCCCAGCCACTTGGTTGGCTGATCTGGGAAGAGTGCTGGAGCCCTGGGGTTTGAGGTTGTAGCTAGCTATGGTGATGCTACCACACACTAGCCTGGGAACAGAGCAAGACCTTGTCTTCATAAAAGGAAACTCAAAAGCAAAAAGTCCTCCACAAGATATTATTATGTTATGTAGTATAACGTTTGTTTAGATTTACTGAAACCTTTACTAATTTTTGCTGTTCATTATTCTAGCATTGCTTTTCGAATTATTCTCTGTTTTTGCTTGCAGAGTAAATAACCTTTATAATGTTTCATATAAGTCTGTTGATAGTAAAGTTTGTTTTTGTTTCTTTGAGCAAGCATATCTTTACCTTGTATTTTTTAACTTTCACTTTAAATTCTATCTTCATTGAAGTCTGATGTACATAAAACAACTATTAATTGTTAGCGTCTATCTTTTTTGTTGTTGTTAGTATCTATCTTACATTTCTTTCTTTTTATTTTTTTTTTTGAGACAGAGTCTCATTTTGTCACCCTTGGTGGAGTGCCGTGGCGTCGCAGCTCCCAGCATCCTCCAACTCCTGGGCTTAGGTGATTCTCTTGCCTAAGCCTCCCGAGTAGCTGGGACTACAGGCGGCCACCACAATGCCTGGTTATGGCCAGGGCCAGGTTTGATCCTGCCATCCTCTGCATATGGGGCCAGCACCCTACTCACTGAGCCAGAGGTGCCGCCAGGATTTCTTTTTATGTAGGCTTTAAAGGGCCTGGTGAGTTTATGGCTTAATGTCTTCAATTAGTTTTGGAAGGTCTCTGTCCTGATCTCTTTAGATACTGCTTCTGCCTCATTCTGTCCTTTTATCTTTCCTCTGTGACAGCAATCAAATGTATATTTGGGTTTCTTTAAAAAAATTTTTTTAATAGCATCAATTATGTTAGGATTAAAAATTTTTTAATCATCCTTTTTAATAGTATAATATTGCTTTCTGGCATTATACTTTTATCCTTAGTATAAAGCTGCAAATGCAAAATATGATAGACAGTTTTGCATTTTTATTTCTTTTTTTAAAGTTTTTAATGCTTCCCTTTATTTTTTCAGATAGCTCTTAAAAATTGATATGTAATAGTTATACATATTTTTGATATTTTGAGAGATATACACACAGCAGAACCCCCATAGTTAACCACCTGCCTTTATTTATTTATTTATTTTTTTGCCGGGGCTGGGTTTGAACCCACCACCTCCAGCATATGTGGCCAGCACTCTACTCCTTTGAGCCACAGGTGCTGCCCACCACCTGCCTTTATTACCACTTCTTTAAGTTGATGTAATTTTCATAGATTGGACATGTACTCAGTAGAAGAGCTCTGTGCACTGACCACTTGGACTATGATACACAATATTGATTTACCCTCTATAACTTGACCAAATGAGCCCACTCTACACTAAGGGGTAGCAGGTGTGGGCTTTGCCCCTTAGTTGTATTATTTTTTCTTTAGTATAAGTTGTTTTTTCATGTTTATTATTACCACATGTTGGATTAGGCCTAACTTCTATTGTTTATCATGTATTGTGGAAGATTTTTTTCAACTTGAAGGATCGGTCTGAATTGTAGGTATATCCTATAATTACTGAAAAATTATACAGTTAATTGAGACATGATGGTCCAAAGCAAGGAGCTCAAGATCTGACATTGAAGGAAAAGGTTATCTTCTACATTTTCTGGAAAGTAGCAACCAAAGAATGATAGCAAAACATTTTGGTGTTAGCAAGACCACAGTTAGCAACAACTGAAAACATAAACATGAGTACCTGGAGAGATATGCTCAGGAAAGCAGAGACCTATGGCAGAAAAGGAGGAAAACTTCTTGCAGTGAAGTCAGTGAAGCCATATGAAGCTGGTTCAGACATAGGAAGGCAACTAATGGCCAAATCTCTGGGCTGTTGATCCAAGAAGTTACTAAAAAATTCACATAGGAATTCAGGGTGGCAGATTCTAAGCATGAAGTGGTTGCTCAAGAAGTTAAACATAGTATCTCCCATAAAGCCTTATGTGGTGAATCCAAAAAGTTCCAATAGAAGTTGTGGAAGAGTTCATCCAAAAGTTCCTAGACTTTGCCAGAAGCTGCAAAGATGACGACATGTTTAATGCTGATGAGTGTGGACCCTTTCAAGCTTTGCCTGACTGGAGCCTCATCATGGAGGTTGACAAATGTAAGAGGGGAAAAGTTCCAAAGAACACTTCATAGTTCTGCTTTGCACTAGCTCAAATGGAGAAAACTAAAGCCTTTGGTGATCTGTAAATCAGCAAAGCAGCATATTTTGAAGAACCTGAAGCCCAAAGATCTCCTTATCACTTAGGATTAAACAAATGCATGTGGATGACTGGTTTCCTATTTGAGAAATGGGTAAGAAGTATTGACTAAGAAATGAAGAAGAATGAATGGTCTGTTTTACTGTCCTGTCCACCCGCAAGTGAATCATCTCACAAACATGACACTGAAAATTCTGTCTGCAAACATGACCTCAGAAATCCAACCTCTTGACCAAGGCATGATCAAAACATTTAAAATGTACTACTGAGTCCAGTGCCTATAGTGGGTCACTACTAAAACACAAATCTTTGGTCCACCTGTGGAAGCAACTTAACTTGCTACATCAGCTAAAACTCTAGATGCTCTATCCTCTGGATCAGTTCTGCTTAGAATAAAGTTCAGCCAAAAATGATAGACTGTTTCAAGAATGTTGGCTAAAATGTTGTCACAACCTAAGAGCACAATGTTTTGGCTCTATCAGACAGTTCATTTCCCAGACTGGTGTAAAAGTGCACGAAGCAGCTGATGAAGTGGAAGAAGCAAGTGAGGATGACATAGAAATTGCAGAGACTCCAAAAGAAGATGATGTCAGGCATCTACTAGGGCTGTTGAAATCATTTGTTGTGGAAATATGCCCAGGTGTGCTGAGTAGTGTAGCCAGTGTTGAGAGTGCTTTCTCCACTTACCTTTATAATATGAGTAAGAAACAGATCAAGATTGACTTTTTTTTTTTT
>NW_003852413.1:25710308-25711752 GCF_000181295.1 Otolemur garnettii
AAAAAAAAAAAAAAAAAAGAAAGTAAAGTATATGTATATATGTATATATGGGATCAGTATAGTAGATCTTATTCCTTATGTTGATCACGTCTATATGTTGACCACTTTGTTATAGTGTCTTGGGGGGTCAGCTTACAGAGGTTCTCCTGTGTATAATTTTTAACTATTTTCCCTTTTCCTACTGGGAGGTGAAATTTTTCTTCTGTCTTCCTCATCAACTGACTTATGATATTTTGATACCTGAATACAGTGTATAATTTTTTTACATGCTTTCTTTTATTTATTTATCTTTGGCTTTCTAACACTATGTTCCATCTTTCTTTTTCTCCCCTATATATTTTTTCGCTTTGACACAATGTGCTTTGTTTGGATATTTTATTCTTGATTATCTTTCAACTTACGAATTCTCTTTTTAGCTGTATCTAATCTGTTTTAAAAATTGTCCATGAGGGTATATTTTGTTTGTCTCATTTTTTTCTTTTTCTTTTTCTTTTTTTTTTTTTTTGAGATAGAGTCTTACTTTGTTGCCCTCGGTAGAGTGCAATGATATCACAGCTCACAGCAACCTCCAACTCTTGGGCTTAAGCGATTCTCTTGCCTCAGCCTCCCAAGTAGCTGGGACTGCAGGTGCCCACCAGAACACCCGACTATTTTTGTTGTTGTTGCTATTGTAGTTGTCATTGTTGTTTAGCAGGCCCAGGCCAGGTTCAAACCCGCCAGCCCCAGTTAAGTTTTTTTAAGTTTCAGTTATCTTTTTCTCTTACCAAAATGTGATTTTATTATTTTTTATTTTTATTTATTCATTTACTTATATATTTATGTATTTATTTTTGGAGACAGAGTCTCACTTTGTTGCCCTTGGTAGAGTGCTGTGGCGTTACAGCTCACAGTAACCTCAAACTCCTCGCTCAAGAGATCCTCTTGCCTTAGTTTTTCATTTTTAGTAGAGACAGGGTCTCACTCTTGCTTAAGCTGGTCTCAAACTCGTGAACTCAAGCAGTCTACCCACCTTGGCCTCTCAGAGTGCTAGGATTGCAGGTGTGAGCCACTGTGCACAGCCTTTTTTTTTTTTTTTTGAGACAGTGTTACTTTGTCACCCTCGGTAGAGTGCTGTGGTGTCACAGCTCACAGAACCTCAAACTCTTGGGATTAAGCAGTTCTTTTGCCTCAGCCTCCCAAGTAGCTGGGACTACAGGCACCCGCCACAATGCCCAGCTATTTTTAGAGACGGGATCTTGCTCTTGCTTAGGCTGGTCTTGAAATCATGAACTCAAGCCATCTACCTGCCTTGGCCTCCCAGAGTGCTAGGATTACAGGCCTGAGCCACCACACCTGGCCCATCAAGTTGTGGTTTTAGTATATATATATATATTTTTTTTTTAGTCAGAGCCTCAAGCTGTCCCCCTGGGTAGAGTGCTGTGGCATCACAGCTCACAGCAACCTC
>NW_003852413.1:25712161-25717622 GCF_000181295.1 Otolemur garnettii
TTTTTTTTTTTTGGGCTGGGGCTGGGTTTGAACCCACCACTTCCCGCATATGGGGCCGGTACCCTACTCCTTTGAGCCACAGGTGCCACCCTAAAAGATAGTCTTTTGTTACAATGTTCGGGCACTTTGGACCTCAGAAGCAGGCCTCAGAAAATAGAATCTCCCTCTCTGACCCTCTCTTATACTCTCCTTTCACCCTTCCTTTTTCTCCCCAGGGCAGGCCATAGAAACTAAAAATACACTCAAATTTTCCTTTGCCTTTCTTTCTTGAAGGTGGCTATAAAGAAATTTTTTGACTTAACTTTGTCTAATTATACATCCTAAGCCTGACCCTCATTTCAGAAAGGATCCTGCCTCATATCTGAGTAGAAAGAATACTCCACAGAGAGGCCAAGAAAAATCTGAACAGAAGGCCTTACTGAGTTTCTCCACTTAGTCTATTTAGCGTAGAAGGATCATACCCTTTTTGTCCTATCACATTTCTACAGTTGTTGAAATCTCCTAAAAGTCCTAAGGGCACAGAGTATGTAGAGCTTTGAGATGGCTGAACATGTAGAGTATCCTGGAGGGAGGTGCTCCCAGAGAGAACATGGGAGCTCCATACCACTTCGCATATGCTTTGCTCTACACATCTCTTCATCTGATTCTTTTTAATGTCCTTTGTAATAAACCAGTAAATGTGTTTCTACGGGCTCTGTAAGCCTCTCTAAAAGACAAATCTAACCCAAGGAAAGGGTCTTAGGAACCCTGACTTGAAGCTGGTTGGTCAGAAGTTTCAGAGGCATAGATTTTTGACTAGTGTCTGAAGTAGGGACTGTCTTGTGGGACTGAGCTCTCAACCTGTGAGATCTGATGCTATTTCCAGGCAGAGAGCATCAGAATGAATTGGATTAGAAGGTGCTCAGCTGGTATCTGCTCCAGAATTCATTCCTTCTTGTTGGTGGGAGAAATCCCCACACATTTGGTCATAGAAGTCTTCTCTATTAATTGCTGTGGTGTGAGAACAGAGGAAAAGCTTTTTTCTACATAAGGGAAAAGAAGTATTTCATCACTCAACTAATGATTTACCTCTCAGTGCAAGGTTAGCATGCTCAAGTATTAGTATGGGCAGGCTTTTGTTTTTAATGGAAGGCTTTTTTGATGGAGAGAGTGAGTGTGTGTATGTGTGTGTAGAAGGCTAATATTAAAAGGTTATTTAAATCGAGTAAGAAAGAAAAAATAGTATTCTAAATTTAAGACCTGTTTCATCTATTAAATTCCTGATAGAATACCAATTTTAGTTAATTATAAACTTCCTTTTTAATACAAATGTAACATCTAAGGAAAAGCTATTCTGTACTTTATCTTGTAACTTGTTATAAACCAGCACATAAAAGGCTTTCTCTGTTTTTGGTTAGATAGTATTTCATAGAATAAATTTGTGATAATTTATTAAGCCATTCTGCTACTGATGGACATTTATTTAAATGGAATTTCAACTGCAGTGAGCCACCTTGTAAATATCTCACAAAATTTTGAGCATATGAAAAGGTATCTGTAGGATAAATCCCTGTGTCAGAGGGTGTGTATATTTATAATTTTAATTAGTATTGTCAAATTGTCCTTTGTAGAGTTTATACCAGTATCCATCACATTTTTTTTTTTTTTTGAGACAATGTCTCACTATGTCACCTTTGGTAGAGTGCTGTGGCGTCACAGTTCACAGCAACCTCAAACTCTTGGGCTTAAGCGATTCTCTAGCCTCAGCCTCAACAAGTAGCTGGGACTACAGGTGCCCACCACAATGCCCAGCTATTTGTTGGTTATAGTTGTCATTGTTGTTTGGCAGGCCTGGGCTGGGTTTGAACCCACCAGCTCTGGTGTATATGCTAGCTAGCTCTAGCTTTTGAGGTACAGGTGCCAAGCCATATCCATCGCCTTATTAATCAAACATACTTAATCATTACCATGTTTTCGCAGATTTTTAAAAATTTTTGTTAATCTGATAGGTAAAAAATGGTTATCTTGTGGTACCTTCACTTTTTGTTTCTTTATATTGTAAGGTTAAGAATTTTTTTGTGGGGGTGGAGGGTCACAGTGTATAACATACCTCTTGGGGGGGGGGCACAATTAGAAGAGGAACTTTACCTATCAAATGCAAGCAGTGTAACCTGGTTCTTTGTACCCTCAATGACTCCCCAACAATAATGAGACAACAGCAATAATAATCTTGCTGTTGTTGTCTAGGCTGGCTGTGAGCTCTTGGACTCAAGCATTCCTCCCACCTCACCCTCCTAACTAACTGGATTTGTGTACCATCACTGCCAGCTTTTTGTGTATTTAAAAAACATTTGCAGGGGCTGGGTGCTAATAGCACAGTGGTTATGGTGCTGGCCACGTACACCGAGGCTGGCAGGGTCAAACCCAGCCCAGGTCAGCTAAACAACAATCACAACTGCAACAACAAAAAAACAGCTGGGGGTTATGGTGGGCACCTGTAGTTTCCAGCTACTTGGGAGGCTGAAGCAAGATAATCGCTTACACCCAAGAGTTGCTGTGAGATATGACTCCAGGGCACTCTACAGAGGGTGACATAGTGAGACTCTGTCTCCAAAAAAGAAAAAAAAAATTGTAGGGCTATTCTGTTTAAAAAGAAAAAAAAATTGTTTTCCCTTCTCTGTAATCTATATCATTTGTCCATTTTTAATTAGATGATGTTCTTTTTATTGATTTATTTAAATGAATTCTTTATCCGTAAGGGAAATTAACCCTTTTTATATTGTATGCATTGCTTATGTTTTTCTCTTAATGTCATCTGTTTTTTGATTTTGCTTGTGGTCATTTTATAATGCTATAGTGGGTTTTTTGCATTAATTTGTTTCTTGTAGGGCTTGAGAAATATTTATGAAGACTATCCCTAGGCAGATAATATTTTTATAAACCAGTATTATTATAGTTTTATTTATTTATTTTGAGACAGAGCCTCAAGCTGTCCCCCTGGGTAGAAATCCATGGCATCACAGCTCACAGCAACCTCCACCTCCTGGGCTCAAGCCAGTCTTCTGCCTCAGCCTCCCAAGTAGCTGGGACCACAGGCGCTGCCACAACACCCGGCTATTTTTTGGTTGCAGCCATCATTGTTTGGCGGCCTGGGCTGGATTCAAACCCACCACTTTAGGTGTATGTGTCCGGCGTGTTAGCCGCTTGAGCCACAGGCACAGAGCCTATAGTTTTATTTTTTACATATATGTGGGTTAGTATGAAACTTTTGAGACAGACTATGTTATGATCAATTATTTCTTTATTTTTTATGGTCCATTATTTCATTTCCAAGAAACATAGTAGATAGAGAGCATCCTTTCTGATTCACCCTTGTAAGTTTCAACTTGCTTGCCTTATCAGTATTGCTGGAAGGACTTTATTTATTTCCATCCACTTGGATTTTACATTTCTTGATTTTTGTGTATCTCAAAACTTGCATAATGATTAACATACGTAATGGATCTTTCCCACATCCCAAATGCCACCACCTTTATCATATACTAAATCATGTCAGTATTTGATTCTGCTTCTTTTTGAATTTGTTCTGTTGAACTATATTGTTATTTACTGAGTTTAATTCTTTTCTAATTGTGTCTTCGTAATGTATTTAAATGTCTGGTAGAGTAAGACATATCTCATTACATGTCTTTTTCCAAGTTCTATTTATTTTTTAGATATTAACATTAGGGTCAGATTGTCCAATTTTATTATATATATTATATATATATACACACAGACACACACACACATACACATTTTTTCTTTTTTCGAGACAAGAGTCTCAGTTGGTTGCCCTGTGGTTGAGTGCTGTGGCATCACAGCTCATAGCAACCTCCAACTCTTGGGCTTAAGTGATTCTCTTGCCTCAGCCTCCCAAGTAGCTACTATAGGAGCCTGCCACAACACCGGCTGTTTTTTGGTCATAGTTGTCATTGTTGTTTGGCAGGCCCAGGCTGGGTTTGAATCCGCCAGCTCCAGTGTATGTAGCTGGTGCCCTATCTACTGAGCTACAGGTGTCAAGCCATATATCACATTTTTAATGGCCATCTTTCCCTTTTATTACTAAAGTTCTATGAATTTATAAAGAATGTGTAATTATTATTTTTTTTGAGACAGAGTCTCACTCAGTCCCCATGGTGGGTAGAGTGCTGTGGCATCACAGCTCACATCAACCTCAAACTCCTGGGCTCAAATGATCCTCTTGCTTCAGCCTCCCAAGTGGCTGGGACTATAGGCACCTGCCACAACACCTGGGTAGTTTTTCTATTTTTAGTAGCAATGGGGTCTTACTCTTGTTCAGGCTGGTCTCAAACTCCTGAGCTCAAGCAATCCACCTGCCTTGGCCTCCCAAAGTGCTAAGATTACAGGTGTGAGCCATGGTTCCCTGTCATAGAATGTGTAATTATTTTTAAAGAACATATTTAACTTAGATGCTGTAGCCTAAAATAGGTTAATTTGAAATGATATTCTTGTTAATAAGAGCTTAATTTCCTAAATTAAGAATTTTAATTTTAGGCTCGGCACCTGTGGCTCAGGTGGCTAAGGGACCAGCCATATACACCTAAGGTGGCAGGTTCAAATCCAGCCTGGGCCCGCCAAACAACAATGACGGCTGCAACCAAAAAATAGCCGGGTGTTGTGGCGGGTGCCTGTGGTCCCAGCTACTTTGGAGGATGAGGCAGGAAACTCGCTTGAGCCTAGGAGTTAGAGGTTGCTGTGAGCTGTGATGCCATGGTACTCTACCCAGGGGGACAGCTTGAGGTTCTGTCTCAAAAAAAAGAAAAGAATTTTAATTTTAGTAGAGGCTTTGCCTTTGATAATGTTAATTTCTACAGTCTGGATTTGGTTTTATCTGTCTAGTTAGATTTGGTAAGTAATTTTCTTTTTCCCATTTCAGAAATACATGCTACAGGATTTAACTATCAGAATGAAGATGAGAAAGTCACCCTATCTTTTCCTAGTACTCTCCAAACAGGTAAGAGGCATGACTTTTGTAAAATCCTGTGTCATTTTGCTTATTCCAAAGAAGTTTATTGTATGTTATTTTTTTCCTCGTTGTTAGCAGATTAAGTATTAAGAGCTTTTGAAAGAGGTTCATTGCAACTTTTGGGCCACCAAAGTCTTCTTCTAAGGAAGTTGGGATTTAGAAAGAAAAATTTACACCTCCTGTTACTCTATAGTCTCTTTAAGCAAACAAACAGACCAAAAAATATTCTACTCTAGAATATAATGCATAGTTTTTCAGTTTCAGTTTCTTTTCTTTTTTTTTTTTTTTTGAGACAGAGTTTCACTGTCACACTTGGTAGAGTGCCATGGAGTCATAGCTCACAGCAACCTCAAACTCCTGGGCTTAAGAGATTCTCTTGCCTCAGCCTCCCAAAAAGCTGGGACTATAGGCACCTGCCATAATGTCCAGTTATTTTTAGAGATGGGGTTTTGC
>NW_003852413.1:25717797-25731880 GCF_000181295.1 Otolemur garnettii
CTCCAGTATATGGGGCCAGCGCCCTACTCCTTTGAGCCACAGGGACTGCCCCTTCTTTCTTTCTTTCTTTTTTTTTTTTTTGAGACACAGTTTCACTTGGTCACACTTGGTACAGTGCCATGGTGTCTTAGCTCACAGCAACCTCAAACTCTTGGGTTCAAGTGATCCTCTCTCCTCAGCCTCCCAAGTAGCTGGGACTACGGATGACTGCCACAATGGTTGGCTATTTTTTAGAGATGGGGTCTTGCTCTGGCTCAGGCTGGTCTCAAACCTGTGAACTCAGGCTGTCTACCCTCCTTGGCTTCCCATGTACTGGGATTACAGGCGTGAGCCACCTCACCCAGCCCAGTTTCTTAAAAATACATTTACCCAGCTCTGTTTTCTACTAACTGAGTCCAGTTCTCTGTGGTGAATTCTCCAAAGACGATTTGGATGTATAGCCAGAGATTAAATAGGTATTATGTTAGTGAGGACATGGGAGGAAATATTTATTGATGTGTTATTAAACTATTACTAGGTATAAAAGCAAATAAAAGACTTTCTGAGCCTAATATAATAGAAGAAATTATACATAAATCAATTGGTAAAGCACTTAGACTTTGATAAATGAACTAATGAAAAGGAACAGACAATTCATAAGGAAGAAAATGCAAATAACTAATAAGCATGTAGAAAGCTATTTGGCCTCCTCATAATGAGAGATATCAAAACAATAGCTATTGACATCAGTTTTTGCCTGTCATGTGAGCTGAAGTTAAAAAGAAAAAAAAAAAAAGACAGTGATATGGCTGTCTTGATACTACTGGTGGAAGGTTTTTTTGTTTTTTGCTGGAGATAGAGTCTTACTCTGTTGCCCCAGCTAGACTGCAGTGATGTCATCATAGCTCACTGCAACCCCCACTCCTGGTCTTGAGCAGTCATCCTGCTTCAGCTTTCCAAGTAGCTGGAACTGCAGGTATACTTCACATGCCTGGCTAACTATTTTTGGTGGAGACAGAATTTCGATCTTTTTTCTTTTTTTTTTATTAAGTCAAATACACATAGATCATGAATACGTTCATGCATATGTAGGGTATAATGTGCCAATTTATTATTATTTTTTTTTGAGACAGAGCCTCAAGCTGTCCCCCTTGGTAGAGTGCCGCTCACAGCAACCTCCAACTCATGGGCTCAAGCGAGTCTCCTGCCTCCGCCTCCCAAGTAGCTGAGACCACAGGCACCTGCCACAACGCCTGGCTATTTTATTTATTTATTTATTTATTTATTTTTTGGTTGCAGCCATCATTGTTGTTTGGCGGACCTGGGCTGGATTTGAACCCACCACCTTAGGTGTATGTGGCTGGCACCTTAGCCACTTGAGCCACAGATGCCGAGCCCAATTTTTTTTTCTTTTAATACAATCCTGAGCTCAAGCAATCCTTTCACCTCAGCCTCTGTATTAGAATTACAGGCCTTGCAACCAGCCCATATATTTTTTTGAAAAGCCATCTGGCAGAATGTATCCAAAGCCTAGATATGTTTATGTCTTTTGACCCAGCAATTCTGCTAATAGGAGTTTATCCTAAGGAAAAATCATAAATGCATAAAGTGCTTTATACCAAGAAGTATCTATTGAGATACTTATAGTAGTAAAAAATTAGAATTAATATTGGTTCAACACTAAGGAAATGATTGTGTCATATCTTCATTGTGAAATATATTTAGCAATTAAAAATGAGGTTTGTGAGTTTTTATGACAGTATAAACTTGAAAAGCAGAATATAAAAGTATATATTAGGATGAGTCATACCTCTAAAATAGTAGAAATAAAATGATTATTATGTCTGAGTATTGACATAATTGGTGATTTTTATTCTTATTTATATCTTTTGTCTGAGTTTTGGAATTTTTAAAGGAGAGAGTATTTTACCTTAATATAAATGTATTTTTAGAAAAAAATTAGAATTAGAGAAGTCTTGTCTTTTTTTAGTACTTTTGGGGCCTTTTTGTTTGTGATTATTATAAAAATAAATGTTTTCCAGGGGCCAGGGGTGGTAGCTCACACCTGTAATTCCAGCACTTGGGAGGCCACGGCGGGTGGGGTGGATTGGCTGAGCTTACGAGTTTAAGACCAGCTTGAGCTAGAGTGAAACCCTGCCTCCAAAAAATAGCTGAGTGTTGTGGTGGGTACCTGTTGTCTCATCTACTCAGGAGGCTGAGGCAAGAGAATGACTTGAGCCCAGAAGTCTGAAGTTGCTGTGAGCTGTGACACCCCAGCACTTTACCACGGTGACAAAGTGAGACTCTGGCTTTAAAATAAATAAATAAATAAATAAATGTTAGCCCATAAATATATATTAAAAGATATCAAAGGCTCGGCGCCTGTGGCTCAAGTGGCTAAGGTGCCAGCCACATACACCTAAGGTGGTGGGTTCGAATCCAGCCCGGGCCTGCTAAACAACAATCATGGCTGCAACCAAAAAAAAAGCCAGGCGTTGTGGTGGGTGCCTGTGGTCCCAGCTACTTGGGAGGTGGAGGAGGGAGACTCACTTGAGCCCAGAAGTTGGAGGTTGCTGTGAGCTGTGATGCTACAGCACTCTACCCAGGAGGACAGCTTGAAGCTCTGTCTCAAAAAAAAAAAAAAAATCAAAGATAGGGCTGGGCACAGTGGCTCATACCTCTAATCCTAGCACTCTGGAAGGCCAAGGTGGGTGGATAGCCTGAGCAAGAGTGAGACCCTTGTCTCTAAAAATAGGCAGGCATTGTGTTGGGCACCTGTAGTCCTAGCTGTTTAAGAGGCTGAGGCAAAAGAATCATGTGAGCCCAAGAGTTTGAGGTTGCTGTGCGCTATGATGCTACAGCCACTCTCCTGAGGGTGAAAAAGTGAGACTCTGTCTTACACACACAAAAAAGATACCAAAGAGGGCGGTGCCTGTGGCTCAAGGAGTAGGGCACCCACCCCATATACCGGAGGTAGTGGTTTTAAACCCTGCCCAGCCAAAAGAAAAAAATGCAAAAAAAAAAAAAAAAAGATACCAAAGAATATAATGTGAAAAAGAAAATGAATCTGATTTTCTTTTTTTTTTTTTTTTTTTGAGACGGAGCCTCAAGCTGTTGTCCTGGGTAGAGTGCTGTGGTATCATAGCTCACAGCAATATCCAACTCCTGGGCTCAAGCGAGTCTCCTGCCTCCGCCTCCCAAGTAGCTGGGATCACAGGCACCCACCACAATGCCGGGCTGTTTTTTTGGTTGCAGCCGTTATTGCCGTTTGGCGGGCCTGGGCTAGATTCACACCTGCCAGCTCAGGTGTATGTGGCTGGCGCCTTAGCCACTTGAGTCATAGGCGCCAAGCCAATGAATCTGATTTTCAACCTAAAATTCTGTGCTTAGGCAAATGTTGAATTTCAAAGAGAGAACAACATAAATATTTTCAGATTGTAGGGTCAGTGAAAATTTAATTCTGGCCTCTGTGGCTCACACTTCTAATCCTAGTACTTACCCTGGAAGGGTGAAGCAGGACGATTGCTTGAGCGCAGCAGTTGGAGACTAGCCTGAGCAAGAGCAAGACACTGTCTCTACTTCAAATAGAAGAATTAGCTGGGGTTCAAGTGCCTGAAGTCCTAGCTACTTGGGAGGCTGAGTCCCAAGAAGATGACTAAAGGGGAGTTTGAGGTTACAGTGAGCTATGATGTCACTACTGCATTCTATCAATAGAGTTATGACCCTGTCTGAAAAAAGAAAAAAGAATTCCTAACATGATAAAAGATACTTATTATACACTTATACACGCACATACCACACACACACATATATATATAGAGAGAGAGAGCACACTTAATCTGTGCCAAGTACTGTTTTAAGTAGATTGAAAATATTATTTAATCTTTTCAGTAATTTTTTGAGATAAATTCTGTTATCTCCATTTTATAAATAAACTAAGGCCCCCAAATTGTTTTTTAATTAACTTCAATAACTTGTCCAAGTTCACAAAGCTAGTGCTGGGATTTAAACTGAAGTGGTTTAATTCAACAGTCTGTGCTTCTAACCAAATTATACTGTATTTTTAAAATTAAATATTAAAAAAAATATTTGTACATAATTTGAAATTCAGAAGTGCTGTCCAGTGAAATTTCGTTTGCTGTTGTATTCTGTCCTACTCTCTCAGTTCCCCTCCTCAGAAGCAACCAGTTTCCTATGTATCCTTTTAAAACTGTATCATGCTGTTATAAACATTTATGCTTATAAACATTTATACTTTTTGAGAACACAGAAATTGTCATGCCATATATAATATTCTGTATCTACTACCTCTTTTTTCCCCTTCACTATATATTAGAGGTTACTTACTATCAGTATGTTAAAGCTGAGTGCGATGGCATCACAGCTCACAGCAACCCCAAACTCTTGGAGCTTAAGCAATTCTCTTGCCTCAGCCTCCCAAGTAGCTGGGACTACAGGTGCCTGGCTATTTTTTGTTGTTGTTGTTGCTGCAGTTGTCATTGTTGTTTAGCTGGCTGGGGCCAGGTTTGAACCTGCTAGCCTCGGTGTATGTGGCTGGCAGTGTAACCACTGTCCTATAGGCACTGAGTCTAAAGCCAACATTTTTTCTTTTCTTCTCCTTTTTTTTTTTTTGAGACAAGAGTCTTACTGCCCTGGGTAGAGTGCTGCTCACCCGGCATTGTAGTGGGCACTGTAGTCCCTGCTGCTTGGTAGGCTGAGGCAAGAGAATCACTTGAGTCTAAGAGTTTGAGGTTCCTGTAAGCTGTGACGCCATTGTACTCTACCGAGGGTGACATAATACAACTCTGTCTCAAAAAAAAAGAAAAAAAAGAGTTTAGAGCCAATATACTAAATGGTGAAACCATTTCAAATAACAACATGTCAGGGATGGTTATGGTTATGGTTATGAGTTATAGTATGGTATAACTCAACATAGTTTTTGAGATTTTTAGCTAATACAACAAATAACTGATAGAAATGTTGGAACAAAAAATTTATCTTGCACATGTGACTATGCTAAATTATTGAATGTTTGTTAAAGTCTGTTTGAAAATCATTGGCTTTCACATTTTTCCCAAGGTCCTGTGGGTCAAAGTTACACAGTCATTTTGCTTTTAGAAGAAGTTCTTATCTTTTCAAAATAAATTGCACAAGTGGTTTGTCTGATAATGGAGTAAATATTGAACATATCTTAGGAGGACATTAATAACCTTTGTGTTAGTCTCCTTAAATTTAACAATTGTTGCAGTGATTATATAACTAAATAAAACATCTTCTTCTCTGAAATTTGAACCATTCTAGAATATTGGTTAAGTTACCATGATCACTGTAAGATCTGGTAATCACTGGTTAGTTAAGGGTCCTGTAGAGTGGCATTTATGTGGAGAAACACTAGTCGTATCATCTTGAAGAGTGAAAAACAAGTTGTTAATAATTGGTGGCAGAAAGGCACAGACCTTTACTCTCTTTTTATATAAATCAATCTATCTTTAATTTTATAAGCATTTAGTATTAGTTCATTAACTTTTTTTTTTTTTTTTTTTGAGACAGAGTATCACTAAGTTGCCCTCGGTAGAGTGCTTTGGCATCACAGCTCACAGTAACCCTTTGGGCTCATGCGATTCTCTTGCCTCAGCCTCCCAAGTAGCTGGGAGTACAGGTGCCTGCCACAACTCTCGGCTATTTTTTTTGTTGCAGTTGGTGTTGTTTAGTAAGCCCTGGCCGGGTTCGAACCTGTCAGCCTAGATGTATGTGGCTGGTGTCGTAACCACTGTCCTATGGGTGCCGAGCTTAATTTTCTTTCTTTTTTTTTTTTTAAGAGAGTTTCGTTCTGCCACCCAGGCTGGAGTTAAAGTGGCATGATTATAGCTCATTGCAGCCTCAAACTCCTGGGTTCAAGTGATCATCCTACCTCAACCCCTTAAGTAGCTGGGACTACAGGTGTTCACCATCATACCTGGCTAATTTTTTTTTTGCAGTTTTTGGCCCGGGCTGGGTTTGAACCTGCCACCTCCAGCATATGGGGCTGGCACCCTACTCATTTGAGCCACAGGCGCTGCCCACACCTGGCTGCTAATTTTTAAAAATTATTTTTGGTAGAGACAGGGTCTCAATGTATTGCCTGGGCTGGTCTCAAACTCCTGGCCTGAAGTGATCCTCCATCTTCAACCTCTCAAAGTGCTTGGATTGTAGGTGGGAGCCACTGCATCTGGCCTGAATTTCTTTCTTTCTTTCTTTTGGCCTAAATTTCTTACCATTTAAATATTTCAGAATTTACTCTAGGTTTGTAATTATTATACTGAACCAGATGTTAAACACTTAAGGTTTTTAAATAATTTTTCAGTTGTTTAATTTATAAATGAGCTTAATATGTTTTAAAAGGTTTACAACTCCAAACAGATAAATATTGCACATGTTGGATATTGAAATAAGGTATATAATTTGAGGAAGCAGTGTAAATTATGTATTTGAATAGGTATAAAATTAGACAAGTTGGCAATCAATACATTAATGTGGTGTGAAATTTGATAGTACGTGAAATTTATTAAAGTTCCTTTTCTCCGTCTTACCCTAAAGTTCTACTATATTAATAATAAGTACTTTGTAAATTAGCATAATGTGACACTAATTAAATATTAATGATCTTTTTAAAACTTTAACTTGTGTTTTGTTTGAATTTCAGGTAATAACTCTTTCCAAATACTTTGTATGTTATTTAGTATGCCACTTTTTGGAAGTGGTTACTGTCAATATCTTGTTATGGTTTGATGGCCTTGGAGATTTAAAACCGAGTAAAAGTGTAAGCAGCCTTTCTTATTTAGTTATGAGTTTTAAATCCATTTTTGTTCCAAATAGGAAAAATTGAAAGATTTACCATGAAATATGAATTGTATCTTAAAACATCTTAACATTGACTTAATGAAAATAGACTGGCCAATTCCATTTTTGGAATTGCAACAGAATTACATCAAACAGTTTCTATTAAAGGTAGTGGATTTTTATAATCTATTTGATCTTTCCTTTTAAACTTTATTAATGTGACTACATCTGTTTTTTAAAAAAATTCAGTGAATTCCTAAAGAAAATAGAAAACATCTTTTAAAATATTTTTCTTTAAAATTTTGGGTTATTTATAATTTAATTCTTAAGTATCAACATTTAGAATTCTTGCTGATTCTTTTACTGTATTCATATTTACCATCCCAATAATCAGTTTTTCTCGTCAAAGAAAAAAGTATTCACTGTCCTCCTCAGATATTCACAGCTGTCTAATTTTTTATAGTACCTATCCCAAATGTCTATTCAATTGAGCTTCAGTTGAGTTGGGATTTTTCACAGCATGATTACTTTAAGAATGTGGCACTTTCTTTAGACCTTTGATATAAAGGTGTAAAATTTTCTACTTTCAGAACCAGTTTGAGACATGTAAGAAAATCAGTCTAGACACAGTTTCTCTTTTACTTATTCTGTATACTTAGATTCTTCATGATATTTGGATCTTTTCAAAACTCAAATTCAATTTTATAAGGATATGACCTTGAGACTATCCAAAGGAATATAATATGTCAGAGTAAGAAAGAGAAACAAGAACATTTTGAAGAATATCAAATGTCATTTGTGCACAGCATTCCAAAGTGACAGTTTAAAATATTAGGATATAAAAGTTTGGTATTGGGGTGGCACCTGTGGCTCAGTAAGTAGGGTGCTGGCCCCATATACCAAGGGTGGCAGATTCAAACCTGGCCCCAGCCAAACTGCAACAAAAAATAGCCAAGTGTTGTGGTGGGCGCCTGTGGTCCCAGCTACGCGGGAGGCTGAGGCAAGAGAATTGCCTAAGCCCAAGAGCTAGAGGTTGCTGTGAGCTGTGATGCTACGGCACTCTACTGAGGGTGACAAAGTGACTCTGTCTCTTAAAAAAAAAAAAAAGTTTGGTATTGGCATGGCACTCATAGCATAGCCCATAGATAGCATAATGGCTACGGCACCAGCTACATACACTGAAGTTGGCAGGTTCGAACTTGACCCCGGGGCAGCTAACCAACAATGACAACTGCAACAAAAAATAGCCAGGTGTTGTGGCAGGGGCTTGTAGTCCCAGCTACTTGGGAGGCTGAGGCAAGAGAATCACTTGAGCCCAAGAGTTTGGGGTTGCTGTGAGCTGTGACACCATGGCACTCTACTGAGGGTGACATAGTGAGACTCTGTCTCAAAAAAAAAAAAGTTTGGTATGATTGGGTAATTACTTTATAATTATATACATGCCATATCTTTGATTTGTTAAGACTCTGATGCTTGAAATCTTATGATTAAATAGGCACTTTGCAAGGATTAATAACAAAGCTAGCATCTCCCCGTGTTTTTTTTTTTCTTTTGAGACAGTTTCACTTTGTCACCCTCAGTAGAGGACTGTGGCATCACAGCTCACAGCAACTTCCAACTCCTGGGCTTAGGCAATTGTTTTGTTTCAGCCTCCTGCCACAACATCTGGCTATGTTTTGTTGCGGTTTGGCCAGGGCCGGGTTCGAACCCACCACCCACCTTATATGGGGCCAGCACCCTACTCACTGAGCCAAAAGCACTGCCCCATCTCCCTGTTTTTTATGAGTTGATTTGAAAAATGTAGAATGGGATTATTGTTTTGCCATGCATCTGAATTTAGGAGATGACTAAATGATAGTAATTATAATTATTTTTTCTGTCATAAAATAAAAGTATATATGGTCACAAAACCTCACATACTAAAAAAAAAAAAACCTCACATTTTGTCTAAATCAGTTTTACTCTTATATAACAGTAGGTTGTACTCTTATTTGCATTTAATAATTATTGGTTATATGTATTTCTTTACTATCAGATTTCAAATTATTGAGATAACTTTAAGAGTTCGTATTTATGAACCGGGTGTGGTGGCTTATACTTGTAATCCTAGCACTTTGGGAGGCTGAGGTGGGAGGATTGCTTGAAGCCAGGAGTTCAAGATTAGCTTGGGCAAGAGCAAGACCCCCTTTCTACGAAAAATTAGCCGAGTACAGTGGCACATGCCTGTAGTCTCAGCTACTTGGGAGGCTGAGGCAGGAGGATCAGTTGAGTGCAGGAGTTTGAGGTTACAGTAAGCTATGACTGCACCACTGCATTCTAGCCCCGCTGAGCGAGACCCTGTCTCCAAAGGGGGAAAAAGAAGTTTGTTTTATGTACTTTTGCTGATTAAATCATTGCTTTCCCCTATATATTTCCTTACAAAAATATATAGTCAGTGTTTCATTTGGATTGAACATATAGTCTCGTCTTGATAATGAGAGTAATTGGCCACATTTCTCTTCTTGTGCACAAAGTTTTCTAAAAGGACTGATTCATGTGGTGTAATTGGCAGAGTATGAATTCCAGATTGACATTTTATCCCATTCTTGCTACATTTTTTTTTTTTTTTGAGACAGAGCCTCAAGCTGTCCCCCTGGCTAGAGTGCTGTGGCATCACAGCTCACAGCAATCTCTAACTCCTAGGCTTAAGCGAGTCTCCTGCCTCAGCCTCCCAAGTAGCTGGGACCATAGGCACCCACCACAATGCATGGCTATTTTTTTTTTTTTTTTTGGTTGCAGCCGTCATTGTTGTTTGGTGGGCTCGGGCTGGATTCGAACCCGCCACCTTAGGTGTATGTGGCTGACGCCTTCACCACTTGAGCCACAGGTGCCGAGCCCTTGCTACTTATTAATTATATGACCTTGGGCAAGTTTTTTCAACTTTTCAGCCTCAGTTTTCTCATGGAAAAAATGGGGACAAATTTATAAATAGCTATAAATATTTTAAAAGCATCCTGCACAATAGCACATTAGGCATTTAACAACAAATATTTATTCCTGTTCTTATTTTCATATATTGGTAATTTGAGACCAAGTTAATAAAATTAAAGAACATTCTAAGCAGTCATCATAAACATGACTTTAAGGATTATTTTAGGGGGGGTAGTGCCTGTGGCTCAGTGAGTAGGGCACTGGTCCCATATACCAAGGGTGGTGGGTTCGAACCTGGCCCTGGCCAAACTGCAACAAAACATAGCCAGGTGTTTGGTGGGCGCCTGTAGTCCCAGCTACTCAAGAGGCTGAGGCAAGAGAATCGCCTAAGCCCAAGAGCTGGAGGTTCCTGTGAGCTGTGATGTCACAGTACTCTACCGAGGGTGACAAAGTGAGACTCTGTCTCAAATAAATAAAATTAAAAGTAAAATTAAAGAAGAAAAAGAATTATTTTAGGGGCTTGGCACTTGTAGCTCAGCAGCTAGGGTGCCAGCCACATACACCGGAGCTGGTGGGTTCAAACCCAACCCGGGCCTGCCAAACAACAATGACAATTACCACCAAAAAATAGCCGGGCGTTGTGGCGGGCTAGTAGTCCCAGCTACTTGGAAGGCCTAGGCAAGACAATTGCTTAGGCCCAAGAGTTTGAGGTTGCTGAGCTATGATGCCTCAGCACTCTACCAAGGACAACATAATGAGACTCTGTCTCCAAAAAAAAAAAAAAGAATTATTTTAGGATTAGTCTGTCATTTACTTTAGTATATGCTATATTCTTTCCAGTGCCAGGAGGAAGATCTGAGAAAGGAAGGAATGATTTGAACATTATAAATAGCTAACTGAATAGTGTCTTGAGAACATACTTTTGATAACTGATTGCACTTGCCATCTCCATAAAAGTGTGGTTTTTATTTATCTTCAATTACAGGTACAGGAACCTTAAAGATAGATTTTGTTGGAGAGCTGAATGACAAAATGAAAGGTTTCTATAGAAGTAAATATACTACACCCTCTGGAGAAGTCCGCTATGCTGCTGTAACACAGTTTGAGGTATGAGTTATTCTCTAAAATATTATGATTCTTATTAAATTAGGCATTCTGGCAAAACTTTATTATTTTGGTGATTATTTGAGGTTAGGTGCCTTTGGCCATATTTACATATGCAGTTTTAGAATTTTTATTTTATATTCATCCATTGTCTCCATAGACTTAAGGGAATAAAGGGTGCAGGTTGGGCAAATACATATAGATAGCAGGTGTGAAAAACACATTTTAAGAAAGGAAAAAAAACTATTGGCTCGTTGTCTGTAGCTTAAGTGGCTAAGTCGCCGGCCACATACACCAGAGCTCATGGGTTTGAATCCAGCCTGGCAAACAGCAATGACAACTACAACCAAAAAATGGCTGGGCATTGTGGTGGGTGCCTGTAGTCCCAGCTACTTGGGAGGATGAGGCAAGAGAATTGCTTAAGCCCAGGAGTTGGAGGTTGCTGTGAGCTGTGATGCCACATCACTCTACCCAGAGTGACAGCTTGAAGCTCTGTCTCAAAAAAAAAAAAAAAAAAATTAAATTCATAATGTTCTGCAATTACAAGAAGTACTCAAGGTGACTTATATATTTCTTATCAATATATATGGAGCATTACAATTTTAATACAGTTTTTTCCTTTCTTAAAATGTGTGTACATTTTTTGGCACTCTTTGAACATATGTGTTTAACAAAATTGCATTACCTAAATTGCTTTTATACTGTTTGCCTTTCTTAATTAAAGTCATCCTATTGGTATTTGATACCTTTGGCATTTCCTACAGCATTATTAACTATTTTGTAACATTCTTTTGCTGCTTTGACATTTTCCCTTGTTTATCTTACTGTAGTATTTGTGCTTTCTTTGATTTTTATTTATCAAGTATTTCTAAGTTATATATTTTTTGAATTGCTAGTGGTACTTTTAAATTTTAAATTAATTAAATTTATTTCTGTAAATTTCAATATGGATAATAAAATAATCAATGATATTCATTCCTGTGTTTCTACCTATATCCCTATATTGTTTATTTAGCATAATCCAAATTTTTGAGTTCCAATTTATGATTAATTTTATCTTTTTTTTCTATCTGCCTTCTGTTTTAAAATAAGATTTGTCACAGCTATTTAGGCTCAATTCTATATTTGA
Organism: Otolemur garnettii; assembly: GCF_000181295.1. Classification (NCBI taxonomy): domain Eukaryota; kingdom Metazoa; phylum Chordata; class Mammalia; order Primates; family Galagidae; genus Otolemur; species Otolemur garnettii. The sequence continues at coordinate 25,729,739 of NW_003852413.1, forward strand.
AGGATCTAGCCCTTTTGAACACTTCATCCTAGAATGGTTGACTGGTGTATTTCTCCAATTTTTTAGAGAGGCATGTGGGTAGTATAACTTTTCAGCCTTTGCATATCTAAAAATCTTTCATTTGCCTTTATACATAACCAGTTTTACTAGGTATGTAGATTTGTTGATGGAAAAAATAAAAAGGAAAAAGAGCAACTCCTGCTATCTTGCAGCTGTCCTGACACAACTGGCCCATGTTATTCTCCTATTGGACATAAACATTATCATAAAATACCAACCTCAGAAAAGGTTTCTCTGAGAACAAGATAAAGTAAGACAAAACTAGGGTACTTAATAATTTTTCTAAGCATAGACAAAAACAAGACCACTGTGTTAACCACAAAATACCAAAGATTTCCATCTCTCAGTTAAAAATGATTGACTACTGCTTCTTTACTTATTATTAAATGTGATTTTAGACTTGCTCTAATCCGGCCTCCTTGTAGATAAGATTTATTCAGATACCTACTCAGAGAATTGCTTCATAGAATTTCTGACTATCTCAATTTAGGGTGAATCCTTGCTTCCTTAGATCTGTCCTATAATCACCCAACCATATTCCAAAGTGGATTCGTTGTTTTAGAATTCCAACTTGGGGCTCAGCGCCTCTGGCTTAAGTGGCTAAGGCGCCAGCCCACATACACCTAAGGTGGCAGGTTCGAATCCAGCCCGGGCCCGCCAAACAACGATGGCTGCAACCAAAAAATAGCCAGACGTTATGGTGGGCGCCTGTGGTCCCAGCTACTGGGGAGGCTGAGACAGGAGACTCGCTTGAGCCCAGGAGTTGGAGGTTGTTGTGACCTGTGATGCCATGGCACTCTACCCAGGGGGACAGCTTGAGGCTCTGTCTCAAAAAAAAAAAAAAAATAGAATTCCAATTTGGTTCTTTGTTTTATTCTTACTCAGACACCCCATGGTTCCCTATGATGTTGAGTTTTCTCTAGCAGCAAGGAGTAATAAGCCCAACTTGTTCAACCATAAGAATTAGTACAATTGGCTTATAAGTTTTTACTTTAAAAGTCTACAAATATAATGTGATATAAGTCTTACACATCTCATTTTGTCAAGATAAGGAGTCACGAACTAAAATATTTCTTCTCTCTTTGTAGGTAAGTTTTTTTTCATAGCTTTGTTTTCTTTCAGCTTGTTTAATTATTTCTTGACACTGATAATGGAAAATGTTTTACCAGTTATTCACTTTTTATTAATTGTGCCTAGTGCTTGATGAACCCCATTGATTTTCAAATTGAGAGCTTTCTTCCATATGGCAAAAGTTTCCTATATTACATCTTCATTGTTATATCTGTTCTGATTGATCTTCAAGCACATCAGTTAATAATAGCTTTAGCTCTATTAATTATCTCTGAAATGTGTCTTTGATTGCTTTTATCACATTATCCTTAGAATGTTTTAGAAACATTTATAATAAATCTTTGTTTTGTTTTGTTTTTTCTTTTTTTAGAGACAGGGTCTCATTCTGTCACCCAAGCTAGAGTACAGTGGTACAACTACAGCTCACTGTAGCCTTGAGCTCCCAGGCTCTAAGGATCCTGCTGCCTCAGCCTCCTAAGTAGCTGGGACTACAGGCGCAGCTTTTTGAAATTTTTGTAGACATAGGGTCTCACTACGTTGCCAGGCTAGTCTCTAACTCCTGGCCTCTGACCTTGGCCTTTCAAAGTGCTGGGATTATGGGGTAAGCCACTGCACCCAGCTCTTAAATCTCATTCATGCCATTCATTTAATTTCCTCCAGTATGAATTCATTTTTCAACTGCTGCTGGTTATATTTAAATGTTTCTGTGCAGGCTGAGGCAGGTGGATTGCCCTGAGCTCACAGATTGAAGACCAGGTTGAGCCAGAGCAAGACCCGGTCTCCGGCATTGAGGCAGGCCCTTATAGTCCCAGCTACTCCGGAGGCTGAGCTAAGAGAATCACTTGAGCCCAAGAGTTTGAGGTTGCTTTGAGCTATGTCTCAAAAATAAATAAATAAAAATACATGTCTCTGTGCTATCATTTCTTTTTTTTTCTTTTTTTTTGAGACAGAGCCTCAAGCTGTCCCCCTGGGTAGAGTGCCGTGGCATTACAGCTCACAGCAACCTCCAAC
>NW_003852413.1:25732126-25735339 GCF_000181295.1 Otolemur garnettii
TTTTTTTTTTTTTAAACTTTTTGGCCGGGGCCAGGTTTGAACCCCCTACCTCTGTATATGGGGCTGGTGCCCTACTCCTTTGAGCCACAGGCACTACCTGGATTCTATTTTATTCTTTTCTTTCTTTTTTTTTTTTTTTTTTTTTTGAGACAGAGTCTCAAGCTATCATTCTGGGTAGAATGCCTTGGGTAGAATGCCGTGATGTCACGGCTCACAGCCACCTCAAACTTTTGGGCTTAAGCAATTCTCTTGCCTCAGCCTCCCAAGTAGTTGGGACTACAGGCGCCCCATACAACGTCCTGCTATTTTTTTTTGTTGTTGTTGTTGCAGTTGTCAATTGTTTTTAGCTGGCCTCAGGCCAGATTTGAACCTGCCAACCTCAGTGTATGAGGCCAGTGCCCTACCCACTGAGCTTGTGCGCTGCCAGGATTCTTGATTTATTAAATTTTCCTTGAGAATTCAGTCAGCTATCTAACATTTTTTTTCCTTTTAAAAAATCTTTTTCAGGCTCGGTGCCCATAGCTCAGTGAGTAGAGCGCTAGCCATATACACCAAGGCTGGTGGGTTCGAGCCTAGCCCAGGCCTGCTAAACAACAATGACAACTGCAACCAAAAAATAGCCAGGTGTAGTGGTGGCACCTGTAGTCTCAGTTACTCAGGAGACTGAGGCAAGAGAATCGCTTAGGCCCAGGAGTTTGAGGTTGCTGTGAGCTGTGATGCCATGACAGTCTATTGAGGGCAACATAGTAAGACTATCTCAAAAAAAAAAAAAAAATCTTTTTCAGAAGTATATGCTTAATCTACCTCTATATATTTTATTTCTTTTCATGATATAAAATCTTTTTATTGGTTCCATTTTATGATTTCTTCTGTTTGCTAAAGTTTCTTTTATAACTGATGTCTAACAGAACCACTCAATTTTATTTTGCTTTAATAAATTTGCTCTTTAACTTTTAGTGAAAGAATGAGATTTCTTTACGGTCAGATGGTCACACTTCTATGTGTAGTGTATGGAAATGCCATTAACTGAATGACCTGTTTTGAACTTATAGAGCATCTGTCTTTATTCCCATTGCTGCTGTTCCAGATAAAGAACAAAACACATCAAAGATTGAGAATAGTTTTATTTTTATTTTTAAAATAAAAACCAGAGAGGCAACCTATCATATTTTCCCAATTCTGAATCCTTATACCATATTGTTGACTGTTTTGTGCTCTGTTACATTGATATTTTTGAAGAAACTGTCTGCATGAAATTTTAAATGTTAGAATGTTTTATTAAAAACAGATATAATTGTAAATTACTATAAGTATTTTTAAGATGCGTAACAAACCTATTTCCTACATAATTGCTGGTATGGTAGTGTTTTCTTTGTACTCAGTGCCACGCTTGTTACCTGGCACTGAATAGAAAATAAATGTTTGAATGAGCAAATGAATGATAAAAATGGCAGTTGCTTCATGAAATAGCCTGTTAGGTTAATTTGGTGGTATTTATATCTCATATTCTTTTCTTAAGGCTACTGATGCCCGAAGGGCTTTTCCTTGCTGGGATGAACCGGCCATCAAAGCAACTTTTGATATCTCATTGGTTGTTCCTAAAGACAGAGTAGCTTTATCAAACATGGTATGTATGAGTTTATAAATCAATTTAAATTTTTAATGGGTTCAAGCATATTTAGTTTGCTGATTAGATGGGATAACATGTATATAATAAAAACATAAATATTATTTCTCTTTATTTTCAGTAAGTCGTCTTTTTCTTTCTTTCTTTTTTTTTTTTTTTTTTTTGAGACAGAGCCTCAAGCTGTCCCCCTGGGATTTCTCTTTATTTTCAGTAAGTCGTCTTTTTCTGTTTTTTTTTTTATTTTTGGCTGGGGGCGGGTTTTAACCTGCCACCCCTGATATATGGGACCGGCGCCTACTCCTTGAGCCACTGGAGCCGCCCAAGTCATCTTATTCTTAATTGCATGATTTTTGGAGGAGTTTCCTCCTCATGGAAGGAATTCCTTGCTAAATACATTAACACTATTATCTAATTTTAATTTGGAGATATAAATAAGTGACAAGTTGTATTACCTGAAGAAAAAAAGGTTTTGACTTTTTTTTTTGAGACAGAGTCCCACTATGTTGCTGTTGGTAGAGTGCAGTGGTGTCACAGTTCACAACAACCTCAAACTCTTGGGCTTAAGTGATTCTCTTGCTTCAGCCTCCCAAGTGGATGGGACTACAGGCACCCACCACAATGCCCGGCTGTTTTTGTTGTTGTTGTTGTCGTTGTTCAGCAGGCCCAGGCTGGGATCGAACCCGCCAACCCCAGTATAAGTGGCCAGCACCTTACCCACTGAGCTATGGGCACCAAGCTGGCTTTGACTTTCTTACTAAACGTCAAAAGATAACACTATAGAAATAAGTTTATTTAGGTTTTTGGTGAATTGTATTTTTGGAATATGCTCTTTTCAGTAATGCCGTTGATCTCATTCATAAATAGAGTGAACATTCACCACTTGAAGTTAAGTGGTTAAGACGTAAAGACAGAGTGATTACATTCTGGGGAACTTGGAAAAGCCTATTGCACATCAGAATAACTGGCTTTTATCTATTTATTGGTAGAAAGACTTCCATGAGCAAAATGTCATTCTCTTCTCAAATATTCTTAGAGAAGAGACTAATATATTAAAGTGAAATATTCATTTGCATTTTAATATGAATGAATTTATCAGGTCTGTTCTTGAATAAGTCTTCCTTGGGAGAAAGAATAGAGAGAGCTTGAGGAAACTGACAGCCTGAATAGGAAAAAGAGGGAGAATGCCAAAGGGAAATTAGGGATTCTAAAGGTAAAGTGGAAATTTCTTCATAGATTTGCTTAGAGCCAGCCTTGGTATAGAAAATGCTCTAGATCTAGAAATTCATACTCTCTGAAATGGGAGAGCCCACATTTTATTTTTTATTTTATTTATTTTTTGTTTTTCAAGACAGAGTCTTACCATGTTGCCCTGGGTAGAGTGCTGTGGCATCTCAGCTCATAGCAACCTCAAACTCCTGGGTTCAAGTGAGTCTTCTGCCTCAGCCTCCCAAGCAGCTGAGACCACAGGCGCCTGCCACAATGCCCATCTATTTTTTGGTTGTAGTTGTTGTTTGGCAGGCCGAGGTTGGGTTCAAATTCATCAGCTCTGGTGTATGTGGCTGGTGCCATAGCCCATGAGCTATAGG
>NW_003852413.1:25735836-25742846 GCF_000181295.1 Otolemur garnettii
CCCGGCTATTTTTTGGTTGCAGCCATCATTGTTGTTTGGTGGACCTGGGCTGGATTCAAACCTGCCAGCCTCAGGTGTATGTGGCTGGCGCCTTAGCTTCTTGAGCTACAGGCACCGAGCCCCCACATTTTATTTTTAATTGTTTTTCCCTATACTTATGTCAATTGGAAAGTATTGAGGTGCTTAAAAATATCCCAGTGTCTGTCATATAATAAGTATTCAAGAAAACTAGATTCCTTTTTTCTCTTTTATAGGTCCTTGGTAGTTTTAATTCTTTAGCCCCTTACGTCTTAGTATTAGTGCTTTCCACAATACCCGGCTATTTTTAGAGACAGGGTCTCACTTTAGGTCAGGCTGGTCTCCAATTTCTGAGCTTAGGCAGTCCACCTGCCTCAGCCTGCCAGAGTGCTGAAATTACAGATGTGAGCCACCATGCCAGCCAGTATTAATGCTTTATCAGATTTTTTTTCTTCTTTTTTTTTTTTTTTTTTTTTTGAGACAGTCTCACTATGTTGACCTTGATAGAGTGCTGTGGTGTCACAGCTCACAGCAACCTCTAACTCATGGGCTTCAGCAATTCTCTTGCCTCAGCCTCCCAAGTAGACTACAGGTGTCCACCACAATGCCCAGCTATTTTTTGTTGTTGTTGTTGTTGCAGTTGTCATTGTTGTCTAGCTGGCCAGGGCCAGGTTCAAACCCGCCAGCCTTGGTGTATGTGGCTGGCGTCATAACCACTGTGCTAGGAGCACCAAACCAGATTACTTTTCTTCTTAAGAGGAAAGATCTTGACAGTGTAAAACCTTTGAGTGTATTGGGATAGAGAAATAAACGTGTAGTTTTTGGCTAGTGTTTACTCTGAGATATTAATATCAACCAATTTAAATGTCCTTTCTTTCTTTGATTTTTTAAAGAATGTAATTGACCGGAAACCATACCCTGATGATGAAAATTTAGTGGAAGTGAAGTTTGCTCGCACACCTGTTATGTCTACATATCTGGTGGCCTTTGTTGTGGGTGAATATGACTTTGTAGAAACAAGGTCAAAAGATGGTGTGTGTGTCCGTGTTTACACCCCTGTTGGCAAAGCAGAGCAAGGAAAATTTGCGTTAGAGGTAAATGTACTTGAAGAGGATTATTCCAACAGTCCATAACTCCAGGTTGGGGAATTTACATTTCTGATCAATTATTAGTACAGTTATTTATAATTTAATCTGAATGTTGTGCTACTTTATTTTTATTTTTAGTAGAATTTTGGAAATACCAACCTTGCATTTAACATTTTACAAGATGATGATTAAGAAAATATAAGAATTTATTTATCTAGGGAGTGGGTGGGGAAATATGTCTTTATAGTTTTCATACCAAGTTATAAGTGGATTAAAGTTTGGTCATATACAAAGCTTAGAGCTAAGGCAATCTTAGGAGGTAGGGCTCCCCAAGATTGGGTTCTAATAATTTGAGATACTTTGGCTTGCAACAGGATTCCTTTGTGGATTTCAGTATGAATTATAATAAAATATTTATTAGATGGTTCTTTTGTTTATACTTTTATAGGTTGCTGCTAAAACCTTGCCTTTTTATAAGGACTACTTCAATGTTCCTTACCCTCTACCTAAAATTGATCTCATTGCTATTGCAGACTTTGCAGCTGGTAAAGTAAATTTCATTTTATTGCCGAATTGTAATAATTTTTTTTGAATTTTGTAATTTTGAGGAAGATGTATGTTTGTATATCAATAAATGTTTATATTTATTTTATGAAGGTGCCATGGAGAACTGGGGCCTTGTTACTTACAGGTATGTTAATGATTCATTGCCCTGCCTTATCTTTTCATTCACTGATTTCATAAGGGTTTCACTCCTAATCACAGTTGAAAAGCTTCTTCTTAATGATCTAGTGTAAATTTTTCCTTTCTCTTGCTTCCTGTGCACATTTCAAGAATGCAGATGGATCCCTCCCTGCCCCTGGTGCTACTATCTGAGGGTGTAAGATTTTAAAGTGAGCATCTGGCATTAGTAGCATTTTTAGATACATTCTTGGCTGAGTTTCTCATTTCAATGCCTTTCTTTCCTCCTAGTAGTTTCATAGTTATTTATCCAGCTTAAAGAACCTTCCCTGATTTTGTATCTTCTGGCCAAGTTTTTACACATCTGTCACAATACAAACATGTGGGTTGTATAATTTTTAAAAGCAGAGTCTGTAAACAATTTTTTTTTTTTTTTTTTTTTGTAGAGACAGAGTCTCACTTTATTGCCCTTGGTAGAGTGCCGTGGCGTCACACACCTCACAGTAACCTTCAGCTCCTGGGCTTACGTGATTCTCTTGCCTTAGTCTCCCGAGTAGCTGGGACTAAAGATGCCCACCACAATGCCCGGCTATTTTTGGGTTGCAGTTTAGCCGGGGCCAGGTTTGAACCCGACACCTTCAGTATATGGGACCGGCGCCCTACTCACTGAGCCACAGGCACTGCCCATGTAAACAAATTTTTGCCTTCTACTTTGAATTGCCTTTTCAGATGAGCTAAGTTTTAGACAGCCTGCTCAGTGTTGTTTTGGGAACTGTGGAATGCATCTTCCCCCACCCTGTCCTCATTATGGAAGGGCTGTCTTCTTTCTGTCTAGCACAATAGCCCCTAACCCCTTATATGAAGATTTTCCAAAATTTCAGACAGCTGTTCTATCAACAAACTGATAATTAAACTTGTGTCACATCTTGATCTTCTGTTGTATGAATTCCGTTGGAGTAGTCTTTAATCTTCCTGGAATTCTTTTTTTTTATCCTGTATATACTGGGGAAATGTTTTCTTGATATTTCTATAGCTTACCTTTGCCGTCTTATTTACTATATGAATCTCCCCCACTTATGCCTTCCTGCTTTTACTGTAGTACTTTTATTATTTAAAAAAAATATATGGCTGGGTGCAGTGGCTCACATCTGTAATCCTAGCACCTTGGGAGGCCAAGGCAAGTAGATTGCCTGAGCTCACAGGTTGGAGACCAGCCTGAGTAAGAGTGAGACCCTGCATCGAAAAATAGCTGGGTGGGGCAGCGCCTGTGGCTCAGTGAGTAGGGCGCTGGGCCCATATACCAAGGGTAGCAGGTTCAAACCTGGCTCCGGCCAAACTGCAACAGAAAATAGCTAGGCATTGTGGTGGGCGCCTGTAGTCCCAGCTACTCGGGAGGCTGAGGCAAGAGAATCACCTGGGCCCAGGAGTAGGAGGTTGCTGTGAGCTGTGATCTCACGGCACTCTACCAAGGGCAATAGAGTGAGACTCTGTCTCTAAAAAAAAAAGAAAGAAAGAAAAATAGCTAGGCATTGTGGTGGGCACCTGTAGTCCCAGCTACTTGAGAGGCTGAGGCAATAGACTCACTTGAGCCCAAGAGTTTGAGGTTACTGTGAGCTGTGACATCATAGCACTCTATTGAGGGTGACAAAGTGAGACTCTGTCTCAAAAAAAAGAAAAATAAATAAAATAAGTAATTTTTTTTTTTTTAAATATAGGGAGACTGCATTGCTTATTGATCCAAAAAACTCCTGTTCATCATCACGCCAGTGGGTTGCTCTGGTTGTGGGACATGAACTCGCCCATCAATGGTTTGGAAATCTTGTTACTATGGTATTTAATATTTTTAAGTGCTCAAATATATTTGTTATCATCCTATTGCACATTATTCTGGCTACATAGTATTTCAGGTTTGGCTGCAGCATTGCGCCAAAAAATAATTGAGTAATAATTGAAAAGTTTATTTTAAAAAGTGCACTTTGAGCTCCGCGCCTGAAGCACAGTGGTTACAGTGCCAGCCACATACATCGAGGCTGGCGGGGTCAAACCGAACCCTGGACCAGCTAAAATCAACAATGACCACTGCAACAAAAAAATAGCCAGGTGTTGTGGCAAGTGCCTATAGTCCCACCTACTTCGGAGGCTGAGGCAAGAGAATCTCTTAAGCCCAAAAGTTTGAGGTTGTTGTGAGCTGTGATGCCACAGCATTCTACCAAGGGCAACAAAGTGAGACTCAGTCTCAAAAAAAAAAAAAAAAGAAGTGCACTTTGAAAAGCATTTATCAGAATCTGTGTTGAACAAGAGCATATGGATAGTCCATATTCAACAGAAAACACTTCTGAAACTGTTCTAGAATTTGCCTGCAAATGGGGGAAGTCAAGATGCTGATTTGGATGAGAAAGATTCCTCATACATAAAATTGAATGAGGCCAAGCATGGTTACTTACACCTGTAATTTCAGCACTTTGGAAGGTCAAAGTGGGAGGATCACTTGAGGCCAGGAGTTCGAGACCAGCCTAAGCAACATAGCAAGACCTTCTTCTCTACAGTTAAAAAAAAAGAAATTAGCTGAGCATGGTGGTGCGTGCCTGTAGTCCCAGCTATTCAAGAGGCTGAGGTGGGAGCATCACTTAAGTGCAGGAGTTTGACATTGCAGTGACCTATGATTGTGCCACTGCCTGGGGGACAGAGTGAGATTTTGTCTTTAAAAAAATAAAATCATGCAGTGAAATTCCAGGTTAACTAATTTTGTAAGTTATATTTACTATGTAATTCACTAGGTGAAAGTAACATGGTAAGTAACAAACTTATTTTTAATCAGATAGAAAGGTTTATAGGCATTAGTTTTTCATTGCCTAAATGACTAAATTGAAATTTGGTGAAATAAAGGTAAAGAAATTGCAAAATAGGCCAGGTGCGGTGGCTAACACCTGTAGTCACTCTGGGAGGCCAAGGTGGGAGGATCACTTGAGTTCAGGAGTTCGAGACCAGCCTGAGTGTGAGTGAGACCTCTTTTCTACTTAAGATAGAAAAACTAGCTGGGCGTTGTGGTGAGTATCTGTAGTCCCAGCTACTTGAAGGGCTGAGGAAGGAGGATTGCTTGAACCCAGGAATTTGAGGTTGAAGTGAGCTAAGCCAATGCCAGGGCACTCTAGCCTAGGTAACAGAGTGAGACTCTGTCTCAAAAAAAAAAAAAAAAAGAAGGAGAGAGGGAGGGAGGAAACTGCAGAGTAAAGGTGTATAAAATTTCAGTTGTTCCACTGAATCCTTATACTGTTTATAATAAATTATCTCTGTCTTTTAGTCCTGACCTTTCATTCTTACTCTAAAATAAATACTATCCAAGAAAGCCAACTATATTAGAACTTAGGAACACAGGGTTTAATAAGTGGACTAGAAGTACCTCTGCAGTGAAAGAAAGAGATTCTAGAGCCAGCCACATTCCCTGATAGCATTTTAGGTTGCCAAAGAGCAGAACCTGACTTGGATATTGGTTGAGTACATATGTCACAGAAATAAGCAAGAAAGTAAGACATATAGCAGCTATTACACATCTGAAGAGTTTCTCAAGAAAGCTCTTGGCCAGGCTCAGTGGCTCACGCCTATAATCCTAGCATTCTGGGAAGCCAAGGCAGGAAGATCTCTTGAGCTCAGGAATTTGGTACCATCCTAAGCAAGAGCCAGACCTCTTGTGTACTAAAAGTAGAAAAAATTAGCCGGGCACTGTGGCCAGAACCTGTAGTCCCAGGTACTTGGGAGGCTGAGGCAAGAGAATCATTTGATCCCAGGAGTTTGAGGTTGTTGCAAACTAGACTGATGCCACACACACAGACTGTCTCAAAAAAAAAAAGTAGCTCTGGAAGATAAACTCTTTCCTTTTGCTTTGGGTGTTTAAAATTTTATAGGTAAAAAAAGTTTGCCAGAAATTACATGTGTGTTAGTGTCTTTATTCAAATTTATAAACAAATGATCTTTTCTCCTAATTTAGCAAATTTCTACTTCCTGCCGAATAATTTTTGGGTTCACTTTTGAGAGGACTTTATTTTTTGATTTGATTTTGAAACTACCAGCAATACATTTTAGTGTGCATCCTCACTGCTTTTAAACAACTTTTTACTGGATTTATGTAACTATTCTAGTTATTGCATGTTGATTGTTTCACACATGAAAACTGAAATTCCAAGAGTTTAGGGATAGATTAGAGAATAACTTTAGCTTTGTACCAGCTAATCTTAGTGAAGGCTACTGGTTAAATAGCACAAAACATTTAGACAAATAGCTACTTATCATTTAATATTAAAAATATTTTACTTTTTTCCTGAATTTCCAAATACCTTTTTGTTTTTCACAATTGCCTTAGTTCTTTGTCTTGTATCTTGATTCACATATTTTCTTTTACTAATAGATTTAACTAACTTTTAGATTGAGTTGTTTTTTTTTCTGAGACAGAGTCTCACTTTGTTGCCCTTGGTAGAGTGCCATGGTGTCACAGCTCACAGCAACCTCCAACTCTTGGATTGAAGTGATTCTCTTGCCTTAGCCTCCCAAGTAGCTGGGACTACAGGTGCCTACTACAATGCTCAGCTATTTTTTAGAGACGAGGTCTCACTCTGGCTCAGGCTAGTCTCGAACTTGTGAGCTCAGGCAGTCTACCCACGTAGGCCTCCCAGAGTGCTAGGATTACAGGCATGAGCCACTGTGTCTGTGGTTTTGTTTTTTGTTTGTTTGTCTGTTTTGTTTTGTTTTGTTTTTGAGTCAGAGCCTCAAGCTGTCACCCTGGGTAGAGTGCTGTGGCATCACAGCTCACAGTAACCTCCAACTCCTGGGCTCAAGTGATTCTCTTGCCTCCGCCTCCCAAGTAGCTACAACTACAAGGGCCTCCCACAATGCCCAGCTATTTTTTGGTTGTAGCCGTCATTGATGTTTGGCAGGCCTGGGCTGGATTCGAACCTGCTAGCTCAGGTGTATGTAGCTGGTGCCTTAGCTGCTTGAGTCATAGGCGCTGAGCCTGTTTGTCTGTTTTTAAGAGAAATCTATTACTAAACTAAATTTTATTTGATGATATTTTTTACCTCTGCTTTTGCCCTTATTTATCTGTTCTCTTTTCTGTTCCATATTCAGGCTTATTTTCCCCCCTTTCTTTCCAACTTTTTTTTTTGGCAGGGGCCAGGTTTGAACCCACCACCTCTAGTATAGGGGGCCGGCGCCCAACTCCTTTGAGCCACA
>NW_003852413.1:25742866-25747773 GCF_000181295.1 Otolemur garnettii
AGGTGCCCACCACAATGGCCGGCTATTTTTTGTTGCAGTTCGGCAGGGGCCGGGTTTGAACCTACCACCCTCGGTATATGAGGCTGGTGCCCTACTCACTGAGCCACAGGCACTGCCCCACCAGCCTATTTTTTTAATAGCTTTTTTTTTTTTGAGAGATAGAGTCTGATTTTGTCGCCCTCAGTAGAGTGCCATGGCATCTCACAGCAACCTCTAGCTCTTGGGCTGAGGTAATTCTCTTGCCTCAGCCTCCCAAGTAGCTGGGACTACAGGCGCCCGCCACGACACCCGGCTGTTTTTTTGTGTGTAGCAGTTGGGCTAGGGCTGGGTTCTAACCACTATCCTAGTATATGGGACCAGCGCTACCCTCACAGCCACAGGCACCGCCCTTTTCTTTTTTTTTTTTAAGAGATGGGATCTTTCTCTGTTGCACAAGCAGAGAACAGTTACACAGTCAGAGCTAACTGCAGTCTTGAACTCCTAGGCTCAAGTAGTCCTCCCACCTCAGCCTCCAGAGTAGCTAGGACTACAGGCATGTGCTACCATGCCTGTTTTAAAAATGTTTTGTAGGGGAGTGTGTCTCGATATGTTGCCTAAATTGGTCTCAAACTCCTGACCTCAAGCAGTTCTCTTGCCTCAGCTTCCTGAAGTGTTGGTATTACAGAGATAAGCCACCATGCCCTGTCCTTTTCTACCTTTGGTAGTAAAAAGTCACCTAGCAGTGTTTCGAAAATGTCCCCCAGGCATAATTCTGATATGGCCAGTTGGCCTTTCTTGACATCTCTTTTAGGCTTTTCTTTCTTTCAGAAATGTGAATTCTTTACAAAATATTAAATATTTTGGATTGAATTTTAGTTCATTAAATGGTAAATTTCAGAGTGTAGAAGGGACATGTGAGTTTTTTAAATTAGCAGAATGACGATTGTTTTTGTTATCTTTATGTGTTTCTATCTTTTGTTTTTAGGAATGGTGGACTCATCTTTGGTTAAATGAAGGTTTCGCATCCTGGATTGAATATCTATGTGTAGACCACTGCTTCCCAGAATATGATATCTGGACTCAGTTTGTTTCTGCTGATTATACCCGTGCCCAAGAGCTTGACGCCTTAGATAATAGCCATCCTATTGAAGTGAGCCTTACTTTCCAACCATTGGCCTATGACAGATACTTAGGACTCTGAAAAGAGGAGAAAATTGCATAGATGATTTTACTTGTTTCTATTATCTTTCCAGTCTTGAGGTGCTAACAAGGCTTAGTTCTAATTAACATTTCTTTTTAAGGTAGGCTATAAAAAAATTGGTCTTTGTAGAGGCAGGTGCTGTGTACCTGTAAGTATTCATTACATATGTTTTTACTGAACTAGTATGGGAGAATCCCTTTCTGTTGGGTAACATTGTGGCTTCATTGTTAGTTTCAAGGAAAATTCTGCACGTATTTTACTATTGTCATGACCTATTTTTGCACATATCCAAATTCTCTTGGTTTAGCTTATTCTTGCCTCAGTTTGTTTATGTTTATAAATTTGGGGTCCAAAAAACTATAGTGTAGTTATAATCCTACTTTGACATATTTAGCTAGGGTCCCATGTAATTGTAAGTCATTACTATTAGTGCAGGATATCAAATATTTTTCATCTCTCCATTCCTCACCTCCAATTCTCTGAAGAATAAAAAGACAGGGTGACTTGCCTCCTAGTAGGACAAAGTCCAGACTAGAACTCAAGCTCTGAGACATAAAGGGATCGTGTTATATATCCCACTTTATTAGGATTAACTATTAACATTCTTTTGAGAATCTGTATTATGTATTATGAGTTAAAGGCAGAGAAGTATAAGTTAGAAGGGTTTTCCCAGAAAGCTTTTTATGTAATTCAGTATTACAGGGTATCTGCTTCCTGTCATAACCCTGAATCACACTGTCTGCCAGGTCAGTGTGGGCCATCCATCTGAGGTTGATGAGATATTTGATGCTATATCATATAGCAAAGGTGCATCTGTCATCCGAATGCTACATGACTACATTGGGGATAAGGTAAAAACAATTTTTAAAAATCTTCCATTTTATGGTGAAATCATAGAGTTTTGCATGAAAAAGTGTAAATGATTTTATTTGGATTACATTTTTAGATAATTTTTGGCTTATCTTTATTCCTTTTTTTCACTAATTTTTTTATTGATTACATACTGAAATAATACTTTAGATATATTAGATGGAATAAAAGACAATATTAAAATTCATTTTACCTATTTTGCTTTTTTATTTTTTATTGTTTTTTTAAAAATTGGGATGTATTCAGTAGTATTTTTATTTTTTTTCCTTTATTCCTTTTTAATGACAAAAAAGAATGGGAACTGAAGTTCTTTTTAATTGACTAATTAAAAAGACTAATTGGTCTCTTAGATGAATAATGTGCAAGTATATTTGGGGATAAGTTGTGTCAGGTGCCTGTGGGAGGATGGTATAAAACTTAAACACGAAAGTAAAAAGCAAAGAGTATGTATTCTTGAATAAAAGGCAGTAGGTAGGGCAGCACCTATGGCTCCAGTAAGTAGGGTGCCATCCCCATATACCAAGGGTGGTAGGTTCAAACCCGGCCCTGTCCAAACCGCAGCAAAAAAATAGCCAGGCATTGTGGCAGGCACGTATAGTCCCACCTACTCAGGAGGCTGAGGCAAGAGAATCACCTAAGCCCAGGAGTTGGAGGTTGCCGTGAGCTGTGTGATGCTGCCATGGCACTCTACCCAGGGCGATAAAATGAGACTCCGTCTCTTAAAAAAAAAAAAAAAAAGGCAGTAGGTATCAGAGAAATGTGTGCTTTTCAGTATATCTGATATTTGAGTAAATTTGTTTTTGAGTACTAATATGCAAATATACTACAAATTCTGAGATCTGACTCTCCTGGACTTTAAAAAATTTCTCCTATTTTCTCAGGACTTTAAGAAAGGAATGAACATGTATTTAACCAAGTTCCAACAAAAGAATGCTGCCACAGGTAATCTTTTAAGAATGGGAGATAGAAATGGAGAGAAAATGTCACTCTACCCATGTTAGGACATCTGGTTTTTTGTTGTAAATGCTTAACTTTCCTTGTAAAAAAAGTAAAGTAGATTTGTTTGAAGCTATGTATAGGTTGAATATCACTAATCTGAAAATGGAAAATTTGAAATGCTCCAAAATCTGGAACATTTTGAATACTGACATGATGTTCATTACAGCATTTTAGATTTTTGGATTAGGGGGGCTTAACCAGTAAGTATAATGGAGATATTTTAAAATCTGCAGAAAGTCGAAAATTTGAAACATGCATTTTTAATTAAAGATACTCAAACTGTAGTCATTCTTTGGATCAATATGTATTAGGGCCGTTGTCCCTGTGGTCATCTTACAATATTCTGCTTTCTGTAATTTAATATTTTCCCACTTGAAAGAGTCTGAAGGGATGGGCAGCGCCCGTGGCTCAGTTGGTAGGGCGCCGGCCCCAAATACTGAGGGTGGTGGGTTTTAAACCTGGCCCCGGCCAAACTGCAACAAAAAAATAGCTGGGCATCGTGGCAGGCACCTGTAGTCCCAGCTACTCAGGAGACTGAGGCAAGAGAATCACTTAAGCCCAGGAGTTGGAGGTTGCTGTGAGCTGTGAAGCCACAGCGCTCTACTCAGAGCAATAGCTTGAGACTCTGTCTCAAAAAAAGAAAAAAAAAAAAAAAAAGAATAAAAGTGGTAGATTTGCTTGAATACGTCAAAGAGGCAGAGTTAGAGTTTTGAGTTCATCAGTGAACAAAACTAGTTAAAAAATACAAGATAGGGCTTGGCGCCTGTGGCTCAAGTGGCTAAGGCGCCAGCCACATACACCTAAGGTGGTGAGTTCGAATCCAGCCCAGGCCCGCCAAACAGCAATAATGACTGCAACCAAAAGATAGCCGGCGTTGTGGCGGGCGCTTGTGGTCCCAGCTACTTGGGAGGCTGAGGCAGGAGACTCGCTTGAGCCCAGGAGTTGGAGATTGCTGTGAGCAGTGAAGCCATGGCACTCTACCCAGGGTGACAGCTTGAGGCTCTGTCTCAAAAAAAAAAAAAAAACAAGATAGGCTGGATTCAGTAGTTCACACCTGTAATCCTAGCACTCTGGGAGGCTGAGGTGGGTGGATTGCCTTAGTTCACAGGTTCAAGACCAGCCTGAGCCAGAGTGAGACCTGTCCCAAAAAAATAGCCAGGCATTGTGGCAGGTGCCTGTAGTCCCAGCTATTTGGGAGGCTGAGACAAGAGGATCACTTGAGCCTAAGAGTTTGAAGTTGCTGTAACCTTTGACGCCAAAGCACTCTACCAAGGGCGACAAAGTTAGACTCTGTCTCTAAAACAAAAAACAAAACACAAGAAGATTTGGCTGAGCATGGGAGCTCACCCCTGTAATCCTAACACTCTGGGAGGCTGAGGTGGGAGGATTGCTTGAACTTGGGAATTCAATAACAGCTTGAGCAAAACCAGGCCCTGTCTCTACTAAAAAATCTGGGCACAGTGGCATGCCCCTATGGTCCCAGCTACTCAGGAGGCTAAGGCAGGAAGACTGCTTGAACACAGGAGTTTGAGATTGCTGAGTGAGGCTGAAGTCGGCAAGATTTGTGATAATATCATCAGTGTTTGTAGTAGAATGATAAAGGTTCAGAGAGGCGTAACCATGGGTTGTTCTTCCAGTATTTGTCTTTGTAGGGCATTTCTTCGTTCAGGCCATTATGTAATCTTGATTTTTACCACTCCCCATCGTAAATTTCCATCTTCATTTGTAAAATGGAGAGGCGGTCTGTTCCTTAAAGCAAAACTAGGAAAAAATATACTTTTCCAAGTTTTATTATTCTTTTTGCATATGTATCAATAAAAATATGTGAAGAAAGAACCTTGTATTTTTTTTTTTTTTT
>NW_003852413.1:25747793-25749992 GCF_000181295.1 Otolemur garnettii
GCCGGGTTTGAACCTGCCACCTCCAATATATGGGGCTGGTGCCCTACTCCTTAAGCCACAGGCCCACCTGAGAATCTTGTACTTTTAAACCATATTGTATTTATATTATGCAGGCATCTGGGATCTTTTAAAATGTTTATCAGTAGGGGCTGGGCTGGGGCCTGAGGATCTGCATTCCTTTCCTCTTTGTATAATATAGATCATTTATTCTGTCTGCTTAGAATGCCTCTTTCCTCCTGAGTGAATCCAGTATTACTAGCTTATATGCCACACTGAATAGCAAGGCCTACCATTTAATACTTTTTTTTCCATTTTTTTAAATTTATGAAAGATAATTGGCATTTCAAATATATTTTGGTTACCATCCATGGTCTTTATCCTCTCATAGAAGTTCTGCCTATCCTCACTGCCTTCCCCTTAATTATTATCTTCATCATATCTCTGCTGGAACTCAGCAGTTGTCTACTAATGCTACTTCTCAACTTAACTCGATCTCTCAGTTTCATCTCTTAATACTAAGCTGGAATTATCTTTAAAAGGGAATACAGTCATGTGTTACTTCATGGTGGGGGTACGTTGTATTTTTAGGTGACTTTTGTCACTGGGCAAACTTCATAGAATGTATTTACATAAACCTAAATGATATAACCTACTACATACCTTGGCATATGGTATAGCCTATTGCTTTTAGGCTACAAACCTTTACAGCATATTACTATACTGAATGCTGTAGATGTTGTAACATAATGATAAGTTTGGGTATCTAAATGTAAAAAGGGTACTGTAACAATACAGCATAAAAGACTAAAAATAGCTACATCTATAGAGAGTACCAAAATTAATGTTAGCTTACTTTAACTTTTTTTTTTTTTTTTAAGAGACAGAGTTTCAGCTCGGCGCCTATGGCTCAAGTGGCTAAGGTGCCAGCCACATACACCTAAGGTGGCAGGTTCGAAGCTAGCCCAGGCCCACCAAACAACAATGATGGCTGCAACCAAAAAAAAAATAGCCGAGCATTGTGGCAGGTGCCTGTGGTCCCAGCTACTTGGGAGGCTGAGGCAGGAGACTCACTTGAGCCCAGGAGTTGGACGTTGCTGTGAGCTGTGAGCTGGGATGCCACGGCACTCTATCCAGGGGGACAACTTGAGGCTCTGTCTCAAAAAAAAAAAAAGAGTTTCATTTTGTCACCCTGAGTACAGTGCATGGCAGTACAGCTCACAGCAACCTCTGCCTCTTGGACTTAGGGGATTCTCTTGCCTCAGCCTCCTGAGTAGTGGGGACTATAGACACCCACCATAACACCTGGCTATTTTTTTTTGTTGCAGTTTGGCTAGGGCTGGGTTTGAACCCGCCACCCTCGGTATATGGGGCCGGTGCCCTACTCACTGAGCCACAGGTGCCGCCCTACTTTAACTTTTTTACTTTATGAATTTTTAATTTTTTTTAACTTTGACTCTTAACACTTAGCTTATAACATAAACACATTAAACATATTGTAAAACTATGTAAAAATATTTTCTTTCTTATTTTTCTTTGTTTCTCTGTACTGGCATCATCATAGCCCACGGCAACCTCAAACTCCTGGGTTCAAGTGATCCTCTCACCTCAGCCTCCTGAGTAGCTGGGACTGTAGGTGCCTGCCACAATGCCTGGCTAGTTTTTCTAATTTAAGTAGAGGTGGGGGTCTCACTCTTCTCATGCTGATTTTAAACTCTTGAGCTCAAGGGATCCACCTGCCTTGGCCTCTCAGAGTGCTAGGATTACATGCCTAGCCACTGGGCCCAGTCCTTTTCTTCTTTTTTTTTTTTGGAGACAGAGTTTTACTCTGTCACCCTGGCTAGAGTGCACTGGTATTGTCATAGCTTACTGCAACTTCAAACTCCTGGGCTTAAGCAATCTTCCTGCTAAACCTCTCTGTTAGCTGGAACTACAGCTGTGTGCCACCACACCTGACTAGTTTTTTCTGTTTTTTGTAGAGATAGGGTGTCATTATGTTGCTCTGGTTGATCTCAAACTCTAACCCTCAAGTGATCCTTCTACCTCAGCCTCCCAAAGTCTAGAATTTCTGATGTAAACCACCACACCAGCCTACTTTCTTTCTTTTTATCCTTGTAATATAAGATTTTTTTCTGTTTAAAACATTTTTTTTATTTATTTTTACTTTTTGAACTTTTTTTTTTTTTTTTGAGGCAGTTTTTG
>NW_003852413.1:25750684-25754169 GCF_000181295.1 Otolemur garnettii
ATTTGAACCCGCCACCTTAGGTGTATGTGGCTGGTGCCTTAGCCACTTGAACCACAGGCGCCGAGCCAGAGATTGTTTCTACAAAATAAAAAAGAAAAAAGAAATCTCATAAGCACACATGTCCCCTTAGGTCTACAGAGAGACAAGATCATCATGATCACTATCTTCCACCTCCACATCTTACCCTTGAGGAGTCTTCAGGGGCAATAACATTCATGGAGCTGTCATCTCCTAGGATAACAGTGCTTTCTGGAATACCTATTGAAGGACTTGCCTGAGGCTATTTTATAATTAACTTTTTTTGTTAATAAGTAGGCGTACACTCTAATGATAAGGGTGGGCACTGTGGCTGAGGTCTGTAATCCCAGGATTTGTGGAGACTGAGGCAGGAAGATCACTTGATCCCAGGAGACCAGCCTCTACAAAAAATTTAAAAAACAAAAATTAGCAAGGTATAGTGGTATGTGCCTACAGTCCTACCTACTCAGGAAGCTGAAGCAGGAAGATTCCTTGAGTCCAGGAGTTAGAGGCTGTAGTATGATGACACAACTGCACTCCAGCCTGGGCAAGAGTGAGACTGTCTAAAAATAATAATAAAATAAAATAATAAAGTAAATTTGAAAAAAAAAGTATTTTTACTAAATACATACAACAGTAAGATAGCCATTTATTCTCATTATCAAGTATTATGTACTCTGTACATAATTATATGTGCTATACTTTCATATAACTGGCAGTACAGCAGGTTTATTTATATTGGCTTCGCTACAAACATGTGAGTAATACACGTGCTGTGACATTATGACAGCCTCAGTGTCACTAGGCAATAGGAATTTTTTAGTTCCATTATAATCTCATGGGATCACCATCATATATGTAGTCTTGACCAAAACATTATTATGTAGCACATGACTGTATCTAATTGTGTTACCCTACAGATAAAAAATATTTGAGAGACTACATTGCCTCTTTGATAAAGTCTTGTTTCTTTGTAAGCTGTGTGGTCTTGAACAATTCAGTTCCTGCCTACTTTTTTAGCTTCATCTCCTTGTTACTCCCACTCACATACCCTCTATTCTTCAGCTTATTGAATATATTGCTATTATTGCTAATTTCTGTCTTATTTTTTCCTATTTGTACATAGGTCATTTATCCTGTCTGCTTGGAATGCCCCTTTTCTCCTTGTCTATCTAATCATGTAAAGCAAAAGTCAACTATTGAAAAGCTTTTATTTTCTTTGGATATTTCTTTTTGTGCCTTCAATCCATGCACGCCATCACTATAGTACATATCATAATGTATTACTGTTTAGCATCAGTTAATTGAATGGGTGTAGTGGTTTTAAGTTTGTCAGTGATTATTTAGTAGTGCTCTTGAACAATTTCTGTTTTTATTTCCCTTTTTGTTTGAACTTATCTGTTTTTTTTGTTTATTATAATTTGTAATTCTTCCTACAAATAGTGATTAAGTATATCTTAGAGTAAAAGACAAGTTTTTATAACAGAATTTACTAAGTTGCGGTAAGGAGGAATAATGGGAATTTGGCCCACTATTTGTTTCCTGGAACTGAAAGAAGCAAAGAATTGGTCAGCTTTGTGGTGTCAAGAGTTCGTCTCTGCTTTGTTTAGGAAAATAAAATGTAAACATTTTAGATTATATCATTATTTGTGTTTACCTTCTAGAGGATCTCTGGGAAAGTTTAGAAAATGCTAGTGGTAAACCTATAGCAGCAGTGATGAATACCTGGACCAAACAAATGGGATTCCCTCTCATTTATGTGGAAGCTGAACAGGTAAACTTACATTAAGTCCTTTCATTTTTCTGTTAATACTTAATGAAATCCAGTACATGTTACCAGATTTGCTTTTCTGTACTTCAAGGGTTCTAATGACATTTAAAGCAGCCTTTTATTCTTCTCTCATTGACTTTGCCCCCACATCATTAGGATTATACATATTTAAGGCATTTAACATTAAAAAAAGAAAAATCAGGGCCGTACCTGTGACTCAAAGGAGTAAGGCACAGGCCCCATATGCTGGAGGTGGTGGGTTCAAACCCAGCCCCGGCCAAAAACAGCAAAAAAAAAAAAAAAAAAAAATCAACGTTGGGCTGGGCACAGTTTTAGAGCCTATAATCTTAGCACTCTGGGAGGCCGAGGCAGGTGGATTGTTTGAACTCAGAAGTTCAAGAGTAATCTGAGCAAGAGCAAGACCCTGTCTCTACTAAAAAAAAAAAAAAACAAAAAAAACTATCTGGGTGTGTTAGTGGGTGCTTTTAGTCCCAGCTACTCAGAAAGCTGAGGCAAGAGGATCTCTTTAGCCCAAGAGTTTGAAGTTGCTGTGAGCTATGATGCCAGGGCACTCTACCAAGCACGATAGAGTGAGGCTCTGTCTCGAAAACAAAACAAAAAACCCAACAATATATTGATTCATAATTACTACATTAACAGAATCAAATAGAAAGAAATATATAATCACCTAATTAGATGCAGGAAAAAGTATTTGGTAACACTTAACATTGTGTATGATTGGTTTTTAATGTTGATTGAATGGCAGTGTGATTTTAAATTTTTATTTATTTATTTATTTTGAGACAGAGTCTCACTCTGTTGCCCAGGCTATTGGGCAGTAGTGTCATCATAGTTCACTGCAATTTGAAACTCCTGGGATCAAGTGCTCCTCCTGCTTCAGCCTCCCAGGTAGCTGGGACCATAGGTACACACCATCACACCAGGATAATATTTTCTATTTTTGCTAAGGATGAGATTTCATTCTTACTCAGGTTGATCTTAAACTCCTGACTTTAGGCTCAGCACCCGTGGCACAGTGGTTACAACACCAGCCACATACACCACAGGTTGCGGGTTCGAGCCCACTCCAGGCCAGCTAAACAACAGTGACAGCTGCAACAACAACAAAATAGCTGGGTGTTGTTGTGGGCACCTGTAGTCCCAGCTACTTGGGAGGTTGAGGCAAGAGAATTGCTTAAGCCCAAGAGGTTGCTGTGAGCTATGACGCTGCAGCACTCTACCAAGGGCTACATAGTGTCTCAAACAAACAAACAAACAAACAAACAAAAACTCCTGACTTCAAGTGATTTTCTCAGCGCAGCCTCCCAGAATCCTAGGATTACAGGTGTGAGCCATCACACCTAGCAGGCAGTGTGATTTTGACTAGAATTACACTCATTAGTTGAACAGTTATGTGAATTCAGAGTGGACTGTTTCAGAATGAGTTATTCTCCAACAGAACTGAAAATTACACATCAACTGTTAGTGCTTATCATAAAGTTTTATATTAACTCAGTTTCATTATATGAAATTATGATATGAAAGTATTCTCTTAAATTTCTGTGTCATGATTTTATGAGCTGCATGGGGGATTAATTGCAGTTCATTTTTAGGGAAGAGGATTCATAAGTCGTATTTTGTACATATTTTACATTATAGTTCTATATTGTCCATAAAGCTATATAAGTTTGGCTCG
>NW_003852413.1:25755081-25761901 GCF_000181295.1 Otolemur garnettii
GATTCGAACCCGCCACCTTAGGTGTATGTGGCTGGCGCCTTAGCTGCTTGAGCCACAGGCGCCGAGCCTTTACCTGACTTTTTTAAGAGTATTAACACATAAAGATGATTGTTCCTTTCACCTCTGGCAATTCCTTCCCCAAAACTATTAGACTATTTAATGATTACACAAAAAGCCAACTTAAAAGCCATTATTTGTTTCTTCAAGCAAAGCACACTTGTAAGAGCATAATAGCTCTCATTAGACACTAATACCACATGTCTTCCCAATGTTATTGAAACTCGGTTAACTTTTCTATATAGTTACTGCCTAGGTCTTGTTTTTGTTTTCTTTGTTTTGTTGTTTTTTATCTATAGGCACAGCCAAACTCATCCTCACAATAAAAAGCCTGCCTATGACTCTTAATTCTTTTAAGAATAAGAGAGCTCTGTAAGTTACAATGTCTTTTTTTTTTCCAGATAGAGTCTTATTATGTCGCCCTTGGTAGAGTACTGTGTAGTCACAGCTCACAGCAACCTCAAACTCTTGGGCTTAGGTGATTCTCTTGCCTCAGCCTCCCAGTAACTGTTACTACAGGTGCCCACCACAATGCCCTGCTATTTTCTTGTTATTGTCGTTGTTTAGCAGGCCCTGGCCAGGTTCCAGTCCCCGTGCATGTGGCCAGTGCCCTAACCACTGAAATACAGGCACCAAGCCAGTTACAATGTCTTGATTGTGATCGATTTCATTCCCTAAATTAAAATGTTTTTGCTATAATTATGAAGCAGTTTAAAAGTTAGCTTTTAACTTTTTCTTTTTTTTTTTTTTGAGGCTTTAAAAAGTATTTAATAAATCTTCCAGCTTTTAACTTTTTCAAGGAAATCTGTGTCTTCTATAATCAGTATGTAGTGTTGAAGTTCATGAACAGTTTCTTTATGACAAAAACATAACTATTGCTTTCTCACTTAAATTTTTCCTTAGTCTTTCAGTTCTGTCTTTTACAGTTAGTTTGTCCATGAAGGTCATTGGCCCAATTTGATTTAGGTGATCTTAAATCTGTTATATCTTGGATTACTTGAAATCTTGTAGGATGTAATAGCTAATGATAAGTCAAACAAATGACTTCATATTATTGAGGTATTTTTTAAACATACTTGCCATTGTTGCTTCTGTCTTTGTAATTATTTGCAGTTTTTCTTCTACTTTTTGTGTTTCATTGCTAAGCTCATCCTTTAAAACAAGATATGTTCTTCTTTATCAACAAGATAATGTTCTTGTTTATCTGAAAGTTAGTAATATCAAATTTGGTAAATTTGATAATATAGTGATTATGAAGCATGTAAATATGAAACTACGCTGATTTAACATTGCCAATTTTTAGAGGAGAAAAAGAACTAAAGACATAGCCTTTCTCTGTAAAGATTAACATAATTTGGCTCGGCACCTGTGGCTCAAGTGGCTAAGGTACCAGCCACTTACACCTAAGGTGGCGGGTTCGAATCCAGCCCAGGCCTGCCAAATAACAATGATGGCTGCAACCAAAAATAGCTGGGCGTTGTGGTGGGCGCCTGTGGTCCCATCTACTTGGGAGGTGGAGGCAGGAGACTCGCTTGAGCACAGGAGTTGGAGGTTGCTGTGAGCTTTGATGCCACAGTACTCTACCCAGGGTGGCAGCTTAAGGCTCTGTCTCAAAAAAAAAAAAAAGAAAGATTAATGTAACTTGATGCAATATTGTTTATTATTGTGTATACCTGTGAATACTTCAACGCTTTTAGGAGTCTGTTCTCATCTGGGTACACATCTCTTCAGAGAAGAGTGTATTTTACATGGTACTTGGCATTTTGTTAAAAGTATTATTATTCTCTCTCTCTCTCTCTTTTTTTTTAAGAGACAGAGTCTCACTTTATCGCCCTCTGTAGAGTGCTCTGGTGTCACAATTCACAGCAGCCTCCAACTCCTGGGCTTAGGCAATTCTCTTGCCTCAGCCTCCCGAGTAGCTGAGACTTCAGGCACCTGCCACAACGCCTGGCTTTTTTTTGTTGTTGTTTTTGCAGTTTGACTGGGGCTGGGTTCAAACCTGCTGCCCTAAGTATATGGGGCTGGCGCCCTACCCACTGAGCCACAGACTCCACCCTTTTTTTTTTTTTTTCTTTTTGAGACAGAGCCTCACTGTGTTGCCCTCAGTAGAGTGCCGTGGTGTCACAGCTCACAGCAACCTCAAACTCTTGGGCTTAAGCGATTTTCTTGCCTCAGCCTCCCAAGTAGCTGGGATTATAGGTACCTGCCACAACGTCTAGCTATTTTTGGTTGTAGTTGTCATTGTTGTTTGGCAGGCCTGGGCTGGGTTCAAACCCACCAGCTCTCGTGTATATGGCTGGCACCCTAGCCGCTGAGCTACAGGCACTGAACTAAGAGAGTATTGTTAGTCCTGAGGCCTATGTGAAAAACAGCGACTGATCTCTCATTCTGTATCATCATCTTCATCACCATTGCAAATTTGGTTGTGTTGGTCCCACCATCTACTTTGTTATAGAAATGTTGCCCCTCTCCCTTAAAAAAAATTGCTGATACTATTATAGTTTTTGTTTTGCTTCTTAGATAGAAGATGACAGATTATTGAGGTTGTCCCAAAAGAAGTTCTGTGCCAGTGGACCATATGTTGGTAAGCAAATGGCTCTAAGTGGAATAAGTGGGAGCTGAGGAATGAATTATGCTTTTTTTATTTGTTTGTTTATAGAGATAGAATCTTACTTCATTGCCCAAGCTGGAGTGCAGTGGTCTGTTCATAGCTTGCTGCAACCTAGAACTCTTGGGCTCAAGTGATCCTCCTCCCTAGCCAGCTGATTTTTCTATTTTAGGTAGAGCTGAAGTCTCACTGTGTTTTTCAGGCTAGGCTTAAACTCTTGGCCTTAAGGAGTCTTCCTGTCCTGGCCTCCCAAAGTGCTAGGATTATAGGTTTGAGTCCACTGCACCTGGCCTAATTATCCCCTCTTTATACTTTAAATAGAATTAAATTAAAATAATGAGATGTTAATATAGTAAAGAAATAAGTTGGCTCGGCGCCTGTGGCTCAAGCAGCTAAGGCGCCAGCCACATACACCTGAGGTGGCAGGTTCGAATTCAGCTGGGGCCTGCCAAACAACAATGACGGCTGCAACCAAAAAATAGCTAGGCGTTGTGGTAGGTGCCTGTAGTCCCAGCTACTTGGGAGGTGGAGGCAGGAGACTCGCTTGAGCCCAGGAGTTGGAGGTTGCTGTGAGCTGTGATGCCATGGCACTGTACCCAGGGCAACAGCTTGAGGCTCTGTCTCAAAATAAATAAATAAATAAATAAATAAATTTAGGAAATCAAAAAAGATTCTTGAGCTATTTGTAATGTTTCATCACTTTAGTTTTTGAAATGTCATGTCTTAGTGGTGTTATTGGAAAGTATAGTGAGTAAAGAAGGATAGGAGTACCTAAAACGTGATGTCTTTAGCCTTAATCCCTGAAAAAGGATTTAATATACATTTGTGTGGTTGGTTAATTTTTTTTCAATTCTCAGATATAATAAGTAAATAAAGCCCAGTAACTATTTAGATTTATTATGTACCAGCCATTGTGCTAGGCTCCATAACTGGCTCTCATTTTATACTCTTAGCTTTCTTATAAGGTAGGTAGTAGTATTTTCGTTTTCCAGATAAGGGAGCTGAGGCACAGCTAGGTTAAAGTACTTAAAGTAACCTATTTAAGAAGTTAAACTGAGAATTCAAACAAAATAGTTGGATTTAATGATTGTTTATGCTCTTCACAGCCACTTTTTCAAATATTTCCATTGGTTATTACACTCTTTTACCTATATAATTTTACCTAGAAAATTAAAGGTTAATTGAGAAAATCAGACAGTACAATGTTTCTCTATACCATTCTTACTTTGTTTAAAATAGTAGTTTTCCACAGAAGTATATATATGAGAATCATCAACACCTTGTCATATTCTACACACCAAAACCTACTTTGAGTAAGAGATAGAACCTTCTGCCCTTAACTTTCCTTAACATTTAGACTTACTCTTTATTTTATTTTTTTATTGAGACAGAATCTCACTTTGTCACCTTCAGTAGAATGCTGTGGCATCACAGCAACCTCCAACTCTTGGGCTCAAGTGATTCTCTTGCCTCAGCCTCCCTAGTAGCTGGGACTACAGGTGTTCGCCACAATGCCACAATGCTCGGCTGTTTTTTTGTTTAGCAAGCCCGGGCCAGGTTCGAACCCACCAGTCCTGGAGCATGTGGCCGGCCCCCTAGCCACTGAGCTATGGGTGCCCCGAGGACTTACTCTTTTAACAAATATGTCTAACAAGTCAGATGACAGCTTTATTTTTTTTTTTTTTCATTTTCTACACTTTTATTTTGTGGTGATTGTGAGACAGACACAGTCCAAACATTAAATTTCTCATCCTTACCTCTTAAGGACTGACTCCACAGCTCATGCACCCCGATTACAGTGGTTATTGGTTTGGGATAATGGATTCTCACTAGGATTCCAGTTTATCCTTTTGAATCCCTTTCTCAAGATGACAGCTTTATTATCCAAATAAATCTTTATGTGTCACAGTTGCCGTTTTCTGCTTCATACCTGTAATCTACATTGTAGTACAGGTTTTTTTGCAGGTTTTTTTCTTTTTGTGGGGGTGGGGGGCTGGGGCCAGGTTTGAACCTACCACCTCTGGTATATGGGGCTGGCACCCTACTCCTTGAACCACAGATGTGGCTCAGGTTTTTCTAATGTTCTGTCACCAATATAGGTAGCATTAAAACCTAAAATATCCCAGTGTTAAGGGGAAAATTTTAATTTGTGCCATATAATAAAGCTATATAACTTATTAAACAGGTTCATTAATGAACTGGGCAAGGATTCTCTTTGGCATCTTAATGCAAACTTTGTTTTGCTGTCTAATATCTAAGACCAAGTGTTTCTGCCTTACAAAAGGTTTGGATTTTTGTTTTTTGTTTTTTTTTTTGAGACAGAGCCTCAAGCTGTCCCCCTGGGCAGAGTGCCGTGGCATTACAGCTCACAGCAACCTCCAACTCCTGGGCTCAAGCGAGTCTCCTGCCTCCGCCTCCCAAGTAGCTGGGACCACAGGTGCCCGCCACAACTCCCGGCTATTTTTTGGTTGCAGCCGTCATTGTTGTTTGGCGGGTCCGGGCTAGGGATTCGAACCTGCCACCTTAGGTGTACGTGGCTGGCGCCTTAGCCGGTTGAGCTATAGGCGCTGAGCCAAGGTTTGGATTTTTGATATGACTCCTTTGTGATGGGATACAACAGCTCCAAGATAATATGTCTATAACAATGATAAAAATTAACCTTTCTGGCAGTGCTTGTGGCTCAAGGAGTAGGGTGCCTGCCCCTTATACTGGGGGTGGCGGGTTGGAACCCAGCCCCGGGTGAAACTGCAAAAAAAAAAACCCAAAAAACCTTTCAATATAAGGATAGCATCTTGAATTTTTAAATGCTATGTGAGACCTTTTACGTACTCAGATCAGATTTTAACAGTAAAATCATTGCTGTGTCTATTACTTTGTTAAGAGAAAACAGAAATTAAGTTAAAATTATTGTATTTGTGATTCTGTAAGTTAGTTAACTGTTCTTTTTTTTAGATTATTGTGGGGTTTTCTAGTGAACTGTCTCTTTTGCATGTTTAACATTATCCAGGCTACCTGGAAAACTTTGTGTACTACTGAGCATGTGCTATTGGTCTAACAGACTCAAACTTCTGATTAGGACACCAGTCTTCTGTCTCTCCACTTTACCTTCCATTTTTTCCAGTGCAAAATTATTTTTCAAGTTTTCTTTATGTTTTTTTTGGAGACAGTCTCAAGCTGTCACCCTGAGTAGGGTACTATGGCATCATAGCTAACAACAACCTCCAACTCAGGATCATGATAGCTCACAGC
Organism: Otolemur garnettii; assembly: GCF_000181295.1. Classification (NCBI taxonomy): domain Eukaryota; kingdom Metazoa; phylum Chordata; class Mammalia; order Primates; family Galagidae; genus Otolemur; species Otolemur garnettii. The sequence continues at coordinate 25,760,996 of NW_003852413.1, forward strand.
AACCTTCAACTTGGGATCAAGTGATCCTCTTCTCTCAGTTTTTCTATTTTTTAGTAGAGACAGAGTCTCTTGATTTTGCTTAGGCTGGTCTCCAACTCATGAGCTCAGGCTATCCACCCACCTCGGCCTTCCAGAGTCCTAGGATTACAGGCATGAGCCACTGAGCCCAGCCTTTTAAGTTTTCTGTTTGTTCTTCTCTTGCTTAGGAGAAGACTGTCCTCAGTGGATGGTTCCTATCACCATTTCTACTAGTGAAGATCCCAACCAGGCCAAACTGAAAATTCTAATGGACAAACCAGAGATGAATGTGGTTTTGAAAAATGTCAAGTCAGACCAGTGGGTGAAGGTGAGTCCAGAAATGGCATAGCCATTTTTATTATCTAAATTGATTTTTCTCTCATAATTTATACATTTTATGGCTGGCTTTAAATTCTACTGCTCCAGTTTAAACTAGGACTTTCAAAAAAAAAAATTCTGAACTTTTCTTGTGAAGTGTAGGGCCAGTTTTCAAATAGTATTGTCTAGATGTTTGTCCTTCTATTAGGTAAGAGAAGCAGTTAAGAAAGGGATATGCTAAAGAGGTGGGGGAGGAGGATAGCAGACAGTGTATAAAGTTACATTAGCCAAAATATTTGTAGCCTTGCAACTTCAAACTCCCCTGTCATTGTAATGACATGTTAACTTTGATGGTGTGTTGTCATCATTATCTGTATAACTATAATCAAATGAGAGCAGACATATATAATAATCACTTTGTGCCACTGAAATATAAAATTCCTTTAGCTGGTGTTCTAAAACCATGTCACAAAAATAGCAGTCGGTAAGTATTTTTCATAATTTCATACTCTGTACCTTTCATAATGAAAGTATCTACTGTGAACTTTTCTCATATATTCCTTTTTTTTT
>NW_003852413.1:25764039-25767134 GCF_000181295.1 Otolemur garnettii
AGGAGACTCACTTGAGCCCAGGAGTTGGAGGTTGCTGTGAGCTGTGATGCCATGGCACTCTACCCAGGGTGACAGCTTGAGGCTCTGTCTCAAAAAAACAAAAAAAAACACCTGGTGGGCCCAATAAATGTCCCTAGCAGGCTGCATGTGGCCCGTGGGCCATAGTTTGAGGACGCCTGCTATAGAAGATAACTACACAGTCAGTGATTACTCTGAAAATTATATGAAATTACCTTTTAGGTCCATGTAATTCCTTAAAATTAGGTTCTGAAAATTATTCTATTTCATCTTTGGGCTTAAGAAAAGTATTGTAAAAGCTTAGTTTTTCTCAGATTATACTGTACAAGTATTTTTGTATATGATAAATATTTTCTGTAAAGCTAAAACTGAGAATAGAAGTAGAAATTTTTCCACATTATTTTTTCCATCCTTGCCATGGTCTTCATATGTTCCCTTAATTGGGCCCTCCCTATTTCAAGTTTCCTTTTTCTTTTTTTTTTTGAGACAGAGCCTCAAGCTGTCTCTCTGGGTAGAGTGCGGTGACATCACAGCTCACAGCAACTTCCAACTCCTGGGCTCAAGCGAGTCTCCTGCCTCAGCCTCCCAAGTAATTGGGACCACAGGCGCCCGTCACAACGCCCGGCTATTTTTTGGTTGCAGCCGTCATTGTTGTTTTGGCGGGCCCAGGCTGGATTCAAACCCGCCACCTATGGTGTATGTGGCTGGCACCTTAGCCACTTGAGCCACAGGCGCCGAGTCAAGTTTCCTTTTTCTTTTACCTCTATTCATTTTTGACAACTGATATTTATCTTCATGTGTTGTTTTGTTTTAATCTCTTATTACCATATATGGTCTTTGTTTTTTATCCAAATGTATCTAGAGCTGCAACTCCTTTTACACATACAAAATCAACAAAAGGTTGATTTAAAAGATAAATGGAACTATTTCATAGTACTTATTGGCTATCTTTTCAGTTAAACTTGGGAACAGTTGGGTTTTATCGAACCCAGTACAGCTCTGCCATGCTGGAAAGTCTATTACCAGGCATTCGTGACCTTTCTCTGCCCCCTGTGGATCGACTTGGATTACAGAATGACCTCTTCTCCTTGGTGAGCATTTCTGACTTAAGTAACGTGATGGATTTTATTTAGGAAAGGATTTTGGTTTTCCTAGAGTATCTGAAATATAATTAGAAGAATATGGTTTTTTTTCTGAAGGTTAATCACCTTTGGGACTAGAGCAAATGACTAATTATTAATTAATATGATAAGATTGAGCCTATGTAATTGCCAGAAGCAAATCCCATTTCTCTACTTTTAAACCCACTTTGAGACAGAATCTGACTCTGTTGCCCCAGGCTAGAATGTTGTGGCATCAGCTTAGCTCACAGCAACCTCAAACTCCAGGGTTCAAAGATCCCTTTGATCAGCCTTCCAATTAGCTAAGACTGTAGGCACCCACCACAACACCCAAGCTAATTTTTCTATTTTTGGTAGAGATGGGGTCTTGCTCTCTTGTTCAGGCTGGTCTTGAACTCCTGGGCTCAAGCAATCCTCCTATCTTGACCTCCTAGACTGCTAGGATTACAGGTGTGAGCCACTGAGCCTGATCAACATTTTTAAGGCCAAAACTCCTTTCTTTCAGTGGGTATGATCCCTGAAGAAGTGGCAAAAGTTAAAAAAAAAAAAAAGGCAGCACCCTTAGCTCAGTGGGTAGAGCGCTGGCCACATACACTGAGGCTGGCAGGTTCGAACCCGGGCCAGACCACCTAAATCAACAATGACAACTGCAACAACAACAAAAAATAGCCACGCATTGTGACAGCACTCTACCCAGAGCCAATAGCTTGAGACTCTGTCTCAGAAAAAGAAAAAGGAGCCTTCTTTTTTTTTTTAATTTTTAAATAATTGATTCAGTGTGATTTTGTGTTTTCCTAAAATAGTAGTTATACTTTACTGGGAAAGCTAGAGTATCTTCACATTTCATTATTACTCGAATTATAGTCCATTAGCTTTAGAATTATATTTATTTTTGGCTTTGTTCCAGAAAGGATCTAAAGCAGCAATTAGTATCATTATTTTTATGACTCCAACAAGGTTAGGTAATTTATCTTTAACTATGATAAAATTGTCATATCCCTCCTAGTGTTTCTTTAAATTAGACTTGAAATCCTCCCCCCCCGCCAGTCACTGGTTTTGGGTTCCTCCTTTGTATAAACACAGATTAGCATTGATGCACAAGACCTTACATCTGCTGATCTTATTGTTGCTGAGAGAGACCTGTCCCAGGAGAGTGGGCTGTTTTGCAGTTGGCTGCTGTAACAGAAGTTCTTTTTCCAACTTTTAGTTCTTAAAGGACTTTGAATTTGTCATGCCTTCCAGTTTGTGTTCTTTTAGAAGTGAATGAAGGCGAGGCTTAAATTGACACAGTTTGCAAGTCCAGCTTTGAAAGAAGCTCTGTCAAAAACCAAAGCCCCAACTATTTTTGCAACTTTTCTGAAAGTATAAAAAATTTTAAAACAAAAACAAAGCCAAGGTCCCCCAAAACTGATTAGAAATAGGAAGTTAAATGGTTTTTTTGTTGTTGTTGCTCCCAAATTGTGGGATTTTAGCGTAATTTAACTTTTTTTTTTTTATAAATAGCAAAAGAAGAAATAAGGACTGCTGTCAGAGTAGGATTTTTATTCCAATAGTGTTCTGAAGTTAAACCAAAGATAGTGTTAGCAGTAGATAATGCCGAAAATGCATGCTCATGGGGTTTTTTGTTTGTTTGTTTTATTTGAAGACTTGGTTGGTTAATTTATGTTTTTTCCTATCCCAGGCTCGAGCTGGAATCATTAGCACTGTAGAGGTTCTAAAAGTCATGGAGGCTTTTGTGAATGAGCCCAATTATACTGTATGGAGCGACCTGAGCTGTAACCTGGGGATTCTCTCAACTCTCTTGTCCCACACAGACTTCTATGAGGAAATCCAGGAGTTTGTGAAAGATGTTTTTTCACCTATAGGGGAAAGACTGGGCTGGGACCCGAAACCTGGAGAAGGTAATGGATGTACTGAATGGGGAAAGAATCAATCAGAAATTGGTACTTTTGGCTC
>NW_003852413.1:25769313-25771602 GCF_000181295.1 Otolemur garnettii
GGTTGAGCTATAGGCGCCGAGCCTAGTAAGAAGTCTTTGACGTTCTCTTTAATGATAGGAGATGCTAATTTGAGTGTTCGGAGCAGAAGAACATGATTTGATTTACTTGACTATGGGAGACTGAAGGGAGGTAAGAGAGGAAACAGGGAGACCATTTAGAAGGTTATTTCAAGGCCAGGCGTGGTTTAGTCACGCCTGTAGTACTAACACTCTGGGAGGCCGAGGCGAGTGGATTGCCTGAGTTCACAGATTTGAGACTAGCCTGAGCCAGAACAAGACCCTGTCTCTAAAAATAGCTGGGCATTGGCTCTGCCTCTATAACTCAGGTGGCTAAGGCGGTAGCCACATAAACCAGAGCTGGCGGGTTCAGATCCAACCCAGGCCTGCAAAACAACAGTGATGACTACAACCAAAAAATAGCTGGGCGTTGTGGCGAGCACCTGTAGTCCCAGCTACTTGGGAGGCTTAGGCAAGAGAATCGTTTAAGCCCAGGAGTTGGAGGTTGCTGTGAGCTGTGACGCCATGGCACTCTACCCAGGGCAACAACTTGAGACTGTGTCTCAAAAAAAAAAAAAAATAGCTGGGCATTGTGCCTGTAGTCCCAGCTACTTGGGAAGCTGAGGCAAGAGAATCACTCAAGCCCAGGAGCTTTAGGTTGCTGTGATCTATGACTCCATAGTACTCTACTGAGGGCGACAAAATGAAACCTATATCAAAGGGGGAAAAAAAAGGATATTTCAGTAATCTAGTTGAGGTGCTGCTTGGCTTGGTCAGGGACGTAAGTGGAGAGCCAGGAAGGAGAAGGCTGCCCTAGAACTTAAAGAAACAGGAGATTAAGGCAGAGAGAATATGATCAGTTATGTCAAAAGTTTCTCTTAAGTCAAGCAAAACAGTGAAGGAGAATTGATATTACATTTAACACGTTTCGTGGGGTGGCGCCTGTGGCTCAAAGGATTAGGGTGCCAGCCCCATATGCCAGAGGTGGTGGGTTCAAACCCAGCCCTGGCCAAAAAAAAAAAAGTTTTATGGAGTGGTGGGGAAAAATAGTATCTAGTTTTGGAGTGAGTTCTCCAGAATGGAAGGAGAAGAAATGAAAACAGCACCTTTAGACAACTTTGTCTTTCTTTTTTTTTTTTTTTTTTTTTGAGACAGAGTCTCACTTTGTTGCCCCTGGTAGAGTGCTATGGCATCACACTTCACAGGAACTTCAAACTCTTGGGCTTAAGTGATCCTCTTGCCTCTGGAGTAGCTGGGACTATAGGCACAAAACCCAGCTATTTTTAGAGATGAAGTCTGGCTCAGGCTGGTATGGAACTCATGAACTTAGGCTATCTACGTGCCTCAGCCTCCCAGAGTGCTAGGATTACAGATGTAAGCCACCTCACCCAGACTTTTAGACAAGTTTTTAAAGGAGTTTTGCTAGGCTCGGCACTTGTAGTTCAGTGGTTAGGGCACTGCCACATACACTAGGACTGTCAGGTTTGAACCCAGCTCAGGCCTCCTAAATAACAACAACAACAAAAAATAGATGGACGTTGTGGTGGATGCCTGTAGTCCCAGCTACTTGAGAGGCTGAGGCAAGACAATAGCTTACACCCAAGTGTTTGAGGTTACTGTGAGCTGTGACACCACAGGACTCTACCGAGGGCAACATAGTAAGACTGTATAAATAAATAAGTGAATAAAGGAGTTTTGCTGAAAAGAGGATCAGAGTAAAGGGAGGATAGACATGAGAGAGATGTGGGGTCAGAGAAGGAATTTCTTTTTTTAAGTCAGAAAATTTTGTATTTTTCTGCTGATGAAAGTAATGCAGTAATAATAGAAAAATTCATGTGGTGAGAGAAAAAGGTTATTACTGGAGTAACAGCTGTATAATCAAGAGTTGGGATCTAGTGTAAAAGTCAAGGAATTGGCTTTAGATAGGTGAATTGAGTCATAGTAGCAAAATAGGGGGGAAGTGTACATACATAGTACGTGGACAATTAGTCCCTCCCACTTGAGGTAAGGCAGGTAATTTAGTGGATATTGCAGTTGGCTTTCAGGATTATAATATGAGGAAAACATCTTTATCATGTAGGGAATATCTTGTTAGTTTCTTAACTGTACAGATGGGAGGATCAAACATAGTAAAGTGATAAAACACTGCCTTGTATCACATAGCATGTTAGTACAAGAGCATGAAATATAAATTAGTTCTAGTAAGATTTATCACAATCATGTGTAGTTGTGTTATCTATTGATCACCTATTGTTTCCATAAAAGGTTTTCTTTTTTCTTTTTTTTTTTTTT
>NW_003852413.1:25771837-25777287 GCF_000181295.1 Otolemur garnettii
GAACCCACCACCTTAGGTGTATGTGGCTGGCGCCTTAGCCGCTTGAGCCACAGGCGCCGAGCCGGTTTTCTTTTTTCAATTAAAACAGCAGTTTGCATACACACCATAAGCATGTATACACACACACACAAATAAAAGTTATTAACCAGGTGTGGTAGCTCACACCTATAATCACAGCACTCAAGGAGGCCAAGGTGGGAGGATGGCTCGAGCTTAGGAGTTCAAGATGAGCTTGGACAACATAGTGAGACCTCATCTTCTACCCAAGAAAAAAGGAGTTTCTTTTGTTTTTTGTTGTTTGTTGAGACAGAGTCTCACTCAGTCGCCCTGGGTAGAGTGCCATGACTTCATAGCTCACAGAAACCTCAAACTCTTGGATTTAAGCAATCCTCTCAGGTTCCTGAGTAGCTGGGACTATAGCTGCATGCCATAACATCTTGCTAGTTGTTCTATTTTTAGTAGAGACAGGGTCTCGCACTAAAGCTGGTCTTGAACTTCTGAGCTCAAGCAATCCACCTGCCTTGGCCTCCCAGAGAGCTAGGATTACAGGTGTGAGCCACTGTGTGCGGCCAAAGTTTGATGAGTTTTGACAAAGGGGTTACCTTTTCATTATCCATAAAGTTTTATCGGGCCCTCTCCCAAATCAGTTCCTGCCACTTAAGCCTCCCCTATCCATCCCACACAGGCAAACACTATTCTGACTTCTTTTACCCTAGATTAATATTTCTTCTCTACTTTATATAAATACAATCATATATGTTCTATTCTTATGTTTAGCATCTTTTACTCAGCATAATGTTTTTGAGGTACATCAGGTTGTTCATTCCTTTCTGTTGTTGAGTAGTATTCCATTGTATGAAATATATTATGTTTTATTTGTCCATTGTAATTTTGCAATCCATCAGATTTGTGTACTAACATTAACTTTTTTTTAGATATAATCCACATATTATAAAGTTTACCCTTTTAAAGTATATGATTCTGTGTTTTTAGTATTTTCACAAAATTGTGCAACCATTACCACTTTCTAATTCCAGAACAATTTCTTTATCCCCAAAAGAAGCCTATTGACAGTGACTCTCCATTTATTGGCAATCACAAGTCGATTTTCTTTTCTTTTTTTTAAAGGAGACAGATTCTCGGCAGCACGTGTGGCTTAAGGCATAGGGCGCTGGCCCCATATGCTGGAGGTAGCGGGTTCAAACATGGCCCTGGCCAAAAACTGCAACAACAACAAAAAAAAGAGTCTCACTTTATCGCCCTTGGTAGAGTGCTGGAGCATCACAGCTCACAGCAACTTCCAACTCCTGGGCTTAGGCAAGTCTCTTGCCTCAGCCTCCTGAGTAGCTGGGACTATAGGCACCTTCCACAATGCCTGGCTATTTTTTTGTTGCAGTTTGGCCAGGGCTGGGTTCAAACCTGCCACCCTTGGTATATGGGGCTGACCCCCTACACTCTGAGCCACAGGCCTGCCCACACAAATGGATTTTCTATTTCATGGTTTTGCTTATTCTAAACACTTCATGTAAATGGAATCATAATATGTGGCCTTTTGTGTCTGGCCTCTTTCACTATGTTTTCAATGTTCCATGTTGTAGCATATACCAATATTTCATTCCTTTTTGTGGCTGAATAATATATTTCATTGTATGCAATACCACACTTGTTCATTCATTAGTTGCTGGACATTTGGATTGGTTCTATTTTTGGCTTTATGAATTCTACTGTGGACATTTATGTGTACAAATTTTTGTACTTTCTTTCTTTTGGGTATATACCTAACAGTGAACTTGCTAGGTTATATGGTAACTTTGATTGACCTTTTGAGGAACTGCCAGACTATTTTTCTAAGTGGCTGTACCATTTTACAACGTTACTTAACCACCATTTCATAGGCTCCCACCTGTAATCCTGGCACTTTGGAATACCGAGCCAGGTGGACAGCCTGAGCTCAGGAGTTTGAGACCAGCTGGAGTAAGACCCTGTCTCTACTAAAAATAGAAAAACTAGCCAGGTGTTGTGGTGGATGCCTATAGTCCCAACTAACCAGGGAAGCTGAGGCAAGAGGAACACTTATAGCCTAAGACTTAAAGGTTGCTGTGAGCTAAGATGCCACAGCACTCTACCTAGGACAACAGAGTGATACACTGTCTCAAAAAATAAACAATAAAATCTAAGATTTCAATTTATTATACAATAGAGCATGATAGTTCAATACATGATCTTTCTTTGAACCTTTGGTCAAAATTGCATGATATAAGCCTGTTCTTTTTACACATGATCATAACTAGACTGGGTAAACATTTAGTAAATTTTGGTAATTGATATTTGTGACAAAGTCAGCAAATTCATTTTCTTGCCTAGTTTGTTTGGCATTTCACTCTTACAATTATAAATTTAAGTCCAGTGTTCTCTCAAGTTATTAAGGTAATTGATTGATTGTTCAAGAACATACACTTGGTAGAACACAGTTATAAAATATCCAGGTGGCAGATTTGTAAAAATAGGCTTTTTAAGTAGTCTTTTGTCTCTTTTACTTCTCAATCAGGTCATCTAGATGCACTCCTGAGGGGCTTGGTTCTGGGAAAACTAGGAAAAGCAGGACATAAGGCAACGTTAGAAGAAGCCCGTCGTCGGTTTAAAGACCATGTGGAAGGAAAACAGATTCTCTCTGCTGATCTGAGGAGTCCTGTAGGTTTTCATAATAAATTCCCTTGATTTTTTAGGTGACTACATCATTCTGTAAAGTGTGGAACTTTTTTAATAGTAACCAAAATTGACCTAAGAAGTGACCCATAATATATGTCTGACTCTTAATATATGCCTTTTGGTTTTTAATATATGCCAGCTGGTTTGTAGCCAGCTTCTCACTTGCTTAAAGTTTCTCAGTCAGCACTACAGTGCTAAAAGATGATTAGCTGTGCACATTTCCCTAAGAGAGCGGCTGTTACAACATGCTGTCTACCTTTGTGGTTGTTCACAGGCCTGTTAGCGCCTTACCACAATTTGTATGTAATGTGAACACATGACTATTTACTATTTTTTTTTACTTATTTTCTTTCTTTTCGTAACATTAGAATATTTGTAACAAGATATATTTAATCAAATGCCTTTTTTTATTCCTACATTCCCTTATAGGTCTATTTGACTGTTTTGAAGCATGGTGATGGCACTACCTTAGACATTATGCTCAAAGTGAGTATAATTGAAAAAGACTTCCATTTCTTGCATTTGAATTTGAACAGACACATAGAGTACTTTTTTTTTTTTTTTTGAGACAGAGCCTAAAGCTGTGCCCCTAGGTAGAGTGCCGTGGCATCACAGCTCACAGCAACCTCCAATTCCTGGGCTTAAGGGATTCTCTTGCCTCGGCCTCCCAAGTAGCCGGGACTATAAGCACCCGCCACAACACCCAGCTATTTTTTGGTTGTAGTTGTCATTGTTGTTTTGCAGGCCCGGGCTGGATTCGAACCCCCCAGCTCTGGTGTATGTGGCTGATACCTTAGCCGCTTGAGCTATAGGTGCCAAGCCAAGAGTACAACTTTAAATTGTTTAAAAAATAGTTCTGGCTAGGCCAGGCATGGTCGCCCATGCCTGTAATCCTAGCATTCTAGAAGGCCAATGCGAGTGGATTGCTTGAGCTTATAAGTTCGAGACCAGCCTGAGCAAAAAGCGAGACACCATCCCTACTAAAAATAGAAAAACTGAAGCAAGAGGATTGCTTGAGCCCAAGAGTTGAAGGTTGCTGTGAGCTATGATGCCATGGCACTCTACCCAGGGCAAAGTTTGAGACGCTGTCTCAAAAAAAAAATAGTCCTGGCCAAAAAAAATATACATATTTCAAACATGCACATATTAAGAAACTATAAGAGAAATATATAATGTCTGTCCATATATACTGTCTGTCCATGTATACTATGAATATGATGTCAAACTAGGCACAGTGACTCATGCCTGTGATCTGATCCATTCAGGAGGCCAAGGTGGAAGACTTAGTTATGACCACTGCACTCTAGCTTTGGTGACAGAGTAAAACCCTATTTTAAAAACAAAACCAAAAAAGGCTGGGGGGAGATAGATGATCAGATGTATCAAGGGTTTGAGCTATGCCAGGATCTCTTATGATTGGACAGGAAATTAACTCACTTGTCTTTATAGCTTCTCTAGTTTTCCCAGAGCAATAGGCATATAATTAAACTTTGGCTGAGACAAAATGTAGGTAAAACTTCCATGTCCTTACAATGGCAGTGATCTGTTTGAAAGTTTGAATCAACAGTAACACTGTGGAACAAGTTAAGCTGTCTCCAGTCCCTGTCCATGCAATTACTAGTCTAAAAAGAAATTGTGAGATCAGGCGTTTGAAACCAGCCAAAGCAAGAGTAAGACCCTGTCTCTATAAGAAATTAAAAAATTAGCTAGACATGGTGGTATGTACTTGTGATCCCAGATTGCAGTGAGCTAAAGTGATGCCACCATACTCTAGTCTCAGCAACAGAAAAAGACCCTGTCTCCAAAAAAAAAAAAAAGAAAGAAAGAAAAAACATTTAGTAAGAGATGAGGAAGATTATTTTCTGATAATAATTCAGGAATAATGAAGCAAGTTTAAGAAAAAAATAACTTACTCATAGTATATTTGGAAGGTGGTATTAAAGTGCCATCTAGTGGACTAGTGTAACATTGTCTTTGGGGGGAAAAATGCTTCCTTGAAAGCCAAAGCTCAGACTGGGAATGCTGGAGCTAAAAACAACCTTACTTTACAGATGGGGAAACTGAGACCTGGAGAGGTTAAGGACTTAGTCAAAATTATACAGCTTGGTAGAGACAAAACTAGAGGTAGAACCCATGTCTCCTGCCTTCCCATCTATTTCTTTTTTTTTTTTGAGACAGAGCCTCAAGCTGTCCTCCTGGGTAGAGTGCCATGGCATCACAGCTCACAGGAACCTCCAACTCCTGGGCTCAAGGAAGTCTCCTGCCTCAGCCTCCCAAGTAGCTGGGACTACAGGCACCCGCCACAACACCCGGCTATTTTTTGGTTGCAGCCATCATTGTTGTTTGGCAGGCCCGGGCTGGATTCACACCTGCCACCTTAGGTGTATGTGGCTGGCGCCTTAGCCACTTGAGCCACAGGCACCGAGCCCTTCCCATCTGTTTTATCACACTGCTGTGCAAAAGCCCAAAAAAGGAAGAGGAAACTGGAAACTATGATAAGGTCTCCAGATACTAGTCAAGTGTTAAATCTTGAGGAGGAGAAAAAAAGAGAATTTGTAGATTAAGTTATCTTACAGGGTTATCTCTTATAAGTTCTGAAGTTCTAATTTTAAAAAATATAATATTTTGGCTCAGCGCCTGTGGCTCAAGTGGCTAAGGCGTCAGCCACATACACCTAAGGTGGCGGGTTCGAATCCAGCCCGGGCCCTCCAAAACAACAATGATGGCTGCAACCAAAAAAT
>NW_003852413.1:25778816-25780720 GCF_000181295.1 Otolemur garnettii
GCCTTAGCTGCTTGAGCCACAGGCGCCGAGCCAAGCTAAAATATTCTTTTTTTTTCTTGTAAAATGGTCTCAGGCCGGCACAGTGGCTTATGCCTATGATCCTAGCCTTCTGGGAGGCTGAGGCAGGTGGTTTACTTGAGCTCATGAGTTCAAGACCAGCCTAAGCAAGAATGTGACCCTGTCTCTACTAAAAGTAGAAAAACTAGCTGGGTGTTGTGCTGGGTGTCTATAGTCGCAGCTACTCAGGAGGCTGAGGCAAGAGGATCACTTGAGCTGAGGAATTTGAGGTTGCTGTGAGCTCTGACACCATAGCACTCTAGCTTAGACAGTAGAGTAAGACTCTGTCTTCAACAACAAAAAAAAAATAAAGAGAAGAAAAAGAAAAACTTAGTGCCAAACCATGAAATAGTCTTTAAAATACAACTTTTAGGCCAGGAGTTCAAGACCAGCCTGGGCAACATAGTGAGAGTCCCCTCCTCCCATCTGTACAAAAACTTTTTTTTTGAGTCTTACTATGTCACCCTCGGTAGAGTGCCCTGGTATCACACCTCAAACTCTTGGACTTAAGGGATTCTCCTGCCTCAGCCTCCCAAGTAGCTGGGACTATAGGCACCCGCCACAACACCCAGCTGTTGTTTTTTTGTTGTTGTAGTTGTCATTGTTTGGCAGGTCTAGGCTGGGTTTGAACCTACCGCTCTAACCTCTGAGCTACAGGCGCTGAGCCTATACAAAAACTTTATTTTTTATTTTTTTAGAGACAGAGTCTCACTTTATCACCCTTGGTAGAGTGCTGTGGCTTCACACAGCTCACAGCAACCTCTAACTCCTGGGCTTAGGCAATTCTCTTGCCTCAGCCTCCCAAGTAGCTGGGACTACAGGTGCCCACCACAATGCCTGGGCTATTTTTTTGTTGTTGCAGTTTGACCAGGGCCAGGTTTGAACCCGCCACCCTCAGTATATGGGGCCAGTGCCTTACTGAGCCACAGGTGCCACCCACAAAAACATTTTTTAAGAAACAAGTGGGCATTGGGAGGGGGGAAGGGAGAGGGAAAGGGGAATAGGTGAAGGGAGGGGGACTGGAGGGATCACTTCTGTGGTTTATCTTACAAGGGTACAAGTGAACCTTTCTAAGAGTAGAATATGAACGTTTTGGCACAATAACTAGGTAAATGACATGAAGGCTATGTTAACCAGTTTGATGAAATGTTTCAAATTGTATGTGAAAATACCACACTGTACCCCAGAAGTGCATTAATGTACATAAAAAAGGAAAGAAAGAAACAAGTGGGCATGGTGTAGTTCTAGCTACTCAGGAAGCTGAGTCAGGAGGATTGTTTACATCCAGGAGTTTAAGATTACAGTGACCTATGATCATGCCACTGCATTCCATTGGGGAACCAAGTAAGACCCTAGATCTTAAAAAATATATAGGGTTCCATACACTGGAGCTGGGGGGTTCAAATCCAGCCTGGGCCACCAAACAACAGTAATGGCTGCAACCAAAATAAAGCTGGGCATTGTGGCAGGTGCCTGTAGTCCCAGCTACTTGGGAGGCGGAGGCAGGAGAATCACTTGAGCCCTGAAGCTGAAGGTTGCTGTAAACTATGATGCCACGGCACTCTACCCAGGGCAACAGCTTGAGGCTCTTTCTCCAAAAGAAAAGAAAAAAAAATTATTTTCAGTTTTTCACTATTATTAATTAAATTGATCTTTAATGGTATAAGTTACTAATGATTAGCTTGTTCATCTAACACAGAACTTAAGCCAGACATCAAGAATTTGGCTCTGGGGTTCAGCGCCTGTGGCTCAAGCAGTTAAGGCGCCGGCCACATACACCTAAGGTGGCGAGTTTGAATCCAGCCCGGCCCGCCAAACAACAATAATGGCTGCAACCAAAAAATAGC
>NW_003852413.1:25781166-25784043 GCF_000181295.1 Otolemur garnettii
AAAAAAAAAAAAAGAATTTGGCTCTGACAGATTTACCTTTAGATCTTGATATTAAACTGCTCAGCACTGATGATAGGCTGTTTATCTCATGAGCACTTATGTCCAATGACTTAACTATAATGGCAGATGACAAATTTAGCACCCAAGTATCTTGAAAAGTCTTGTCTTGTGTTAATTTAATACCCTGCCAGTTCTTACCCAGAGGGAACTTACCCAGTAGAGAGGAAGTTTTGCCCTATTAGATCATATAAGCATATGCAGAACTTCCAAGGGAAACTTAACTATTCCTGTGTTTATTTTTTTCCCTATAGCTTCATAAACAAGCAGATATGCAAGAAGAGAAAAACCGAATTGAAAGAGTCCTTGGGGCTACTCTTTTGCCTGATCTGATTCAAAAAGTCCTCACGTTTGCACTTTCAGTAAGTTATTTAGATGGAATTGTTACCTATTTATCTGTGTCAAGTGTCTTTGATGCAGTATCCTCTTGAACAGCCTTAACCCTGGACTAAGGTTTCCTCTTCCAGGAAAACTGGCATGAATTTCTGAGTTTCTATTACTGACTTCTGTTATCTCCCACTAGTGGTGAGAATTACAATAGTTGGAAGAGGAAACAAATTCTTTCTCCAGAATGAGAACTTTGAAAACTGGGAAACTAATTTGTCCCTTTACCTATTTCATGTCTCTTCCTTTCTTTACCCTATAGGCTCCCAAGGTATCTGTTGAGCAGCCTGTTTATACCTATCTCATTCTCAGTTTTATTGATCTTTAAGTTAAACATTATCCTCTTTGCTGGAAGCTGCTGGTGCCTCTTATTCCTAGAACTAGGAATTAGTGTCTTCAGTGTAATTACTTGAATATCTTAACAGTATGTTGCACTTTCAGGAACAAAAAAATGTTTTGAATACACTAGATTTCTAATTTTCTTTTCTTAGGAAGAGGTACGTCCCCAGGACACTGTATCTGTAATAGGTGGAGTAGCTGGAGGAAGCAAACACGGGAGGAAAGCTGCTTGGAAATTCATAAAGGACAACTGGGAAGAACTTTATAATCGATACCAGGGAGGATTCTTAATATCCAGACTAATAAAGGTATATGAAAATTTTATTTTGAGTTAGCATGCTAATCATGGATGTTGTTGAGTGACATCAGCAATTCACTACACCCATAGACTATGGTCTTTGCTCTTTAAGAGTTTCCCTTCCCTAGTACCAGCTCTGGAGGGTTTCTCCCTCCCCCATCCTACATCCTTTATGACAAACTGAAGTTGGGAGAGAATTGAATGATCTGTTTTTAGGGTAAATGGAAGTTTGTTCTCAGCCTCTTTTAGTTTCACTTAACTATTTAAAACCATTGTTTTTTCAGCTGTCAGTTGAGGGATTTGCAGTTGATAAAATGGCTGGAGAGGTTAAGGTAAGGAAAGTACTGTTTACTTTTTCACTTTTCAATCTAGTATGTAAAAACATGAACCTAGTAGATGATCACAGAGTGTTGGGATAGTGTTCTTTTAGTTCCTCCTTTTGCTTGGAGAAAGATACTTAGATTGAGTTTTTTTTAATGTCTGAAGAATTGAGAGCTGGGATCATCTTTGAGGGCATTGAAGTAATGTTGATTGAATATGAAGCCTAGAGTCAGTTGACCTGGGTGAAAATCTATACTGTGCCCCATAGTAGCCCTGTCTCTGACCAAGTATTTTTACCCCTGGTAAAAATGGTAAGATTGTTACTTAGATTAAGGAACATAATGGGGCTAGAACAGAGTAGGTTCTTGATATTAGTTCTTTTTCCCTTCCTAATAACTTTTGTAGGTCTTTTGTATGTACAGTGGGACTAAATGATTACGTAGGGTCTCTCTCCTTTTATGAAGATTGATAATCAATTTTGGTATGGATCTGGACTTAGTAATCTTTACCATTTGAGGAACAAATCTACATTGCTTAGGGAAATCTTAAACTTTAAAACTTCCATTGCATTTTGCTGCTAAGTTTTTTTTAAATGACAATTATACTTACCTTCTTTGTATTTTTTTTTTTTCTTTTTTGGAGATAGAGTCTCACTCAGTCACCCTCAGGTAGAGTGCCATGATATCAGCACTTACAGCAACCTCAAACTCTTTTTTTTCTTTTTTGCAGTTTTTGGCCAGGGCTGGGTTTGAACCCACCACCTCTGGCATATGGGGCTGGCACCCTACTCCTTTGAGCCGCAGGTGCTGCCCGAATTCCCCAATTCTTTTTTTTTTTTTTTTTAACCTCAAACTCTTGAGCTCAAGTAATTCTCTTGCCTCAGCTTCCCAAGCTAGCACTATAGGTGCCCAACACAGTGCCTGGCTATTTGTTAGAGGTGGTATCTCACTGTTGCTCAGGCTGATCTTGAAATCCTGAACTGAAGCAGTTTGCCCGCCTTGGCCTCCCAGAGTACTGGGATTAAAGGTGTGAGCCACCACACCTGGCCCTGCTTTTACCTGTTTTTGTTTTTGTTTTTGTTTTAGACAGAGTCTCACTTTGTCACCCTGGGTAGAGTGCTGTGGCAGTACAGCTCACAGCAACCTCAAACTCTTTGGCTCAAGCAATTCTCTTGCCTCAGCCTCCCAAGTAGATGGGACTACAGGTGCCCACCACAATGCCCAGCTATTTTGTTTTTGTTGTAATTATCATTGTTTTTAGCTGGCATGGGCCGGATTCGAACCCTCCAGGCTCAGTGTATGTGGCCGGCACCCCACCCCCTGAGCTACAAGCACCACTTACTTTTACCTTCTTGAAAGCAAGAGGTTATTAAGTGTGCTTTTGGAAGTTCTGGGAGCTATAATGTAGTTTGGTTTACTTTATAAGCCATTATTAGGAATAAGTTTTAAGATTTCAGATCTTTTTTTTTTTTTTTTTTT
>NW_003852413.1:25785317-25790271 GCF_000181295.1 Otolemur garnettii
CCTGTGGCTCAAGCACCTGAGCTGGCGGGTTCTAATCCAGCCTGGACCCACCAAACAACAATGATAGCTGCAACCAAAAAATAGCCAGGCGTTGTGGCAGGTCCCTGTAGTCCCAGCTACTTGGGAGGAGGAGATAAGAGAATCCGTTGAGCCCAGGAGTTGGAGGTTGCTGTGAGCTGTGATGCCACAGCACTCTACCTAGGGTGAAAGGTTGAGGCTCTGTCTCAAAAAAGAAAGAAAAATTTCAATCTGGCTACAAGTGGAGAATAGTTTGGAATGGGGAAGAGAAGATGTTGGTAAGCTAACTCTCCAGCAAGAAAGATAGAGGAGGTTACTGTAGGGTAGAGAGAGTAGTAGAGGAGACATAATAGTAATGAAAGAGATTCATAAGCTGGATTTTGTTCATCTTTAATTCAACAATATATATACTAAGTAGCTTCTTTGTTGTGAACATATCTGGGAAAGGAAAAAAAAAGAGTGAAGGATAACTTCCAAGTGTCTAGTATATAAATGTTGGTACTACTTGTTGAGAGGGAACTCGAGAAGGACTTATGTGAGCCCCTAAAAAGCCCAACTATGGTAAGGATAATGGCCAAACGAGGAGCCCTGGAGCAGGAGCCATTGTCATCTATATAAATAAAATTATTGATGTCTAAAAGATACTCTAGACTTAATCTGATGAATTAGTCAGTGTTTTTCATACCTGTGATAACAAGTTCTGTCATTTTGCTGGATCCCAGCACTGTGGGAGGCTGAGGAGGGAGAATTGTTTGAACTCAGGAGTTTAAGACTTGCCTGAACCAGAGTGGAACCCCAACTCCTAAAAAAATGAAAAACCCAGCTGGGCACTGTGGTGAGCACCTGTAATCCTAGTGGCTTCCAGACACTAAGGCAGCGGGTTGCCCACAGACGGAGTCTGAGGTTGCAGGGAACTATGATGTCATACTCCATTGCACTCTGCTTAGGGCATAGGATGGGACTCTGTCTCAACAACAACAAAAAGAGTTCTATCATTTTGCCAGTTGGTATTTGTTATTTTATTGTATTATGAATTCAGGTGTACTTGACTAGAAAATAGTTTATTCAACTTTTAATCAGTAAATGTGATAAATTATGAACTCGGAAAGTTTTATTCTATGAACATTGTGAGATTATGGAGTATTACATTATTAGTATTGGCCAGGTGTGGTGGCTCCACCTGTAATCCTAACACTCTAGGAGGATGAGGCAAGTAGATTGCTCGAGCTCAGGAGTTTGAGACCAGCCTTAGCAAGAGACCCCATCTCTACTAAAAATAGAAAAATTATAGCTGGGCATTGTGGCGGGCACCTGTAGTCCCAGCTATTTGGGAGACTAAGGCAAGAGGATCACTTGAGCTCAAAAATTTGAGGCTGCTGTGAGCTTATAATGACACCATAGCACTCTACCCAAGGTGACAGAGTGAAATTCTGTCGCAAAAAAAAAAAAAAATTATTAGTGTATAGCAGCAACTTAAACTTACTAGCTTCATCATCACTTACAAATCAATCTTTATTTGAAGCAGCCAAAATGTATTGAGTCCTTGAGTTCTATGTGCCAGGTGTTTTGCCAAATTTTTACATATGTTGTCTCTTTAATCTTCTGGAGTATTTTCTCATAGAGAAGTGAGGCTTACAGCAGTTAATTTACTCAAAGTGACAGGCTAGTTTGTGACCAAGCCTAGATTCAAATACCAAGTCTGAGTCTAAAGTCTAGATTGATCACTACACAATTAGCCTAAAATAAAAGTAGTATGTTCTGTTTCTTTTCTATTAACTTTTGATTAGGTTTTAAGCATATAATATTTGGGGAAGAATTGCCATATTCAAGTCCAAGGAGTTGCTTGTTTTCTTCTAGCCTAAGGGTGGTAGTGGCAATTCTCATGACTGAGGCTTATGAATCTGTTATATAATCCAGTGGGTATTTTTTCATAATCTGTGGTATTGACTTCTTACTACTGCTAGTAATGACCCTACATTCTGGGTTGTTTTATACCAGGCTTTCTTCGAGAGTCACCCAGCTCCTTCAGCTGAGCGTACCATCCAGCAGTGTTGTGAAAATATCCTGCTGAATGCTGCTTGGCTAAAGCGAGATGCTGAGAGCATCCACCAGTACCTCCTTCAGCGAAAGGCCTCACCACCCACAGTGTGAACCCTGAGCATGCTGTGCTGCGGTTCTGCTGCTTCACTGCAGGGATGAGGTGGAGCTACTGAACAGCTGATTCATATGCCAAGAATTTGGAGTCTTCTTTCAAAGCAGTGGGGGTTGGACAATGAATGTAGTTAACTGGTTCCTGCTCACACTCCAGAATTAAATTCTATTGAAAAAGGAAAATCAACAATTCAGCAAAAATAAATAAATAATAAATAAAAATGTAAATATGATAGTAATAAAATAGAGCATAACGAAACTGTGAAACTTCCTGAAGCCTTGTCAGTGGTTAAAAGTATTTAACACTCTCCTGTTAATGACAGATGTTCTGTTTTTATAACTTACCAAAAGGAAACTAAAGGCTTCTGGGTGAAGAGGATTTTTGTGAAGTGGGTCTCTAAGCACCCTACAAGCCAAGGGTATTTTCCGTTGCTGGGAATGGTTAAATACAAAAGGCTGATAGTTGGTATAACATAGTCAGAGTCTGTGCATAATTCCAAGTGGGGTTTTTTTTTGGCATGGGGACTGATCGGGAAGATATATTTTCCTGCATAACTCAATCTGCACCGAGGATTGTAGTTTCCTCCTTGCCTTTCCTTCTGTGTGACCCTTTACCCTCCCTCCAAACAAAAGGCTAAAAAAAAATATATATCCTGTTCTGGGTTTTTTCCTCCCTTTAGTTCAATCCCTAACCCTTACCCCCGGTGTCCTTCTTAGAGATAAATAATAAGAAAACATCTTTCAGAGCCACATTAAATAAGAGAAACTGGTATACATTATTTTTTCTTTCTTTTTAAAAATGACTTTTAGAACCCTGAAATACCTATAGGTGAGACAATAGATACAAAAGATCTTTAGCCAGGCCTTTCTGAAGGAGTCCTCTGCTAAAAATGGTCTTAGTCGTCTGACAAGCCAGCTATTGAACATCTTTATAACAGTATCATGCTGACTTCTCCTGGTTCATTTTGTGTAAGAAGTCATTGATAATGCTGCGGGATTTATACATTAATTGTAACTGGTTTAAAAAAACAAAGACTGTAAGTTTGTGTGTATCATTCTTTGCTTCAATGGTATATCCTACTAATAAGCCTCACCTATCCAATGAGTTTTAGCTGTAAATCTCATTCCCTTCTTTCCATATCTTTTTTCTTTTTTTGTTCCTTTTTATTTCTCTTAAAATTTTTTTTGTATTATTAACAGAAATTCATATTTGGTGTGGCTTAACTGTATTTCAGAAGGTCATCAGATTGTGAGACTTCTTGAAACATTTTTGTGCTATTGTTTTAAAAAAATAATAATTAAAAAAGTTGGCGTTAATAAAAATGTCAATGTGAAATTGATGTCCCGATTTCTTTCATTCTCTTTGATAAGAAACTGAAAACTTTAATATCATGCTATAGGATAATACAAAGTTTGCCACTGCAGGATTTTTCAAGTTTATGAAAATCCAGTTCCTAATCACTCCTGATGATTAGATTCTAAACAGAAAAACCTTGAGCTTCTTTCTATTATAAATTAGTTCTAGATTCTGAGCCTCTCAGAGACACAGGAGTTAACTTGAGATTTAATCAGTGTCTTTTTGAGGTACCCTTGTCCAGGCGCCATGCTCAGGGGTACCCTGTAGGCTATCAAGGCATGTGCTTAAGGTACTAGCAAAGCAGGGGCACCAATGAGACTGAGAAAAATGCAGCTTTAATTGAACTCACAGAATTTTGCAATCAGAAATTTGAGCAAGAAGTTATTTTGGTTTTGGCATACATGCAATTTTTGTATATGTAATAGTGTTAAGTAGGCCAGGCACAGCAACTCACATCTGTAATCCAGACACTTTGAGAGGCTGAGAAAGGATTGCTTTTGGCCAGAAGCTCAAGACCAGCCTAAGCAATGTAGTAAGACCCCCTGTCTACAAAAAATAAATTTAAAACGTTAGCCAGGCATGGTAAAACACACACCTTTAGTCCTAGATACTCAGGAGTCTGAGACAGGAGGATCACTTGAACTCAGGAGTTCAAGATACAGTGAGATATGATTTGCACTCTAACCTGGCTGGCTGTGTTTAAAAAAAAAAAAAATTTGAATTACACTGGGGGAGAAGTGCTGGATATCTCCCATTTCCTTTCAGAACCATTCTCATGGCAGTCTGGACCCCAAAAGGTGCTGACCCCCATGGACTACATTAACAAGCTTCCCTTGCCCTCCAACTTCAGGTTGTGTTTATCCAATTAGTAATGCCTAAAGATCAAAAAGCATGAAGAAATGATGGTCAGAGTATTCTCCTGACTTTCTCATTGCCAGGTCACATTGGTTGTCTGTGTCCCTCTACCAAAGACCACAGCTCTTAATAGCCCACTCTAGCTTTTAGCTCCTACTGTCTGCCTGTTCACATCTAGGGATACAAAGAACTACTACTTAACAAGCTCTGGCTTACTCCTTGTTTGGCCCATATCTATGGAAATAACTCCTTTATTAAACCTTCCTCAGTTTGAGCATGTTCTTGTTCCTTGATTGGTTTGGGTAACAGCCCTGATACTTTGGGTCTCCAAAGGTCTTAATCTGGCCATTTTTGTGTCAGATATTTTAATAAATTATTGCCTTTCACATAGCTCCCTATCATAAGTAATGTACCCATTTTACAGATAAGGAAGCAGGCTCAGGGCTGGTTCAAGTGCAGTGGTGTTTACACCTAATTGATCACAACCAGTTATAGATACCTTTCTTCCTTTTATAGTCCCACTGCTTCACTTGACTAGCCTTTTTTTTTTTTTGAGACAGAGCCTCAAGCTGT
>NW_003852413.1:25792437-25793612 GCF_000181295.1 Otolemur garnettii
TTTTTTGGTTGCAGCCATCATTGTTGTTTGGCAGGCCCAGGCTGGATTCAAACCCACCACCTTAGGTGTATGTGGCTGGCACCTTAGCCACTTGAGCCACAGGTGCTGAGCCGCCTACATTATTTTTGATTAATGAGAATCAGTAAAGCTTTTTGGAATAGTGGGCAGTAGTAGGTGAATTCTTGTGATTTGAAAGGATGGATTTCTTGGGAAGCTGAGGCAAGAGAATCGCTTAACCCCAAGAATTGGAGGATGGTGATGTATTGAGACTCTATCTCAAAAAAAAAAGAAGGTGGCGCCTGTGGCTCAAAGGAGTAGGGTGCTGGCCCCACATGCTGGAGGTGGCGGGTTCAAACCCAGCCCCAGCCAAAAACTGCAAAAAGAAAAGAAAGAAAGGATGGATTTCAGGGGGCAAGAAAAATATTTTTCAGTTCAGTGTAATTGGGAATAGAAAGTTTTCCATAGCTTTAAATAGATTCTTCAAATTGTATAACCCAAAACCTTTTTTCCTTTTTTTTTTTTTTTTGCAATTTTGCTGGGTTTGAACCCACCATCTCCGGCATACGGGGCCGGTGCCTTACTCTTTTGAGCCACAGGCACAGCCTTTTTTTTTTCTTCCTCTTCTTTTTCTTCTTTTCCTTGAAACAGAGCCTCCAGCTATCGCTCTGGGTAGAGTGCGATGATGTCACAGCTCACAGCAACCTCGAACTCCTGGACCTAAGCAATTCACTTGCCTTGGACTCCAGAGTAGCTGGGAGTACAGGTGCCTGCCAAAATGCCCAGCTATTTTTTGGTTGCAGTTGTCATTGTTTGGCAGGCTCGGGCTAGATTTTAACCCAACAGCTCTGGTGCATGTGGCTGGTGCCTTAACAACCTAAGCTACAGGCACCACCCCCAAAACCTTTTTTTAAAACTTTTTTTATTTAGGCAGTGCCCATAGCTTAGTGGGTAAGGCACCGGCCACATACACTGAGGCTGGTGGGTTTGAACCTGGCCCCAGGCCAGCTAAAACAATGACAACTGCAACAAAAAACATAACCAGGCACTGTGACAGGCGCTGTAGTCCCAGCTACTTGGGAGGCTGAGGCAAGAGAACTGCTTATGCCCAAGAGTTTAAGGTTGCTGTGAGCTGTGACGTCACAGCACTCTCCCCAGGGCAACAGCTTGAGACTGTC
>NW_003852413.1:25795010-25797176 GCF_000181295.1 Otolemur garnettii
AGCCAGACGATTCTCTTGCCTCAGCCTCCCAACTAGCTGGGACTACAGGCAGGGACTACAGGCACCGGCCACAACACCAGGCTTTTTTTTTTTTTGCAGTTGTCATTATTGTTTTGGCTGGCCCGGGGTCAGGTTCCAATGCGCCAGCCTCAGTGTATGTGGCTAGTGCCCTACCCACTGAGCTACGGGCACTGCCCCCATTAAGTTGTTCTTTATGACCATGCATACCCACTGCTTAGCTCCCACTTATAAGTAAGAATATTCGGTATTTCAGATTTTCTAGTTCCTAGTTCACTTAGAATAATGGCCTCTAGTTCCATCCAACTTGCTGCAAAAGACATTATTTCATTCTTTTTGAGTACTCCATGGTGTGTCTGTGTGGCTTATTTTTCTTTTGTTTCCTTTGAGACTGTCTCATCCTGTCACCTTCAGTAGAGCTCTATGGTGTCATAGCTCACAGCAACCTCAACTCTTAAGCTCAAGAAATCCTCTTGCCTCAGCCTCCTGAGTAGCTAGGACTAGAGGCACCTGCCATGATGCCAGCTAGTTTTTCTATTTTTAGCAGAGACAGAGTCTTGCTGTTGTGCATGCTGGTCTCAAACTCCTGAGCTCAAGCAATCAACCCACCTCAGACTACCAGAGTATAAGGATTACAGGCTTGAGCCATTGTGTGTAGTCTAATTTTTCTTTTTCTTTTTTTTTTTTGAGACAGAGCCTCAAGCTGTCCCCCTGGGTAGAGTGCAATGGCATCACAGCTCATAGCAACCTCCAACTCCTGGGCTCAAGTGAGTCTCCTGCCTCAGCCTCCCAAGTAGCTGGACACAAGCGCCCACCACAACGCCCAGCTATATTTTTTTGGTTGCAGCCATCATTGTTGTTTTGGCGGGCCCAGGCTGGATTTGAACCCGCCACCTTAGGTGTATGTGGCTGAGCCACAGGCACGGAGCCATGAAGCTCTGTCTCAAAAAAAAAAAAAAAGATGATTAACCAAGAAGAAAAAAATAATTAAATCTTGCCATTGTTTGGCTTTCACTACCAGTATGTTCCCTGAGATAGCCCCTCACCCTCGTCCTAACTAACTTTAACTTTTATTAATTTGACAAATTGTGCAGGTGTATTACATTACATTGCAATTTAAGTCCATTCTTAATTTATTAGGGTACTGATTACCTTGCATTATTTGTACGAACCTTCTGGATATTCTCTTCCTGCTCAATGTTTATTAGTCTGCACTTCTGAAGAAGTTAAGGAGATGAAATCAGTTTACCGAATGGGAGAAATCTCAAGACAAGAACACAATACAAAATAATGGAAGAGAAACAGAATTTATAAGAAAAGTACAAAGGCAACCTGGTTTCTTGTACCCTCAATGAATCCCCAACAATTAAGAAAAAAAAAAAAGAATAAGTACAAAGCTCTTAAAATATTTCAGATGAAGGAGATGGCTGTTTCTGGCTTTTTGGGTTTCTTGTTTGTTTGTTTTGGTTTTGTTTTGACACAGAGTCTCTATTACATTGGCTGGAGTGCAGTGATGTCATAGTTCACCACAACCTCAAACTCCTGGGCTCAAGTGATCCTCCTACCTTAGCTTCCTCAGTAGCTGGGACTACAGGTGCACACCACCACACCTGATTGATTTTTCTATTTTCTTGTAGAGGTAGGGTCCTCACTATGTTGTTCAGGTTGGTGTCAAACTCCTGGACTCAGGTGATTCTCCTGCCTCAGCCTCAAAAAAGTGCTAGGATTACAGGCGTGAGCCACTATCCCCAGCCATCTGTTGCTTTTCTTTATTTTTTTTGAGACAAAGCCTCAAGCTGTCACCCTAGGTAGAGTACCATGGCATCACGGCTAACAGCAACCTCCAACTCCCGGGCTCAAGCGAGTCTCCTGTCTCAGTCTCCCAAGTAGCTGGGACCACAGGTGCCCGCCACAATGCCCAGCTATCTTTTCGTTGCAGCCATCATTGTTGTTTGGCGGGCTGGATTCGAACCCGCCACCTTAGGTGTATGAGCCACAGGCGCCAAGCCATCTGTTGCTTTTCTTATAGTCAGTTCCCTCTTTTATCATTGGAACACTTGAAAATCAGGAGAATGTTTGGCGGCGCCTGTGGCTCAGTGGGTAGGGCGCCGGCCCCGTATACCAAGGGTGGCGGGTTCAAACCAAGCC
>NW_003852413.1:25797871-25806756 GCF_000181295.1 Otolemur garnettii
GATCACTTGAGCCTGAGTTTGAAGTTGCTGTGAGCTATGACACCACAGCACTCTATCCAGGGTGACATAGTGAGAGTCTCAGAAAAAAAAATTTTTTTCTGAAGAGGAAAAAATAGAAAGTGACTATCCCTTCTTATAAACTCGCCTCCCAAAGACCATCATGATTAACAGATAAGTTTGGGGCATATTCTCCCAGATATGTTTTTATACTCTGCATCTTGGGTCTTTTTAGTAATGAAGATAGGCTGTCCCTCCTTTGCTTGTCCTTCCACGGAACCAGTACCACATGTTTTCAGTTGTGTTATGAAACTAAGTGTGCCAGGCTCAGACCTGCCACCCCTGATGTCATGTTCTAAGTACTGAAGCTAATCACCAAAGACTACTTGTGAACAAAGTAGCAGCTGGCAAATGCATATCTTGAGAAGTGTCTCTTCTTGTTTAGATGCATTAGTTCATGAATGTTTTGGGGTCTTATTTCCTGATAGTTAAGTGCCAGTTTTGTGGGGGGCACACATTTGAAGAATGTGGTTTTAAGCTCTTGGCTCAATTAGTTTAAGTGGCTCATGTGATGAATTCACTCAATGTTCTTTCCTCACTGGAGATGTGAACTGCACTATATTTGGAACTAACACTTGCAATCCTATACACTGTTGCCTACATGTTGAGCTACAAATTGTGGTTAGTATCACCACTAACTGCATTTAGGAGCTATATATTATATGGTGATTAATTTCATAAAGGCTTTAATGAAGAGAGATGTAGCTGGCTAAAAAAAGAAAGAAAAAAGAAAGCACCCTTCTCACAGATGCCCAACCCACAGGGGCTTCAGCCTGCTGAAGTTGTTGAAGTCAGGGCCCTGAGTTCCTCCCACTGGGGCTTGCTTACCTGCTAACTGCCTGACACGCCAGCCTAAGCAACTGTGTTGCTTCCATTCCTGTGCTTGCCCCATTAATTTGGTGACTAGACCTCACTGCTTTCAACAAATGAAACAAATGTGCCATCCACTTATAAATGACCCAAGTGTGCACTAAACCCAGGAAGGACTTGAGATAAGAATAGTCTAGGTAGCTTTAAATGTCCTTGTCATCCATGGTCCACCCTTGACAATCCCCAGCAGGATGCCAGGCCAAAGTACTCCTTGGTATGAGTAGCACATAAACAACAGAAGGCTGCTGAGAAAAGTACCAGCCTTTTCTAGTCGTTACCAAATAATACAGTGGCACTGTGTTCCAACCTCACAACCTGCTATTTGATGTGGTATGCATTTTGGTCACTGATCAAGGGACATGATTTATCAGAAGGAGCTTGTCAGAAAAGTCCTACTGCATCGGACCTGGGGCCAGTCTTCAAGGTGAGATTCTGAAGGATTAATTCCATGGTTATGGGATTCAGACAGCAGACAGTGTGGTTCTTTCACTGCAAAAAGATATTGTACTGGGTACTGAGGCTACAGTATCAAATAATGCCTCTGCCTTCCTGGAGTTTACAACAAGGCAGAGATAAAGATACTGAATGAGTAATTTAAATGTGATGATTCTTTGGAGTGGGAAGGGCAGTATACTATAAAAGAGTATTTTTTTTTCTTTTAAATAAATCATAGCTGTGTACATTAATGCAATCATGGGGTACAATGTGCTAGTTTTACACACAACTGAAATGTTTTCATCAAACTGGCATAAAAGAGTATTACCAGGGAGACCAATGTAACCTGAATGTTTATGAAAGGCTCCCTTGAAAAAATGATGTTAAGGCTCGGCGCCTATAGCTCAACCGGCTAAGGCACCAGCCACGTACACCTAAGGTGGCGGGTTCGAATCCCCAGCCCGGACCTGCCAAACAACAATGACGGCTGCAACCAAAAAACAGCCGGGCGTTGTGGCGGGCGCCTGTGGTCCCAGCTACTTGGGAGGCGGAGGCAGGAGACTCGCTTGAGCCCAGGAGTTGGAGGTTGCTATGAGCTGTAATGCCATGGCACTCTACCCAGGGGGACAGCTTGAGGCTCTGTCTCAAAAAAAAAAAAAAAAAAAAAAAAAAAAAAAGAAAAAATGATGTTAAACTGAGACCTGAAAGATGAGTAGTTCCCAGCCAAGCAAAGGGAAGAGGAAAAGTGTTCTAGCAGAAGAAATAGCATGTGCGTTGAGCCTGTAGCTAGAAAGAGGCAGAAGCAGGCCTATTTAAGGAAGCAAAAGAAATCTAGGATAGCTGAAACAAAGAAAGCTCTTTGGGAAAGTGGTACAAGAGGGGTCTGAAGAGTAAGCAAGGGCCAGAAGGCCAGACTCTGGAGGGACTCAGGCCTTGTTAAAGATTCTGAATTGTGATGGACAATGGGAAAGCATCGGATTCCTTATCTGTAAAGCAGGAATAATAATAGCTATTTGGCAGAGTTACCAGGGAGCAAAATAAGAATACAAGTAACAAGTCTTTGCAAATTATAAAGCATTATAGGAATACCACTAAGATTATGTTATTAGTAGTAATAATAAGCTTTACTGCCTTTTGAAGTAATAGAACCTAAGAATTCAAATCTCTTCCTAATTAGAGTATGAAATACTCTCTAAAACTCTGACCTACTCTGGAGAACTAATGGAAAGGTCAGGAGTTTATTTCAGTCAAAACTTCTAGTGCAAGGCTCATGAAGCCCGGGGGTGAGCTCAGCTGTTTGGAGCAAGATCACACCATTTATGGCAATGTGCATTTCTTAACTCTACACCGACTCCCCAACACCGCTTCCAGAAAAGATCAGTATTCTCCCTCCCTCTCAAACCCACCGGAGCAGAACAGTACAGCATTTCCTCCCTCTTGATTTCTTCGCACCCAAGCCTGGGCCCAGCATCTTCTAGCTCAGCTTTTGTAGGAGCTGCTATTATTCCCCATAGTGAGACAATCCTCTGAGCTGTTTGTGGCAAAATAATTACCCCAGTTAGCACCTGCATTACACTCAGGAAAAATTCAAAAATTTTCCAAATAGGGGCCAGGTGCTGGGGCTTACGCCTATAATCCCAGTCAAGGTGGATGGATTGCCTGAGCTCACAGGTTTAACACCGGCCTGAGCTAGATCAAGACCCCATCTCTTAAAAAAATAGGTGGGCATTCTGGCAGGTGCCTGTAGTCCCAAATACTTGGGAGGCTGAGGCAAGAGGAACACTTGAACCCAAGAGTTTGAGGTTGCTCTGAGCTAAGATGCCACACACTCTACCAAGGATGACCAAGTGAGACTCTGTATCAAAAAAATTTCCAAATATGCTGGGCATGGTGGCTCATACCTAGCATTCTGGAAGGCCAGGGCAGTGGATAGCCTGAGCTCAGGAGTTTGAGACCAGCCTGAGCAAGAGCAAGAGCAAGACCCAGTCTCTAAAAAACTAGTCGAGCACTGTGGCAGGCACCTATAGTCCCAGCTACTTGGGAGGCTGAGTCAAGAGGATCTCTTGAGCCAACACTCTACTGAGGGTGACACAGTGAGACTCTGTCCCCCCAAAAAGGGAGTATTTTATTCTTACAACAGTTTCAGGTAGTAGGCACACGAGTAGTCAGATCTCAAAGAATGGATTAGAAAAAGATGGGGTTTCCTTACCTCTCTAATCTGACCAGCACTGACATGCTATCATGAAGAACTTAATGGTTCATTATAGAACATTTCTTCTCTGTCTGCTAAATATTAAACATTCCCCAACTACAGAGGGCAGAGGTTCTGCAGATATAAGCATTTAATTTAGCCCCCATTATCACAACTCTCTTCCTAGCTCTGGGTGGAACAAACTAGACATAATTCTTCCCAGACAGGTCACTGATATTCCACAGCACTACATACCAGAGGCCGCAGAGTTGCATTTCTTCTCTGAACTACATAATGTTTCTAAAGTCTTTTTGAAAATGTAAATGCTAGGTTTTTTTGTTTGTTTGTTTTTTTGAGACAGAGCCTCAAGCTGTCTCCCTGAGTAGAGTGCTGTGGCATCACAGGTCACAGCAATCTCCAACTCCTGGGCTCAAGAGATTCTCCTGCCTCTGCCCCAAGTAGCTGGGACTACAGGCGCCCGCCACAACGCCCAGCTATTTTTTTTTGGTTGCAGCCATTATTGTTTGGCGGGCCTGGGCTGGATTCGAATCTGCCACCTCAGGTGTATGTGGCTGGTGCCTTAGCCACTTGAGCCACAGGCGCCGAGCCTAAATGCTAGTTTTTAAAAATCAAAATACTGGACCAGGTACAGTGGCTCATGCCTATAATCCTAGCGCTTTGGGAGGCCGAGGTGGATGGATCGCCTGACCTCAGGAATTCAAGATCAGTCTAAGCAAAAGGAAGACCCCCATCTCTACTAAAAATGAAAAACTGTGGCTTGGTGATCGTAGCTCAGTGGCTAGGGCACTGGCCACATATACCTGGGCTGGCAGGTTTGAACCCGGCCTGGGCCTGCCAAACAATGACAACTACAACCAAGAAATAGCTGGGCATTGTGGCGGGCACCTGTAGTCCCAGCTACTTGGGAGGCTGAGGCAAGAGAATCGCTTAAGTCCAAGAGTTTGAGGTTGCTGTGAGCTGTGAGGCCTTCGCACTCTACCAAGGGTGACAGTTTGAGGCTCTGTCTCAAAAAATAAAATAAAATAAAATAAAATAGAAAAACTAGTGGGGCATTGTGGCAGGAGCCTGTAGTCCCAGCTACTCAGGAGGCTAACATAAGAGGATCTCTTAAACCCAGGAGTTTGAGGTTGCTGTGAGCTATGATGTGATGACACTCTAGCCTGGGCAACAGAGTGACACTCTGTCTCAAAAAAATGAATAAATAAATAAATAAGTAAACAAGATAATGGCCAGGCACAACGTCTCATTCCTATAATCCTAGTACTCTGGGAGGCCGAGGTGGGTAGATTGCTTGAGCTCAGGAGTTTGAGAACAGTTTGAGTAAGAGGGCAACCCTAGCTCTAAAAATAGGCAAGCATTGTGGTAGGCACTTCTAGTCCCAGCTACTTGAAAAGCTGTGGCAAGAGGATCACTTGAGCCCAAGAGTATGGGGTTGCTGTGAGCTGTGACACCACAGCACTCTACTGGGGCAAGAAAGTGAGACTCTATCTCAAAAAGATAAATAAATAAAACAAGATATCTACAGTCTGTCCATGGATTTAAGAAAAAAAGAAAAAGGTATTTCACATAAAAATCCAGATTTCTAGCTTTTCTTCAAAAATCAAAAGATCTGGCATGAATGTCTAGAACAGAGTACTGGTTTGTGATGAGCACATATTGTACACCACAGTCCCCACACTACCTAGAGACTTTAGTAAGGCTCTGTGATGGGCCCAGAACATCTGAGTTTGCTGCTAACTGGCATTCAGTCCCAGTGGTTAGAGGTGAAGCAGCCATCTTGAACCATAGAGGGGAAAGTCTATGCGTGCTAGGGTTGGTGGAAGTCAATATACTCTGTTTATGAATCTGTTAAGTATTATTAATGGCTGAGCAACTTAGTCTACTATGATTACGCTTCCTTCTTTTTGTAATTTCAAAATATTTTCCTTAAGGGAGCTGGGCGCGGTAGGTCACACTTGTAATCCTAGCACTCTGGGAGGCTAAAGAGGGAAGATCACTTGAAGTCAGGAGTTTGAGATCAGCCTGAGCAAGAGTAAGATGCCAACTCTATGGGGAAAAAAAAAAGGAAGAAAGAAAAATTAGCCCGGCATAGGCACTTGTACCTATAGTTCCAGCCACTTGGGAGGCAGAGGCAGGAGGATTGCATGAGCTCAGGAGTTTGAGGTTGCTGTGAGCTATAATGACACCACTATACTCTAGCCTGGGTGACAAAGCAAGACACTGTCTCAAGAAAAAAAAAATTTCCTGGAGTTAATTATAAATAAAATTGTGTTTTATTTGCTTAGCTTTCTTTGTCCCTACAATGAATTTATCTTTACCATTCACTAAAAGTATATATTTTTTCCTCTATTCATTTTATTTCTTGGATACCTCCCTCCTGGAAGCTTCTGTCCTCCTGCTCCAATCTTGTCTGCTTTCTAGGCCTGCTGTCAGACCAGCTATCACTCTGGGATTTTCCTTCATCATCATCTTGGAGATTTTCTTTATTTTTCACCTATGTTAAATATCCTGTTTCCCAGATCACATCTTCCTATTTCTTGGTTTCTTCTCTTATTTTAGTGTACCTCTTCCTCCAGTAGCTTCCTGAGAAAGGGTACTCATACATGGATAGAAAGTAAGATTCACACATCTGATAATATGCTTACCTTACCGAGTTCACAATTTGGCTAATTTGTAAAATTATAGTTTATAGTTTTTTATAGTCTCACTTTGTTGCCCTCCGTAGAGTGTGGTAGCATCACAGCTCACAACAACCTTCATCTCCTGGACTTGGGCGAGTCTCTTGCCTCAGTCTCCCGGAACAGCGGGGACTACAGGCGCCCACCACAATGCCTGGCTATTTTTTTGTTCCAGTTTGCCTGGGCCGGGTTCGAACCTAACACCCTCAGTATATAGAGCCGGTGCCCTACCACTGAGCCACAGGTGCTGCCCAGTTTATAAATAATTTGAAAGCATTCCTCCATTGTCTTCTAGCAGGGTTAATGAGATGCATACCATTTTAATGGTTGTTCCTTTAATGGTTGTGACCTGCCTCTTTCTCTAAAAGGTTCTATGATCCTCAATTTACTCATTGATCTGAAATTTCATGACGATGTGTCTTTGTATGGACCTTTTTTCATCCATTTTGTTGTATACTCAGTAAACCTTTTATTCTGGAAATCTTGGCCATTCAGTTCTGAAACACCTTTTTGAATATTCCCTCTGATGACTGTTTTCCCTTCATTTTTTGCTATTCTACCCATAACTCTTTTTTATTTTTAGAGACAGAGTCTTGCTCTGTTAACCAGGCTAGAGGCTCAGCACCTATAGCTCAGTGAGTAGGGCACCAACCACATACACCAAAGCTGGTGGGTTCAAGTCCAGCCCAGGCCTGCTAAACAACAATGACAACTGCACCCAAAAAATAGCCAGGTGTTGTAGTGGGTACCTATAGTCCCAGCTACTCGGCAGGCTGAGGCAAGAGAATCGCTTAAGCCCAAGAGTTTGAGGTTGCTGTGAGCTGTGATGCCACAGCACTCTACTGAACATAGTGAGACTCTGTCTCCAAAAAAAAAAAAAGAGGCTAGAGTACAGGGACACAATCTGAGCTTACTACAGCCTGGAACTCCTGGGTTCAAGTGATCCTCTGCCTCACTGTCCCAAGTAGCTGGGACTATAGTCATGTACTACTATGCCCAGTCAATATTTTCTTAGAGACAGGATCTTGCTATATATATTGCCCAGACTGGTTTGAACTCTTAGGCTCAAACAATACTTCCACCTCCAATAGAATTAAAGGTGTCAGGCACTGTGCTAGCTTATAACTACAGTAGAATCTCCATAGTTGACAAAATACAGTAGAATCGTCACAGTTGACCATCTCCCTATATTGCCCACCTCCTTAAGTTGACCTAATTTTCATAGATCTGACATGCACCACATGTACATATCAGTTCGGTAGGCTTAGTTCCTTATGGTAACCACCCCTGTATGTTAACCAGTTTATCATAGTCCCTTGGGTGGTCAACTTACAGAAGTTCTGCTATATTCTTAATTGAATGTTTATCTTACTGAGCCACATATAGATTTTTTTTTTTTTTTTGAGGAGACAGAGTCTCACTTTATAGCCCTCAGTAGAGTGCCATGGCATCACACACCTCACAGCAACCTCCAATTCCTGGGCCTAGGTGATTCTCTTGCCTCAGCCTCCTGAGTAGCTGGGACTACAGGCATCCACCACAATGCCTGGTTAGTTTTTTTTGTTGTTGTTGCAGTTTGGCCGGGGCTGGGTTTGAACCCATCACCCTTGGTATATGGGGCCGGCACCCTACCCACTGAACAACAGGTGCTGCCCTTATACATGAAATTTTAAACTTACCACATAACCCAGCAATTCTGCTCCTACATATTTATCCAAGAATAATGAAAACTTTTGTCCATCTAGCAGGCAGTGGCAGGGAGTGGGGCGGCTAGAACAGAAAAAATGGGCTCTCGGTCTAAGGAACATTCCTCCAGAAGAGCCCTCTCACTAGTGGAGGGGAAATACCTTGCTCTGGACATCCAGAAGGGATGTGCTCAGGCTACATAGCAAAGGGCAAGGAGGTAGAGAATACTCATTTCCTTTTCTTGCCTCTTGTTGGCACTGGTTAGGGAAATGCCTACCTAACAGCGGCTGCTGCTCCTTTCTTTTCTTTAGTTGAACATGTACCAGATCTCTGGTTTGGAATGCTGCAGAAGAAGGAACTGGACTTAAAAAGTACAGTCCTGGGGCTGGGCAAGGTGGCTCAACGCCTATAATCCCAGCACTCTGGGAGGCCGAGGCAGACAAAATGCTTGAGCACAGGAGTTCAAGACCAGCCTGAGCAAGAGAGAGACTCTAAAAAAAATGGTGGGGGCTCAGTGCCTATAGCTCAACAGCTGGGCACCAGCCACATACACTGGAGCTAGTAGGTTTGAACCCAGCCCTGGGCCTGCCAAACAATAATGACAACTATAACCAAAAAATAGCCAGGCGTTGTGGTGGGTGCCTATAGTCCCAGCTACCTGGGAGGCTAAGGCGAGAGAATCGCTTAAGCTCAAGAGTTGGAGGTTGCTGTGAGCTGTGACAGCATGGCACTCTACCGAGGGCGACATAATGAGACTCTGTCCTGAAAATAAACATAAATAAATAAATAAATAAATGAAATAGTGGGGCGTTGTGGTGGCTGCCTGTAGTCCCAGCTACTTGGGAGGCTAAATCACTTGAGCCCAAGAATTTGAGGTTACTATGAGCTATGATACCAAGGCACTCAACCCCAGGGCAACTGAGTAAGACTCTGTCTCCAAAAAAAAA
>NW_003852413.1:25808197-25816376 GCF_000181295.1 Otolemur garnettii
TAAGGAACTGACTCAATTGGTCTTGTGACCTCCCACTCAAGAACCTGGTCCTGCCTTTCAGAGGATTAGCTGGCCCACCAGGAGACTGATGACCCCGAACCCAGCCAATAAACGGACCCTGATTGCCTAATTCTTTGTCCGTCCAACTATCTTTAAAAATTCTGTTTCTCCTATTCTCGGGAGGTAGATTGAGAAATTTCTCCCATCTCCCAGCTTAGCACTATCCAGAATAAATTCTTTCTCTGCTGTAAACAAAACAAAAAAACCCTTTTGTCCATCCAATGACTGGCTAGTGAATGTTCATGACAAGTTTATTCATAATAGTCCCCAAATGTAAACATCCCAAATGTCCATCACCAGATGAACATTGCCAGCAATGGAATACAACTAAAAGAAATGAACAATTGGTATGTGCAAGAATGTGATGAATCTCAAAAATACACTGAGCAAAAGCACAAAAGAGTACATACTGCGTGATGTTATTTATACAAAATTCTAGTGAATGCAAAATAAAATAACATCCGAAAGCAGACTCTGGCTATAGGATGGAGGGTGGTTGACTGCACAGGAGCATAAATTGTAGCGCTAATAAACTTATTCTCAAAGGAAAAAAAAAAGCCTGATTGTGGCACTAGTAAGTGCACTGTAAATTTCTTCAGTGTAAGTACTTCCACCATGACCAACTTTGAGCTACAGATGTGATGTCACTAATGTAGATTTGTAGAGTTGGTATTAGCCAGCTCCAGGCATCAGCACAGAAAGGAGCAAAGGTGATAAAGACTGTCGAGATCTTCTGAGAGGCCAAGGCAGGTGGATTACTTAAACTCAAGAGTTCGAGACCCCATCTCTGAAAATAGCCAGGCATTCTGTGGCAGGCACACCTGGAGCTACTCAGGAGACTGAGACAAGAGGATCACTTGAGCCCAAGAGTTTGAGGTGGTTGTGAGCTATGATGCCAGGGCACTCTACCAAGGGTGACAAAGTGACAGTCTGTCTCCAAAAAAAAGGTCTAGATCTTGATTGTGTTAGTGGTAATACTGTTTTTTTATACATTTGCTAAAACTTACCAAACTGTAACCTTAAAATGGCTGTACTTTATTGCATGTAAATTAAAAAAAATAATTGATTATGTTTCAAATGAAATATCAGCAACAATCAACATGCCCAATAAATAACAAGGGACTGGTTATGTTAGTTTATCATCTATCTTTTTGATAGAATAGGATGCAGCCTTTAAAACAATTTAGAAGATTTAAGCAACATGGCAAAATGGTTTGCTATACTGTATCATGTTTTGTAAAAAAGCAGAATAAGAAATTTTATTTTTACCATATGTTTGCCTATGCAAATTGTGTAGGCAGATGGATAATGTCTGGCTTTTTGAAAGCAGTGTCATGAGTTAATTTTTTTTCTTTTATGTGGAAGCAATATATAGCAAAATGGTTGAGAGCCCAGAATCTGTAGCTGGCCTAGATTATGGTTCAAATCCCAGGTTATCACTTCCCAGATGGGTAAATTTATGGAACTAACCTAATCTCTTTGAACCTTAGGACTGTATACAGGGCATAACAGTACCTATGTCGTAGGGTTGTGAGGATGAAATGAGTTAATATATGTAAAGGGCTTAAAATAGTATAAAAAGTAAGTACTTTAAAAGAATTATATTGTTTGCATACTAAGAATGGTATGTGGGTTCGCTGCCTGTGGCTCAAGTGGCTAAGGCACCAGCCACATACACCTAAGGTGGCGGGTTTGAATCCAGCCCAGGTCTGCCAAAA
Organism: Otolemur garnettii; assembly: GCF_000181295.1. Classification (NCBI taxonomy): domain Eukaryota; kingdom Metazoa; phylum Chordata; class Mammalia; order Primates; family Galagidae; genus Otolemur; species Otolemur garnettii. The sequence continues at coordinate 25,809,976 of NW_003852413.1, forward strand.
ACAATGACAGCTGCAACCAAAAAAATAGCTGGGCGTTGTGGCAGGCGCCTGTCATCCCACCTACTTGGGAGGCTGAGGCAGGAGACTCACTTGAGCCCAGGAGTTGGAAGTTGCTGTGAGCTGTGATGCCACCTCACTCTACCTAGGGGGATAGCTTGAGGTTCTGTCTCAAAAAAAAAGAATGGTATGTGAGGCCAGGAGAGGTGGCTCACACCTATAACCCTAGCACTCTGAAAGCTGAGGCAGGTGGACTGCTAGAACTCAGGAGTTCAATTCTAGCCTGAGGAAGAGTGTCTCTACTAAGGAAGCCTGTCTCTACTAAGAATAGAAAAACTTGGCTTTTCGTGGTGGCCCATGCCTGTAATCCTAGCACTCTGGGAGGCCATGGAAGCAGATTGCTTGAGCTCATGAGTTTGAGACCAGCCTGATCAAGAGTGAGACCGCCATCTCTAAAAAAAATAGCTGGGCGTTATGGCAGGTGCTTGTAGTCCCAGGTACTTGGAGGCTGAGGCAAAAGGATAGCTTGAGTCCAAGATTTTGAGGTTGCTGTGAGCTATGATATCATGACACTCTACCAAGCATGACAAAGTGAGACTCTGTCTGAAAAAAAAAAAAAATAGAAAAACTAGCCAGGCATAGTGGCCCACGCCTATAGTCCCAACTACTTGAGAGGCTAAGGCAAGATGACTACTTGAGCCAAGGAGTTTGAGGTTGCTGTGAGCTATGACACTTCATGACCAAAAAATCCCCCCCAAAACAAGAGAACAAGAATGCTATGTGTGGCCAGGCATGGTGGCTCACTGCTATATTCGTAGTACTGTGGGAAGCTGAGGCAAATGTTCACTTGAGCTCTGGAGTTCAAGATAGGCTCTGAGCAAGAGCTAGACCTCGTGTCTGCCCCAAATAGAAAAAATCAGCTGGGCATGATGGTGGGTACCTGTACTTCTAGCTAGTTGGGAAAATGAGGCAGGAGGATCACCTGAGCCCAGGAATTGGCACTATGATAACACTGCACAGTAGAAGGGGCAACAGGGTAAGACTGTCTTGAAATGAAAGAAGAAAAAAAATGCTATGTGCTCATGCAGGAGATAGAGGAATTTATAAAATATAGCCTCTGGCTCGGCGCCTGTGGCTCAAGTGTCTAAGGCGCCAGCCACATACGCCTAAAGTTGTGGGTTTTCATCCAGCCTGGGCCCGCCAAACAACAATGACGGCTGCAACCAAAAAATAGCCAGGCATTGTGGCGGGCACCTGTGGTCCCAGCTACTTGGGAAGTGGAGGCAGGAAACTTGCTTGAGCCCAGGAGTTGGAGGTTGCTGTGAGCACAGCACTCTACCCAGGGTGACAGCTTGAGGCTCTATCTCAAAATAAATAAATAAATAAAAAGATATAGCCTCTGACTTTAAGGCATTAAAACTGTGGTTCTAACTGTGGGAGGGGAGAGAGGGATTCACCCATTTCCTAGGGAACATTTTGCAACATTTGGAGACATTAGGATTGTCATAAATTGGGGGAAGGAGTGCTAGTGGCACTTGGTGGGCAGAGGCCTGGGATACTACTAAATATTCAGTGATGCACAGGACAGCTCCCCACAACAAAGAATTGAATTATCTGCTTCAAATATGAATCTTGCTGAGGCTGAGAAACCCAGTTATAGTCATACTGGGGATAAAAGATACATGCATGCATACAAACTATACAAAGTGGATAATAAAAATTTGAGGATGTACTTAATCAAATAAAGAAAAATGAAAAAATGGAAAAGGATTAGAAGAGCCCTGGCCCATAATACAGGATTCATTGTAACACCCGGCCAGGAAAAGAGGCCACAACGAGCTTCTGATTTTGTGTGCATACATCAGTGATTTTCAGTTTTTAGCTTTTTTTTTTTTTTTTGTGGTTTTTGGCCAGGGCTGGGTTTGAACCTGTCACCTCTGGCATATGGGATCGGTGCCCTACTCCTTTGAGCCACAGGCACCACCCTTTAGTTTTTAGCTTATTGTACTTTTTTAAATACTTAAATCAATGTTAAAAGGCTTCACTTCCACATTGCACTACCAGTGTGAAAATGCTTCTGACCCAAGTCAAATATTTAGTTCACTCTCATTTTAGTGCAACCTGATAAAGAGTTGAACCAATTTAATTTTTTTTTTTTAATTTAAAGAGGTTTATTCTGACCCAAATGTGTGTGACCAGCCTAGAAGACATGACCTCAAGAGGTCCTGAGAAAATGTGCCCTTAAAATTCTTAAAAGTACATTTTGGGGAGGTAACATGAAATAGTACATGTGCACTTTGGTTTTAGTACAGGTATACTTTGGTTTTCATTTAAAAGTAGACTATTTTGGGCTGAGTTTAGTGGCTCATACTTATAATCCTAGCACTTTGAGAAGCTGAGGTGGGGGGGAGGATCTCTTGAGGCCAGATTGGGTAACATACTGAGACACTGACTCTACCAAAAATACACAAATTAGCCAGGAGTGGCGGCATGCACCTGTAGCCCTAGCTACTCAGGAGGCTGAGGACTCAGAACCAGTCTCCTCTGCCCACCCTGCTCCCCACCAAGTTTTCTCCCAAAGTGCTAGGATTATAGGTAACAGTCACCACATCGCCAATGTGCTAATCTTATGTGTACAGCTTGATGGATTTTTCATATATGTTCCTACAATATTATACTTCATTTTTTTGTACTTAGTGACTTATTGTAAACATTTTCTACATGATTTAAAGTTTCCTTCTTTTTTCTTTTTTTTGTGAGACAGGGGTCTTGCTATATTGCCAAGTTAGTGTTGAGCTCCTGGGCTCAAGTGATCCTTCTACCTCAGCTTCCCTAGTAGTTGGGATTACAGACATGAGCCACTATACCCCACAGATACTTAGGTCTATAATTGCTAACTACAATGTTAGCTTCCTATTGCTACTGTAATGAATTACTACAATCTTAGTGGCTTAGAGTAACACTTATTCATCCTCTTATAATTCTAAAATTCAGGAGTCTAAAATGGGTCAGCCCTGCTGTTACTTCTGGAGCTCTAGTGGAGAATCTGTTTCTTGCCCTTCCTACCTTCTAAAGGCTGCCTACATTCTCTGGCTCACGGCCCCACATCATCCGCATCTTTACTAGTTATCACATGGTCTTCTCTTGGCTCTCAGCTTCTTGCTTTCCTCTTATGAAGATCTTTGTGATTTTACAGTAAGCCTACCCAGATAATCCAGGATAACCTCATCTCAAAACTCGTAATCTCATCACCTTACAAAATCCCTTTTGTCAAGTAAGGTAATATAATATATTCCTAGGTCCTAGAGACTAGCATTTCAACACTTTTGGGAGCCATTATTCAGACAACCAAACTATAAACAGTCCACTCTCTTATTTCATTCCCTACCTCTTGCTGTTCCTTCTCTTCTCCTTCTTACTCTATTACCCACTAGCTGGAACCCCATTTCTATTCCCTTGGTCCTTTAGCTTTTATTTATCTTTTTTTTTTTTCAGACAGAGCCTCAAGCTATCACCCTGGGTAGAGTGCTATGGCATCACAGCTCACAGCAACCTCCAACTCCCAGGCTCAAGCGATTCTCTTGCCTCCGCCTCCCTAGTAGCTGGGATGATAGGCGCCTGCCACAACGCCTGGCTACTTTTTGGTTGCAGCCGTCATTGTCGTTTGGCGAGCCCAGGCTGGATCTGAACCCGCCAGCTCAGGTATATGTGGCTGGTGCGTTAGCCACTTGAGCCATAGGCGCTGAACCTATTTCTCTATCTTTATAGAATTCTGTCCATAATTCACTCTTGGAATCTCAAAGATTGTTTCTGATCTATTTACTTCTAAATTTTTACTTCCCAAGCACTAGGCTCTCTCCCAAATCCCAATCCTGAATGTGCAGTTTCCTTTATATGTCCCCTTATGACCTTAATTATTAAATATTTCTAAAACTACATTTGCCCTTGCCAACCTCTCTACCTTACCTTCATGTACCAACTCAGCTCCTGTACCTGACCCTATTTTTAAAATGACTCATTCTCACAACATTCAAGCTGGAGACCTAGGACTCACATTTCATTCTTCCCTCTCCTCTGCACCTAACCAGCCACTAAATCCTATCAATTCCTTTGTGATTTAGTATTCCTCTGATATTGTCACCTCTCATCTTGACTGTTGCCACACTGTGCCTTTCTCCTATCCAAATCATATTTTTTTTTTATTAAATCAAAGCAGTGTACATTAATACTATCATGCGGTACAGTGTATTGTTCCTGTATACAATTTGAAATACTTTCATCCAACTGGTTAACATAGCCTTCATGTCTTTTTCTTAGTTATTGTGTTAAGACATTTATATTCTGCGTTTAGAGAGATTCACATGTACCCTTCAAATAATACTTATTTCAAGGTAGGGGTATATTACCTGTTCCTCAGAGAGCCCTCTCTATGACTGCCCCATACTGGGATACCACACCTTCCCCTCTATTGGAAATATCCCAATAGTTAAGGGTCCACTATGTGCTCAACTTTTTCAGGCATTTTAAAATTTAACCTCCACAATCTTTAGGGTTTACAGCTGAGGAAATTGAGGTTAAAAAACATATGCAAAGTAACAGAGCTAATAATGGCAGAACTAAGACTTGAACCTGGTATGACTCCAATGCCAAACTTTTAACTTCTATTCTCCATGGCCTCCCTGGAGTTAATGCCAGTGGTACCAAAACTTGACTGTTTATTAAAATTACCTAGGGAACTAATTGAGAAGTCCCATACCAGAGCTACTAAGACTCTGAAGGTGAGGCAAAATAGCCCCGTTTTAAATTGCACATGAACTTTATGGACACCCTGTATTGTTACTTCTTATTACTAATTAGTATTTTGTTGTTGTTGTTGTTAGTAGGCCAGGCCAGGTTCAAAGCCACCAGCCCCAGTGCATGTGGCTGGTGCCCTAACCACTGAGCTACGGGCGGCGAGCCTAATTAGTATTTTTAAAACATGTGCTTTATTTCTTCAACTAAGATAGGAAGTAATGGGCGGCGCCTGTGGCTCAGTGAGTAGGGCGCCAGCCCCATATACTGAGGGTGACGGGTTCAAACCTGGCCCCGGCCAAACTGCAACAAAAAATAGCCAGGTGTTGTGGTGGACGCCTGTAGTTCCAGCTACTTGGAAGGCTGAGGCAGGAGAATCCCCTAAGCCCAGGAGTTGGAGGCTGCTGTGAGCTGTGACTCCACAACACTACCAAGGGCAATAAAGTGAGACTCTGTCTCAAAAAAAAAAGAAAGAAAAGAAAAAAGAAAGAAAGAAAATATTTCAAAAAAAAAAAAAAGATAGGAAGTAATGTCATATTCACTTTTATAATCCATCTGGTATCTTTACAGACTAGGTATAAAAAATATTGGTTGTTTAACTATAGGGTGTTAATAATGATGGTAAGAGCTAGCATTTATTGAATCTTTAACATGTGCCAGGCCCTTATTGTTCTAAGAAACTTATGTGTATTAACTTTTTTTTTTTGAGACAAGAGTCTCATTTTGTCGCCCTCAATAGAGTACCATTACATCATAGCTCACAGCAACCTCAAACTCTTGGGCTCAAGTGACCCCTTTGCCTTAGCCTCCTGAGTAGTTGGGACTATAAGCACCTGCCATAATGCCTGGCTATTTTTTTTTTTTTTTGAGACAGAGCCACAAGCTGTCAACCTCTAACTCCCAGGCTCAAGCAATTCTCCTGCCTCCGCCTTCCTAGTAGCTGAGATTACAGGCACCTGCCACAACACCTGGCTAGTTTTTGGCTGTAGCTGTCATTGTTGTTTAGAGGGCCCAGGCTGGATCTGAACCTGCCAGCTCAGGTGTACGTGGCTGGCACCTTAGATGCTTGAGCCACAGGTTACAAACCATGCTCGGCTATTTTAGAGGTGGGGGTCTCACGTTTGCTCAGGCTGGTCTTGAACCTGTGAGCTCAGGCAATCCACCTGCCTCAGCATCCCAGAGTGCTAAGATTACAAGCATGAGCCACCACGCCTGACCTTTAACTTTTGGGGACTTATAATCCTATAAGGCATGATCAGGATTAGCTCCATAATTTTCAACACCCCTTACTGACAGATTAAGAATTTCAGAATGTTGACAGCAGAGCATTAAACTGAGGGGCTAGCCCTTCCCCATTTTGTAAACAAAGAAACTGAGACACAGAGGGGTTAAATACAGATGTCCAAGATTACAAGGTTGAAGTGGAGATGTCAATGTGTACAACCTTAGTTGGAGAAGGATTTATTGCATTCTATATTTATAAAGCTTTTCAATCCCTCAAGGTTCAGCTCAAATCCTCCCTTGTCTACTAAGCCAGGAAAAAAAAATCTATTTCCCTCCTTGGAGATTTTAACTCCATGACAGCAAATATTCGTATCTTTCTTTTTTTAAAA
>NW_003852413.1:25817615-25821917 GCF_000181295.1 Otolemur garnettii
GGTGTACGCCTGTAGTCCTAGGTACTCAGGAGGCTGAGGTGGGAGGATCCTTGAGTCCTGGTGTTGGAGGCTGTAGTAAGCTATGATCCTGCCTCTAGAGCAAGCCTAGATGACAAAGCAAAATTCTCTCTTAAAAAAAAAAAAAAGGGCATGGCACCACCCCTCCCCTCTCTTTCCCCATATGATTTGCACATGCTGGCTCCCTCTCCTCTTCCACTATGAGTGGAACAGCAAATTGAGTGCCTCACCAGATGCAGAAGCTGGTGCCATTCTTCTTGCACAGCCTACAGAACTTTGAATCAAATAATCCTCTTTTCTTTATAAATTATCCAGCTTCAGTATTCTTTTATAGCAACACAAATGGAATAAGACGTGTAGTTATATGTGCTTCATCCATTTAACAGATATTTGAGCACCTACTAAGTGCCAGGTGCCATTTTAAGTAATAAATGAGACAAGATCTTTGCATTCTGGGTGGTGGGGTGTGAACACAGTAAAAATGAATTTCAGGTAGTGAGTGGTGTTTTAATGACAAAAGAATCGCCTTGTTGTAAAGAGTATTTAGGGGAACTACCTTAGGGTGGTCAGGGAAGGCCTCTAAAGTGACATCTGGACTGAGGAATAAAAAGAAGGAACTGGCCAGGAGCCAATTAGGGGAACATTGGTCCAGGTAGAGGGAACAGCAAATGCCAAGGTAAATCATGGGATGTTCAAGGAACAGAAAGGCTAGAGCCTGATAAGCAAAGGGAAAAGGTGGAAGATGAAAGAGGTGTTCCTCTGCTTCTAGGAGTTGAAGATTTAAGAGCAACAAGTCTCAGTTTTGTTTTGTTTTGTTTTTTTGACACAAGGTCTCACTTTGTTTCCCAGGCTAGAGTGCAGTGGCATCATCATAGCTCACTGTAGTCTCAGACTCATGGGCTCAAGCCTTCCAAATAGATGGGAACTACTGGGATGTGTCTCAGCAGCCAGCTAATTTTTGCATTGTATTGTAGAGGTGGGGATCTTACCCAGGCTGGTTTCCAACTCCTGGCCTTAAGTGATCCTCTAACTTCAGCCTCCCAAAGTGCTAAGATTACAGGTGTGAGCCACAGTGCCTGGCCCCAGCTGCTTCTCTGTGAATCTTTTTCTTTCCTAAGTTACCTGGAAGATGTGTAGAAAGGGAGGAAAAGGGCAATGCAGCATGCTCTGTTACTAAGCAGTGGGCACTCAGTTCTCTGGGTGTTATATTCACCTTCATTCTTCTTCCACCTGAATGAGGCCAAACTTTAACTCGTTTCCAAGTTGTCAGAGGTGCTGAGGGTCCCAGCCTGGCTGCTCCTCCCCCGTGGCCACTCATCTCACACACACATATGCTATGGCTATGAAGGGGACAGGAGGGTATGGCAACTATAGCCAAACTCACGCACTAACAAGTTCTCCCACTTTATAGACATCCAGCAGCGCTCCGCACCTGCAGAGAGGCTCGGACCTCCCTACAGCATGGGCAGAGATGCTCCCATTTCACAGATCAAAAGCTTAAGCAGCTTATTCCAGGTCAGTCAGCAGAAGTGGCAGAATGAGACTGAAACCCAGTTTTTTTCTCTTCAATTTCAGAATTTATTAATTTTTTAAATTATTTGGCTCGGCGCCTATAGCTCAACTGGCTAGGGCGCCAGCCACGTACACCTAAGGTAGCGGGTTCGAATCCCCAGCCCGGACCCGCCAAACAACAATGACGGCTGCAACCAAAAAAAAAAAGAAAAAAATAGCCGGGCGTTGTGGCGGGCGCCTGTGGTCCCAGCTACTTGGGAGGCAGAGGCAGGAGACTCGCTTGAGCCCAGGAGTTGGAGGTTGCTGTGAGCTGTAATGCCACGGCACTCTGCCCGGGGGACAGCTTGAGGCTCTGTCTCAAAAAAAAAAAAAAAAAAAAAAATTATTTTTTGGGCTCAGCACCAATAGTTCAGCAGTTAGGGCACTGGCCACATGCATTAGGGCTGGTGGGTTCGAACCTGGCCCAAGCCTGCTAAACAAACAAACAAACAAACATAACTGGGTGTTGTGGAGGATACCTGTAGTCCCAGCTACAAGGGAGGCTGAGGCAAGAGAATCATTTGAGCCCAAGAGTTTGAGGTTGCTGTGGGCTGTGACGCCATTGCCCTCTACTGAGCATGACATAGTGAGATTCTGTTTCAAAACAAAAAAAAAAAAAGGAAAGAAAAGTATTTTTTGGTCATAAACATTACTGCTATACAACCAAGTTGTAAAGAATAACATATCAAAACTCATAATTAATTATGTCTGGCTAATTTTTTCTATTCTTTGTAGACACAAGGTATAGCTCTTGCTTGGGCTGGTCTGAAATTCCTGGCCTCAAGTAATCCTCCTGTCTTGGCCTCCCAAAGTGCTAGGATTCTACGCATGATCTTTGCGCCCAACCTCTATTTTTTTTTTTTTCTGTTTCTATCATTACTTCTACCCTTCTTTTCACAAGTATCAGCTCTTATCTGGATTCTTACAATGGCCTCCTAACTGGCCTCTCTGCATCTATTCCACCCTGCTTTCCACCCAGTCTATACAATCCAACCACCACCCTTCTTAAAACCTTTTAATAGGCCCAGTGTGCTAACTCACACCTGTAATCCTAGCACTCTAGGAGGCTGAGGCAGATGGACTGCCTGAACTCCAGTTTGTGATCAGCCTGAGCAAAAACAAGATCCCATGTCTACTAAAAATTGAAAACTAGCCTGGCACTGTGGTGGTCATCTGTGGTCCCAGCTACTTAGGGGGCTGAGGCAAGAGGATCGCTTGAGCCCAAGAGTTTGAGGTTGCTATGAACTATAACACCAGGGCAACAGAGTGAGGCTATCTCAAACAAATAAACAAAACAGCCTCCCCCTCTCCCAAACCTTTCAATAGCTCTCCATTGCTCTTAGGGTACAGAAAAAACAGCATGCAAGGTTTGGTCTTACCCCCTCTCAACACTATATATATTCCTTGTTCTTTGTGTTTTGGAGACACTGGCCTTCTTACAGTTCCTCATAATCCACAAGCTCCTTTGTACCATGGAACCTCTGTACTTACTGTTTGTCCCTTTTTCTCTTGAACAATTCTCTTCCATTCCCCAGATAAACTTTCTCTGACTACCCTGATTGGATCACTACTTGGCATGGGTCATTTTTACAACTTTACATGTGTGACATTAAAGGATTCATAGATCAAGAACCACTGGCTTAGCCCAAATTCATGCTAAACAGATAACAGCCAATGCATAAATAACATGCTAGACAGTGTTCCTAGAACTCAACATGTATTGACTCATATAGGCCTTCCCAAAATCCTATGAGATAGGGATGCATAGCCCCATTTTACATATGAGGAAAGTCATAAAAGTTAAGAAGTGATAGAGCTGGGATATGAATTGAGGCAGCTAATTTCTGGAGTCTGTGCACTCAACACTTAAGCTCTGGTGCCTCACCAGCACCTGCTGGATGTAGTATACTTTGAGTACTTTGGATAAGAACTAAACAGGACCATCATTAACCCTAGTTCAACTAAAATTGTTTCATTTTGGTTTTAGTAAGGATCTTTTATTTGACTGGAACTTTGCTGCAAAACCTTTATCTTCTCAGCGTTTTATTTCAACTACTTAAAAAACCCATTTGCCCTCACAGGTATTACCATGACAGAGAAGGTGGCCGAGCAAACTGCTGGAGAACAGGAGGTAAAGTGAAAGAAATTATGAATGATTTGTAATGAGGGTAATCCACACAAAGACAATTCAAGGATTTTCACTTATGTCATCTTACTTAACCTTCACAGATTTCTAACAAAGTTACGTATGTAGGGCAGTTCTTCCACTGTTTATAGAGGAAGCAGAAGTCTGGGATTAGAGAACTGCTAAACTATGAGAAATCAACTTGTATAGGATGGTGTGAGGAATAATGTCTCTATGTACTTCTAGCTTCAGAACTGCAAGGTTATCTCCAGCAGAGAAAGACTGCTTCTTCCTCTTTTAAAAATCAAAGGTGGGCTGGGTATGATGGCTGACGTCTGTAATCCCAGCACTCTGAAAGACCAAGACAGGAGGATCTCTTCAGTTCAGAAGTTCAAGATCAGCCTGGCCAAGAGCAAGACTCTGTCTCTAACTAAAAATAGAAAAATTAGCTGAGTGTTGTGGTGGGTGCCTGTAGTTTCAGCTACTTGGGAAGCTGAAGCAAGAAGATCACTTGAGCCCAGGAATTTGAGGTTGCTGCGAGATACGCTGAGGCCCTGGCATGTAGCCTGGGCAAAAGAGTAAGACTCTGTTTAAAAAAAAAAAAAAAA
>NW_003852413.1:25822031-25831505 GCF_000181295.1 Otolemur garnettii
AAAAAAAAAAAAAAGGAAAAGAAAGAAAAGGAAAGAAAGAAAGAAAAGAAAAGAAAGAGAAAAGGGGGCCAGGCGAGGTGGCTCACACTCTGGGAGGCTGAAGCAGGTGGAATGCTTGAGCTCAGGAGTTTGAGACAAGCCTGAGCAAAAGCAAGACCTCCATCTCTACTGAGAAAAACTAGCTGGGCATTGTGGCTGGCACCTGTAGTCCTTGCTACTCTGGAGGCTGAGGCAAGAGGATCACTTGAGCCCAAAAGTTTGAGGTTGCTGTGAGGGTGCCATGGCACTCTACCCAGGGTGATAGAGACTCTGTCTCAGGAGAAAAAAAAAAATCAAAAGGTACCTAGCCAAGCTTTCCTAAATCTTGGGTGCAACTCCTCAGCAAGGTCAGACCTCCTTTTAGTTTTCCCAGCGTAGCTAGTGTAGCGCAATTATTTCACAAGCTCAAGCTATATGATAAAGAGCTCTACAAAGCAGCTACATCCAATTAATTCTAGATCCACAAGGAGAAAACGTAACAATTCAGGAAATTCTTAACCTGGAGCCCATGTACCAGTGTCGGGGTAGTTAAGAAATTGTATACACGTTTTCTTTACATGAATTTTGGTAAAAAAAAAAAAAAAAAAAAAAAAAAAAGGCTGTCATGAGTTTCTTCCAGGGTTCAGATTTAAAACAGGTCAAGAGCTATGGCACTCAGCCAATGGCGACAGAGCCAGATTGTCTCAAAAAACAAACAAACAAACAAACGTCAATTGATGCTATTACAGTCATGAGCTACTGTGCCCAGTTTATTAAAATAAAATAAATAAAACGGATCAAGAACCACAATCCTTTATGCCTATACGCATATTATTTCTGGTTCAATGTTGTGCCTTTGTAGGGGCAATTTTGAAGGGTGAAATATTTCTATTGTCAACTACCTGGTAGTTAGGGGGTGGGGAGGTCTCAGATGAGGAATCCCTTAGTTCACTCCTAAGTTAGACCCCATAACAACACAGGTCTCAAACCTTATAAATATGCCTAAGGGAATCCTTGGAGGGGAAGCTACGTCTAGAGCCAAGGGCAGTCAGGAGCGCTTGAGCCCAGTCCTGATCAAGTCACTAACCGGCTGTGTGACCTTGGACAAGTTCCATACCCTCTCTGGGCTCCAATTTCCATATCTGCACATTAGAAGTTGAACCACGTGGTCTTCAAGGTCTATCCCAGCCGAGAGCGCAGTATCAAGTAGTCCCAGCATTAAAACACCTTACTGTGGGCGCGGTGCAAGACTTTAACGGTCCCCCCTCCCCCGCTCAGGACCGCGAAAACTCTCACTCAACACGCCTCTCCGAGCGACTGCGCTTACCCAACCGCAGGCCCAGCAGTCGAACACAGCTCCGCCCCTTCCTGGGGGCGTCCCATCGTGCCCCGCGCCCCGTTCCTAAAGCGGCAGGGAGCCTCCCGCCTTTCCGCACCCCGACCACGAACTCCTCAACCCAGTTCTCCCGGGCATCCTATCCTATCAACGTCTAGAATTCCAGCCAATCACATGGACTTCAAGTCTTGCCTTCGGTCCACCTCCTATAGCGCTAGGCCGGTCTGAGCTTCAGACCTTTACCAGGCCAACCCAATCAGCTGCTGACTCTCTCCTGCCTCACCCCAACCTCCCTCCCCTCAACCAATCCTCGTGTCCCATTCCGCTGCCCGCCCAGCCAACCCAGGCCTTGAAACTAGCAGGCGAATGGTCGCGGGACGGCCCTTAACGCTGGCCGTCTGGCCAATTGGGGATTCCGCGTGGCCGGGAAAGCAGCCAATCGCCGTGGAGCGCGGTGCCGCCGCCGAGAGGTCCGGCCCGAATATCCCTCCGCCTTCCTCCCTCCCTCTCTCCCTCCCTGCGAGCCGCCGTTCACTTACTGCCTCCCTTCCTTCTTTCTCCCTCCGCCACCCGAGCACCAGCCGCGCTCTGAGCTGCCCCCGGGGTCCCTCCCCCGCCGCCAGAGGAGCAGCTGCCGCGCCGCCAGCAGCACATTAGGAGGGAAAAAGGAAGGAAAGAGGGGAGGAAGGGGAGCTGGAGCGACTGCCCAGAGGGAGCCAGTGAATGGGCTTGTGGTGACCCCCGCCCCCCACCCCACTCTCCCTTCCCACCCGACCCCCAACCCCCATCCCTAGTTTGAGCCGCCGCCCGAGAGGCCGGACTATCGTCTTAGGAGGAGCCGCCGCCGCCGCCACCTCCGCCATGGAGCTGATTACCATCCTCGAGAAGACTGTGTCTCCCGGTAGGACGCGGGGACCGGGGGTCGGGCTGAGGTGATTGGAGGTGGGGGAGGGGAATCCCCGGACCCTCTGACCCTGCTCCTTTTCCCACTTTCCTTCCCCCCAGATCGGCTGGAGCTGGAAGCGGCGCAGAAGTTCCTGGAGCGTGCGGCCGTAGAGAACCTGGTGCGTGCCACTCCGCCGCGCCCATCCCGCCGCTTCCCCATCCCCTGCGTGCGGGGCCTTCCCGCCCTCCCGGAGGCCCAGGCCTCGGGAACCCACCCCGCCCCATCCCGTCCTCCTCCCCCTCCCCCTCCCCCGTCCAACCTAACCCCGCCATCGGGAAGCCGGTGGGTGTGTCCCGCCCCGGGCCCCGCGGCTGCCCAATGGCGCGGTGCGCTGGGTTGACCGCCGCCCAATCGCCGCGCGGCCTGAGGCCTGCGGTGTCGCGGGAGGGAGAAAGAGGGAGGGAAGGGAAGTTAGGTTGCGCGGCGCTGCGTGTTCAGCAAGGGTGGGGGTGGGGGAAGCCAGGCCTAGGGGCCATGTGGAAGCTCTGGCCCCGGCTGCTGGCCCTGTCTGACCCGGGCTAGTTTCTTCTTCCTGTCCCGTGGCCCCTGTGGCTCTCTCCACCTACTTCCCAGAGTTCTGCCTTTTCCTATCTCCCTTGGTCGGTGCTATGGCCAGGCCTGGGACCAGACTGTCTCTAAACCCATATCCACTAATATTTTTCCTTTTCCTGCCGGGTTTTCCTCTCCTGGATTTTTTTTTTTTTCACCTCGATGAATAGAGATCTAAGGACTAGGGATCTGCACCCATACACCAGACTGAGGCTGGTCTTTGAGATGGGGCCTATTTCCTGATGGAATCACAGAGGAAAGTTCCTCATTTTTCATATTTTCGAATTTAAGGGGTACAGGAAAAAATGAAGATAAATCCATTGGAGACTGGACCTTTGTATAAAAATGTGGGATGGATTGCTTGAAACAGCCCCAGTACCAGTTGTGTCTCTCTGGTGTCCATCTCCTGTTTGGGGGATCGGGATGGGTGAACTGATACTTAACGTCTTTTAAAAGGTGATAGATAATAAGCCTGAATAACACTGTAACTATATGTGTTCTTTTGTGTATATAGGCAAAATATCAACAAAGTGATAGGCTTATTTTATAGAAACTGGCTTGAGTGATTTTTCTGTCTTTATATGTACTGATTTTTGCTACTAACCTTTTCATACTTTTACTAGAAAATATTTTTCTGCGAGTATACACTGATAATTCCATTTAGGGTATTGTTCCTGTTTCTACTTTTGCTAATAACCTTATTTTTAACATTACTAAAATTCTTTTATGGTACATAATTAATAAAGCTTTTAAGAATTAGCTTCTGCTGAGATTGCAAAACTTGTTAGCAGTAAGAAAATGTGTCTGCTTTTGACTTTTCTTGCTAAGTTTGTGGTTTGGGCAAGGTTTTTGATGGAGGGAAAGGGGTGTATGTGTTAAAATTTTTGAACAGGGACCTGTGTAGTATCAATGGTTACTTAAGGGTATGTTTTTGAGGGATACATTATGTTTAGTGGACAACTCGAGTTCAGGTATATAAAAGCAAGTGTGTTAACTGTTGACTATTAAATAGAAAGTCATTTTACTTGAACAATTTGCCTTCACATTTTTGTCCTTTCATTTTTTTCTAGTTTTAAATATTTGTTAATCACTTTTCCTTAAATCTGTTTTATCCTTGTTCTCCTTTTACTGGACACTCACAACTAAAATAGAGAAGGCTAGGCTCCTTCGTAGGCTTATGTATAAGTGTTTTCTGTATCATACAACAGATTGCCTATTTGCATGATATCAAAAGCTACCTTGAGTATCATTCTTTTTGGACCAAGTCTTCTGAAATTTAGAGACATAGTTTTACTTCTACCGTGTCATAACTTAGTCATTCAACAAATATTTATCGATTATCAACCATTGTTCTAGGTTCATGGTGCAGTTCATTGTGCATAGAAGAATCCTCTGACTATCAGATTGTCAAACTTATTGTAGTTCAGGGGGTGTGATTTGGGCCCTGGGAATGTTCTTCATAGGAAAATCTGTAACTACTCCTGAAGTGCTAGGCTGCATGAGAAGGTAGATGACTTCTCATATACTAAGTAATGTTTTCTTAGAAATCTTAAAATAGGTATTTTGCAATTTCCTCAGGTATTTATGGTATGTCTGAAAAAAATAGGTTTCTCCCCAGTGGTTTAGTCCATAAGCTATCCTCAGTTGAAATTCCCAAGAAATTTTTATTTGCAAATGCATCTTCTCTTAACAGCCCACTTTCCTTGTGGAACTGTCCAGAGTGCTGGCAAATCCAGGAAATAGTCAGGTTGCCCGAGTTGCAGCAGGCCTACAAATCAAGAACTCTTTGACATCTAAAGATCCAGATATCAAGGCACAGTATCAGCAGAGGTGGCTTGCTATTGATGCTAATGCTCGACGGGAAGTCAAGAACTATGTAAGTAACTTTCGTCTCTTTGTTTTTTTATATTGTCTAGAAAACAAGAAACTTCTTCAGTTCTTTTATCATTTGCACAGGATAGAACTGACAGTGTGATAGGTTTCTGGGACCTAAACTTCACCTGAAGATAAAAATTGTCTTTGATTTAAATCTTCTCAGTTCAGCTTGTCCGTTCTCATTGATGAATTGAAATACTTTTTAGATGAATAAGGTAGGCTGCAACTGTTTGGAAATCTTTTAATTAAACTATGCCATAACTTGTAAAAATCTCTTCAGTGAATTGTACTAGTATACAGATTTACAGATTGGTGTTGTATATCACAGTCCCTTAAGGAGTTTGTTAACATGTATTAAGCTCTTCAGAGATTCTGATTAGCAGGCCTGGAGTGAGGCTCAGGGATATTTTTTAAACTGTCCTTTCAAGTGATTCTTTCATAGTCAACCAGCACCTAACTCTTGTTGAACTTCCATTGTAGATAAATCTCATTCTTTAGTGGTTTAGGCTTGTCATATGGTGCCAAGACAATTAAATGATCTCTTAGGCCCTTCAAGTCCAAAGAGTGTGTGAAATGGGAGTATGACATTAATGGTGCTTTTATCTACTTAGCAAATTGTGAAAACCTTTCTTTAGAAAACAAAACCCTTCATAGCATTTAAAGAGTGGGATGGTAAATTTTGAATTAAGGAGTTCTTGTTACTTTCTTGTTAACTTGGAATTTCATAATCCTAGTTGAAGCAAGAGATTCAGAATATGTGGACAGGTATGCTTTTAAAAAAAATTTACTTTTTGGCTTGGTGCCTGTGGCTCAAGCTGATGGGTTTTGAATCCAGCCTGGGGCTGCCAAACAACAATGACAGCTGCAACCAAAAAACAGCCAGGTGTTGTGGTGGGCACCTGTAGTCCCAGCTACTTGGGAGGCAGAAACTGGAAAATCGCTTGAGTCCAGGAGTTAGAGGTTGCTGTGAGCTGTGATGCTATAGTACTCTACCCAGGGGGACAGCTTGAGGTTCTATCTCAAAAATAAAATAATAAAAAAATTTACATCTTTGGTGGTCTGTTCTATGGATAGCTTACAAAGGGAAGTAAACACCTATACAGTTATCACTGTGAAGGGGAACCAGTAGGGACTTCCTATATGTGTACTTGTGCGTGTCATGGTTTTGTACATCATATTTGCTATTTCCTGGTTCTAGATAGCAGCATTAGGTAAATTAGTCCCCCTTAAGGCTGCAACTTCTCTTTTTACTTGTGTACCTCCTTCCGTCTCAAGTCTTGAATGGAAATACCTGTGACAGGGAAATAGTTTATTAAAGCCAACTTAATTTTGAATCTTTTTTTGAATATGTAAAGCCATTTGCCATTTCTATTCACATTGGCTTGTGTAATTTATGTACCTTCCCCTCAAGGTACATAAATGGAAGCGTACTCCATTACCGGAAATCTTGATGCTTGTCAAGCTCATTCAGTTTCTCATCTTCAAATTACATGGTAGTAAATAGTAGATGAAATAATAAGATGTAATTGGAACTGTAATTGACTTGTTTTTTGGCGCATGATTCTTAACACCAAAATGTTGAGCCCTTGTGCATAAATAAAGCTAGCAGTACTTTGGCCTTTAGCCCTTTCATAGCACATCTGATAAATTAATATTCTTGATGTTGGCGGTCATTTCCTTTTTGAAATCTGGATATTGGGGCACAATTGAGAGTTAGTTTCTTATTCTTTTTATTTTTGATAATTGAATGTTACTATTAGGGTTACCCCTAATTTAACCAAAAGATTTTCAGTACTCAGGAGCTGGTCATCTGTAGCCTATAATTGAACTTGCTTAAGTAGTGTTAAAGGTTTTCTAAAAGCAACTTAAAGGAGAAAAAGTAGAGATAGAATGGAAATCAATATGTGCCAGTTATGTACTAGGAGACAGGGTACTATGGTATAAAGGTGTCCTGGAACTTTAGTCAGACTTGGGTTAATACTCATTGGGCCTCTGACATTTCAGATAATTCACCTCATTTTTTTCCCCTTCATTACCTCATGACTTTGACATACAGTTTTGTTTTAAGTCTCTTCTGGCTTTGCTAGTCCTTGGGAACAAAACTTTTGTTTAAAGTTGATTAGAACTATTTGTTAGTGGGCAGAGCTGTTGGGATGATGATATACCATATAAGGGGTGAAATATGGGGAGTTCATTATTAGCTGTTAGCTACAAAGCAGTATACCAAGTGACCTGACTCAGTCAGCAGAGCTGGCCTGAATATCTGGCAGCTATTCTTTGTCTTGTGTTCATGCCAGGAACAGTTAACTGTTTGCCTTTGAGTGGACTGGTGATTCTTAGTGAGTTCATTGACTGAATTAGCTGATCATGGTAATGATTAACTCTGGGTCAATTGTGGCTTAGTCCTTTCTTGCACCTGCCTTTACCCTTTTTTACATGAATGCTTATGTAGTTACCATTTCAAATAAGATGTCTTTGATGACACGTGGATCTCCTTTTAATTGACATATCTAGTTAGTTTTGAGTATCTATTGATGGTAGAGAGAATAGTTCTTTGATTCTTAGGCAAACAGAATGAATTCTTTCAGATTGAAAGTTACATAAGGATTAGTTCTTAGGTGTTGATGACATCAGTAACTGTTTCTGTATTTAGTAATGTTGTTACTTGACCAAAGCCTTTCTATAAAAGTCACCCAGAGTGCTGGGTTGTTAGGGACCAGGAAGAAGGTTTGTTTCACATTTCATGAGTGAAGAGCTCTCTTCCCTGGTTATAGACAGTGATCTGCCATGAATCAGAACCACCTGAATGGCCCAGAGTTAACCTCATTCTAACGTCCCACACTTCTATCCCAAAAAAAGGTGGTGAGCATATCACCAGCAATAAGCCTGGATGATGAATTTTGTCCTGATCTCTCTTCTTTTGATTTTTAATGCAACCTCCCCTTCAGTACTACTAGTTTTTCCTACTTTGCGTTGGATGTTGAGAGGAGGTGGTTTTAGAGAATTCCTTTTGGAAGCAATTTCCAAAACGTTTGGAAAGGTTTTAGGGCAATGTTGATTATACTGGTGATGGTACTGAGGCTGGGATTTTTTTTTTTTTTTTTTTGGACAGCCTTTTCTACTTTTCTGTGTCAGAAAATAATTCAGAGATACTGATTTAAGAGATATGTTGTTGAGCATAATGTTGTCAATATACAGTATTAGGAATTGATATCTTTTGCCTTTTTGCAGGTTTTACAGACTTTGGGCACAGAAACTTACCGGCCTAGTTCTGCCTCACAGTGTGTGGCTGGTATTGCTTGTGCAGAGATCCCAGTAAACCAGTGGCCAGAACTCATTCCTCAGCTAGTGGCCAATGTTACAAACCCGAACAGCACAGAGCACATGAAAGAGTCGACGCTGGAAGCTATTGGTTACATTTGCCAAGATATAGTAAGTACTTCCTGACACACCAGGTTTATATATCTCTGAATCTCTAGCTGGGACATGCATAGTATTAAGATTATTTTGTTGTGGCTCGGTGCCTACAGCTCAGCAGCTAGGATGCCAGCCACATAAACTGGAGCTGGCAGGTTTGAATCCAGCCTGGGCCTGCCAAACAGCAATAACAACGACGACCAAAAAATAACCGAGTGTTGTGGCGGGCACCTGTAGTCCCAGGTACTTGGGAGGCTAAGGCAAGAGAATCACTTAAGCCCAGGAGTTTGAGGTTGCCGTGAGGTATGATGCCACGACACTCTACCGAGGGTGACAAAGTGAGACTCTGTCCAAAAAAAATAGATTGGGCGGCACCTGTGGCTCAGTGGGTAGGGCCCTGGCCCCGTATACTGAGGGTGGTAGGTTCAAACCTGGCCCTGGCCAAATTGCAACAAAAAAGTAGCCGGGTGCTGTGGTAGGTGCCTGTAGTCCCAGCTACTCTGGAGGCTAAGGCAAGAGAATCACCTAAGCCCAGGATTTGAAGGTTGCTGTGAGCTGTGACTCCACATCACTCTACCAAGGGTGATAAAGTAAGACTCTGTCTCTACAAAAAAAATAAAAAGATCATTTTGTTGAGTCACAAAGAAAACCAAGCTATCACAGGGTGTTTTAATAGTAGGACTGATTTATTTGTTAATTAGATCTTGGTCATTTCATTACTAATTATTCCTTAAAGTGAGGGAATTTGAAAACTCAAAACAGAAATCTGTGTTTGAAGAAGCCTAGATTCTAAACTTTTAAAATGAGGATGTTCTCTGGGGGGCGCCTGTGGCTCAGTGGGTAGGGTGCTGGCCCCATATACCGAGGGTGGCAGGTTCGAACCCAGCCCCGGCCAAACTGCAACAACAACAACAAAAAATAGCCAGGCATTGTGGCAGGTGCTTATAGTCCCAGCTACTTAGGAGGCTGAGGCAAGAGCATTGCCTAAGGCCAGGAGTTAGAGGTTGCTGTGAGCTGTGATGTCATAGCACTCTACCACAGGTAAAAAAGTGAGACTCTGTCTCTTAAATGAGGATGTTCTCATTTACACCACCTCTGACCTTGTCTTTTCTTTTTTTTTAAATCTTCCTGTACTGGCTCAGGCTCACCACTTGTAGCTCAGTCGTCAGGGCGCCAGCCACATACATCGTAGCCAGCAGGTTTGGACCCAGCCTGAGCCTGCCAAACAACAATGACAATTACAACAAAAAATAGCCAGGCATTGTGGTAGGTGCCTGTAATCCCAGCTACTTGGAAGGCAAGAGAATCGCTTAAGCCTAAGAGTTTGAGGTTG
>NW_003852413.1:25834072-25836591 GCF_000181295.1 Otolemur garnettii
TATTATTAAGGGAATAAAGAGGGTCGACTGTATGTTAACTTTTCTGCTTGTCTTAGGATCCAGAGCAGCTACAGGATAAATCCAATGAGATTCTGACTGCCATAATCCAGGGGATGAGAAAAGAAGAGCCTAGTAATAATGTGAAGCTAGCTGCTACTAATGCACTCCTGAACTCATTGGAGTTCACCAAAGCAAACTTTGATAAAGAGGTAAGTTTTTTTGACAAAAAGGTTAAGTTCAGGATGTGTGAAATAAAAGTTAAATGAAATTATGTGTTTTCTTAATTTCATGATTTAGAAAATAACATCTTATTTCAAAGCATTCATTTCCATTTTAGTGGAGATTTGTGTTGTGTGAGATAAGGCCATGGAGTAGGTGTTTGCCATCTTTCATGCTCTTGGGAATAATGTTATCTAAAGTGTTTCTAAGCTTAGGTTTTTCCTTTTGCAGTCCAAAGTGTGGGAATGCTTGGGGATTTAAAAAAATTACAGCAGTTGGGCTATTTCATACTCCTTAGGAGGGTGCTTTTGAAAAACAGTTTATTGGGTGGCGCCTATGGCTCAGTGAGTAGGGCACCGGCCCCATATACTGAGGGTGGTGGGTTCAAATCCAGCCCCGGCCAAACTGCCTCAAATAGGCACCCACCAAACGAGCGTTGTGGTGAGTACCTGTAGTCCCAGCTACTGGGGATGCTGAGGCAAGAGAATCAGCTAAGGCCATGAGCCGGAAGTTGCTGTGAGCTGTGACGCCAAGGCACTCCACCAAAGGCAACAAAGTAAGACTCTGTCCCTAAGAAAAAAACAGTTTATTAGTGTGATAAAATAGATACAATGTAAAATTTACTATTTTAATTATATTTCAGTCTATAGTTAAATGTAACCAGTCTCCAAATCTATTTCATTTTGCAAAACTGAAACTACCCATTGAACAACTCCCTGTTTCCTCTCCCTCAGTCACTGGCAAGCACTGTTAGACTTTCTGTTTTTTATCAGTTTAGCTATTCTAAATATCTTATAAATGGACTCAGACAGTATTTGTCTTTTTGTGACTGGCTTGTTTCATTTGGCATAATGTTCTCAAGGTTCATCCATGTTGTAGCATGTGTCAGAAACTTTTTAAGGCTGAATAATATTCCATTCTAGTATATATACCACATTTTGATCATAAAGTTATCCTTGGATGGGCATTTGGGTTGCTTCTACCTTTGGCTTATTGTGACTAATGCTACTGTGAACATAGATATACAAACATGTCTTTGAGGCTTTGCTTTTAATTCTTTATGATATAAACCCACAGGTGGAATTGCTGAGTTTTACAGCTTGAAAATATTTTTGGCTTGGCGCCTGTGGCTCAAGCGGCTGAGGCGCCAGCCACATACACCTAGGGTAGCAGGTTCAAATCCCCAGCCCGGGCCCGCCAAACAACGATGATGGCTGCAACCAAAAAATGGCCAGGCGTTGTGGCGGGCGCCTGTGGTCCCAGCTGCTTGGGAGACTGAGGCAGGAGACTCGCTTGAGCCCAGGAGTTGGAGGTTGCTGTGAGCGTGATGTCATGGCACTCTGCCCAGGGGGATAGCTTGAGGCTCTGTCTCAAAAGAAAAAAAGAAAATATTTTCATATATATGTTTGTTGACACCTTAGCAAGGCTTTTGGCCATTTCTTGGCTGTATATTACGAAGGCTTCAGAAGCCAGAGCAAATCTAATTGATTAGGAGACTAGAGTTTTCCTTTTGGATTTTGGAAGATTTAGGAGGGTAGCAAATAAAGGTTATTACTCTGTTCTCCTTTTTCTTACCACATTTGATGTGGATTTGCCATTTCAGAAAACAAATTTGGTCTCTGAAATAAAGCAGATGTTCTGAATTCTCTTACATTTTAAATACAAAGAAACTGATTTTCCTATATGTAGGTTTTTGTTTTTCTTTTAATCAGCCATTTTTTATTTAAACCTTGTGACCTACATTTTCCTGTCTTTCTCTCTGAAGTCTTGTTAGTGAAGGCCATTTGGGGGATTAAAAGATTAGAGACCTCCTTAGAGGGCAGGTCATATAATAGACACTGGGGGCAAACTACCTTTGTGATAGTGTTATTATTATTTCAAGGGAAAGTTGCTCAGTTGTACCAGGGTTGTGTGAGGCCTTGCATGTTTACGAGGTTTTTTGAGAGAATTTGGAAATCTTTACACTATATAGTTTGGGTCTCCTAATTATCTTTGTTTTTCCTGCAGTCTGAAAGGCACTTTATTATGCAGGTGGTCTGTGAAGCCACACAGTGTCCAGATACAAGGGTAAGTATGAGGTCATATGAAGAAGCTGTCTTACATCTTTCCTAGCAAATGATAACTCTGACAAAGACTAAAATATTGAAAAGCATTTCAGAAATAAGGTTTGGCTGATATTGTAAGTAAGAGTTTTTCCTAGCTGAGCACAGTGGCTCATGCCTGGCATCTAGCACTCTGGAGGCTGAGGCAGGATGGGTTGCTTGAGCTCATGAATTCAAGAACAGCCTGAGCAAGAACAA
>NW_003852413.1:25837187-25844935 GCF_000181295.1 Otolemur garnettii
TTTTCACCTGTAGCCTTTGAAATAGCTTTATTATTGGTATAATCTTAAATCTGACCCTTCAAGCAGGTGGCAGTATTTCTTCTTCCTAAATAGCAATAGTGAGTGTTGTCCTTCTGTGTGTTCCTCATGCACCTTTAAAGCAAAAAAGGGGAGTGGAAAAGTAAATATGGAGGTAAAAGAATTAAATGGCAGGATGAATTTTAGGGAAATAACAATCTATGTGTACCTTGATTAATCCTTTAAGGTGCTATTTTTCCATTTGACTCTACTTTTGTCAGATTGCATTATTATTTTAGTCAACTATTTAATCTGCTCTTCATAAAAGGTACGAGTGGCTGCTTTACAGAATCTGGTGAAGATAATGTCCTTATATTATCAGTATATGGAAACATATATGGGTCCTGCTCTTTTTGCAGTAAGTATTTTTCTTTTATATGATTTGAGTTTATAGCTAACCATAGAGCCCATCATTCTTAGTTGCTGTTTGGTCTGTTATTTTTTACTTAATATTATGAAATCAAGAAAATTCCTTGAGTCTGAGTATTGTGTTAAACTCATCACTGGTGTGCCAAGAAAACTGGTGCTATCTGTGTGTATATATAGAGAGTACATCTTCAAAATCTTTTCTCTAGGCTGGGTGCCAGTGGCTCACACCTGTGATCTTATCATTCTGGGAAGTTAAAGGGGGGTGGATTGCTTGAGCTTAGAAGTTCAAGACTAGCCTGAGCAAGAGCAAGACCCTGTCTCTAAAAATAGAAAAATTAGCTGGGCATTGTGGCCAGCACCTGTAGTCTCAGCTACTCATGAGACTGAAGCAAGAGGACTGCTCAAATCCAGGAGTTGGAGGTTGCCGTGAGCTGTGATGCCAGGGTAACAGAGTGAGACTTTGTCTCAAAAGAAAGGAAAAGAAAATGTTACCTATTTTTACCTTTCATTATAGACTTAGCTATTATATGTTATATTTTTGAAATTTGAAAGTCTGGTTAAAAAAGAGGAGGATCTCTGAATCAATACTTAATTAGAGTCTGAGGTGTCATATTTTTTTCTTAAGATCACAATTGAAGCAATGAAAAGTGACATTGATGAAGTGGCCCTGCAAGGGATAGAATTCTGGTCCAATGTTTGTGATGAGGAAATGGATTTGGCCATTGAAGCCTCAGAGGTAAGCTGGGGAGAGCATCAGTATTATTGGGAATGCTATTCTGTCTAGGCTTTGGGATATAGCTCATATGTGGTTATATAGTATTGTACTTCTGGAAAAGCTTTATTCTGACTTGGCTTAGAGGGCATCTCTATTTGTAGAGATTTTGATTTTTTTTCTGCTGAGCAAAGCCTCTCATGAAGGAGACAGATATGTAATGAGGCATCTCATGTTTTTATTTATCAGGCCAGCATGATTTACTATAAATACTGACAGTACTGTGGACACAAGGGGGCAGCAGGCTGTCATTTTACTAAGGTGACACCTGATGCTGAATTGATTTCCCTTTGGAAGTCCTATTGTAAGCCTGGGGTTCATAATTGATAGTTTAGTAACTAGGATAAAGGAATCATATTGGGAAAAAGATAGTTTTGCACTTAGAATCTTTGAATTTGAGCTTTGTTCCCAACTTATTTTGTCTTTATGCATTTCAGAAAACACAGTCTTATTTTTGGTATCCTTATGTAAATATGGTGAATCTCTTGATCCAAAGAACATTTATGTTAGGTTGATAATACCAATTGAACTTGTGAAAAAAATACAATACTTATGGTCGCCTTGGTCCTTTAAGGTAGATGATACATACATGTATCACCTAAAAGAATCTCATTAAAATAGACCAAAAAAGGAGCATCTCCAAAGATCACATTATTATTTGTTTTTGTATATTTCTGATACATGCTCCTGGCCAGCTCTTGTTGGATGCCTTGAGTATTGTAGCTCGCTTGCTTTTATCTAGAATTTGCTTTATGTTTCTCCTTAGGCAGCAGAACAAGGACGGCCCCCTGAGCACACCAGCAAGTTTTATGCCAAGGGAGCACTACAATATTTGGTTCCAATCCTCACACAGACACTAACTAAACAGGTGAGTCGACCTTACGAATCTAGCTAAACTGTAATTTTACTAAAAGTGGGTGGGTGGGTTTGCTGTGGAACACTTTCTATGAAGGAACTTGGCAGCCCATCAACTATTTGATGTTCTGTTGTAGATGACTCAGGAACAGCTGAGCTGGATCTATAAGATCCCCTAGGCTCTGAGTTGTCTGGGAAAGAGAACTGTGTCTAAACATCTCAGATGCGTCTTGATCAGGAACACGCCACACGCTGTTCCTCAGTGCTACATTATCCAAACTCACAGAAGAGAGGTGCTCTATAAAAGTTGCAGTAAGGAAAAGTTGGAAGCAACGATGTGATAGTTTTAGCACTTCCATGTCTGTTCTATTTGTGAGTTCATAGGATATGTGTTTTAAAAATGCTAATGAGGTCAGATATGAGTTACTCAAATCCTAGCAAAAGACGCCACGAGAGAAACTATTCTAACTAATCCTTTGAGATCATTAACATCAATTATTAAGATTTGGGATAAAATAAGCTTCATAAAAATAAGGATCTAATGAGTAAATATATAAGTTCTTGTATGTCTTGGTTACCCTAGTTTAACTTTATGCATCACAGGTTTTCTTACTATGGTGCTTGGGAAGATTCTGTCACCTTATCTCTCTGGTGCATGTGAAATATCACCAAAGAGCTGAAAGTGCTCTGAGGAAACAATGCTGCAAAATTTCTTTGTACATAGGAATACATTGTTTTTAGGCAATTATATGACTCTTAATACAGCAGTCTCAAAAGATAAGTAGGGAGAGGTTTGGTTTGAAATGAACTGGGTGTTCCTTTAAATTTTCATCTCATCTTTCAGTTTTATAGTTGCTATTTTTATCTTTTCACTTACTGTCTTTGCTTTTGTATATTTTTGTTGTGCTTTTCTTGTTTGGGAACAAATCATTCTTCATTTTTTTTTTTTTTTTAATTCTTTCAAAACAGGCAACCTACCTTAAATTACTATGTAATGTGAATAGGTACAATAAAATAAATATACCTTGGAGTCTAACTTAAGGGGAACTATTAATGGAATCCTTTTTATTTTTTGGACACAGAGTCTCTCACTCTACTGCTCAGGCTAGAGTGCCATGGTGTCAGCCTAGCTCACAGCAACCTCAAACTCCTGGATTCAAGCGGTCTTCCTGCCTCAGCCTCCCGAGTAGCCGGGACTACAGGCGCCTGCCACAACACACAGCTAATTTTTGTAGTTTTTTGTAGAGATGGGGGAGAGGGTCTCACTCTTGCTCAGGTTGGTCTTGAACTCCTGAGCTTAGCCTCTTTTGAGTACTAGGATTATAGGTGTTGAGCCAGACACACCCGGCCGTCTTTTCTTTTTTGAACTTTTTATTGAAATATAACTAGCACTAGAAGCCTCTTTTGTCGCTTTTTCACTACATTAATTCCCTCAATTTCCTGACCTTTAACTCCAAGATTAATTTTGGTTGATGTTGGCCTTTATATAACTAGATTCATACAGCATATGCTTCTCTTTTTTGTTTTTGAGGTGGGGGGGCACAGTCTAGCTTACTGCAACCTCCAACTCCTAGGCTCAAGCATTCCTCTGCCTCAGCCTCCCAAGTAGCTGGGATTACTGCCCAGCTAATTTTTCTATTTTTTGTAGAGATGGGATCTCGCTGTTGCTCAGGATGGTCTCGAACTCTTGAGCTCAAGCGATCCTCCTGCCTCGGCCTCCCAGAGTGCTAGGATTACTGGTGAGAGCCACCGCGCCCAGCCACATAAACTCTTTTGTTCTGCCTTTTACTCTACGTGTTCCAGATTCATTCTTGTCGCATGTAGGTGAAATTTGTTCTTTTTTATTGTATAATATACTAAGGGTAATCTTTGTCTGCATTTTGTTTAACAAACACTATACTGTGATGAATCTTTGTGGAAGAGATGAAATATAAAGGCTTTATGTTTGATTTACTTTCTTGAAGCTTAAGTTCTGAAGACTTTTGGGATTAGAAGACCTTTTGAGTTAAAAATGATTCTTTGAACAAAAACTTAACTTGTGTCGCATTCTTTCACTAGGATGAAAATGATGATGATGATGACTGGAACCCCTGCAAAGCAGCAGGAGTGTGCCTCATGCTTTTGGCCACCTGCTGTGAAGATGATATTGTCCCACATGTCCTCCCTTTCATTAAAGAACACATCAAGAACCCAGATTGGCGGTACCGAGATGCAGCAGTGATGGCTTTTGGCTGTATCTTGGAAGGACCAGAGCCCAATCAGCTCAAACCACTAGTTATACAGGTGAAGCCAGGGGATTCTGGCACTGGAAAGTTGGGTATTCATTGTTTGGTTGAACTTTTTCCTTGCAAGTATGCTTTTATTTAAAAAAAACAAAATGGTAGTCATCCACAAAGGTTACAAGATTATTTCTAGATAATTGTATGCTGTCAATGAAAGTAATATATATTTCTTGGCTTTTTAAAAATTATATAAATCATGTGACCTGGAAACTTTTTAAAAATATAGAAAAGACTAAAAAATAAAAGTCACCTTTAATTTTATTGCCTAGGGATAATACTTTTGGCTCAATTTTTCTCCTTGTAGCTCTTTTCTTTTTTCTTTTTTTTTTTGAGACAGAGCCTCAAGCTCTCCCCCCGGGTAGAGTGCCGTGGCATAGCTCACAGCAACCTCCAACTCCTGGGCTCAAGCAAATCTCCTGCCTCTGCCTCCTAAGTTGTTGGGACCACAGGCGCCCACCACAACGCCTGGCTATTTTTTTTTGCAGCCGTCATTGTTGTTTGGCGGGCCTGGGCTGGATTCGAACCCGCCACCTTAGGCGTATGTGGCTGGCGC
Source organism: Otolemur garnettii (assembly GCF_000181295.1). Classification (NCBI taxonomy): domain Eukaryota; kingdom Metazoa; phylum Chordata; class Mammalia; order Primates; family Galagidae; genus Otolemur; species Otolemur garnettii. The sequence continues at coordinate 25,842,076 of NW_003852413.1, forward strand.
CTTAGCCACTTGAGCCATAGGCGCCAAGCCTGTAGCTTTTTTCACCCATGTGCATATATATGCAGTAGGCTGGAGATCTTGCCATGTTCATCTTATAACTTTGTTTTTCACTTAATGCTCTATTATAAGCATTCCTTCAGAATTTTTAATGATGGGATTATTTCTATACTTTGGACAAAATGACATTTATGTAATGAAAATATCCTTCCAGGTATGTGTGTTTTGCTATCATAAATAACATAAGACTCCATTATAATTGTATTTAGTGTATATGGAACTCAGTCTTTCAGGATACAGCCAGATGCCATCATAACTGGGATCTCTACCTGAGTAATTGAGGGCAGACTACTGAAAACATTTATACGAATTTTATTTTTTTTCCAAGACAGTGTTTCAAGCTGTTGCCCTGGGTAGAATGCCATGGCATCACAAAATCTTGGGCTTAAGCAGTTCTTTTGCCTCAGTCTCCCAAGTAGCTGTGACTACAGGCGCCTGCTGCAACACCCAGCTATTTTTGTTGTTGCAGTTGTCATTGTTTAGTGTTTTGTTGTTGTTGTTGTTGTTGTTGTTGTTGTTGTTTTGAGACAGAGCCTCAAGCTGTCCCCCTGGGTAGAATGCTGTGGCATCTCGGCTCACAGCAACCTCCAACTCCTGGGCTTAAGCGAGTCTCTTGCCTCAGCCTCCCAAGTAGCTGGGACCACAGGCGCCTGCTACACAATGCCTGACTATTTTTTGGTTGCAGCCATCATTGTTGTTTGGCAGGCCTAGGCTGGATTCGAACCCGCCACCTTAGGTGTATGTGGTTGGCGCCTTAGCCACTTGAACCCCAGGCACCGAGCCTGTCATTGTTGTTTAATAAAACGATACTGAGTTTTAGTGAACCAAATAGGATTTTTTTCATATTTTATTTTACCTACTTTTATTATTTTGATAGATATTTTACAAGCGTGTCTTTTAAAATTACGAATGTGTCTCAGTGGTGTTTTGAACTAACCCATCCATCAGTATTTCCTTTTCTAATGAAGCATTTAACATGAATTTGATCTTTGTTTGTTTTGCCAACAATGGTTGTATTTTCAGGCTATGCCCACCCTAATAGAATTAATGAAAGACCCCAGCGTAGTTGTTCGAGATACAACTGCTTGGACTGTAGGCAGAATTTGTGAACTGCTCCCTGAAGCTGCCATCAATGATGTCTACTTGACTCCCTTGCTGCAGTGTCTGATTGAGGGCCTCAGTGCTGAACCCAGAGTGGCTTCTAATGTGTGCTGGGTAAGGGATTTTCTTCCTAGTGAGAAAAAAAGCTTGCCTGAGCCATTTGCATGCAAGTAGGAGGTGTGGGAGAGCTAGTTCACTGGAAAGCTTTTTCTGAATAGCATCTCCTTTCTAATTTCTTCAATTAAAATGTGGGGGAGATGCCAACTGCAGGAGCCAGTGGGAGCAGTTGACTCATGGTGACTGGTTCCTAAACCACTTATAACAGTCATGGTAACCCAGCAGGGAAATTACCTAGACTTGGTTTTCTTTCTTGAGTTGCTTGTGGACAAGAAGTTTTGATTAAGGTAGAGCTGTTGGCTACAAAAAGGACCATTGCTGAAAGGGGGTAGCAAGAAGGAAGGGAACGTAGGCGAACTGAGTGCTGAGTCAGAATTGGCTTAATGTAATTTATTAGGAACCTTTTCAGGGAGGTGTGGGGAAGGAAGTTCATATAAGGAAAGAGTAGAGTTAAGAATCTTCCTGTGAATGGAAACAGAAGAAAGGAAGTTGCAGATAATTGGTGGTAGGTGAAAGTATTATGCTGCTTAGAGAATTGTGGGTAGATAATCAGGATGAACAGAAAATATAAATAGTTTAAAAAGTCTATAAAATGTCAAGTTGTCTAGAGATGACCTTGGTTGATTTCATTAACACTACTCAAGGTATCTTAAGGAAAAAATGAGGGTGATCCTGCCGTGGGGTTCTTTATAGGACTAATATGAAATCTGAATTTTAGGCTTTTTCTAGTCTGGCTGAAGCTGCTTATGAAGCTGCAGATGTTGCTGATGATCAGGAAGAACCAGCTACTTATTGCTTATCTTCTTCATTTGAACTCATAGTTCAGAAGCTCCTAGAGACCACAGATAGGTAACTGATAACACTTATGCCATAGAAATGGGTAATGACTTCACATCTAATTCCTTATTGCCAGCTGTGTGGAAGATACCTAGCTTAATCATAGGAACATAGTATCATTTCTCTACTGTTTTTTAGAGAGTAATTGATCTAGAGAGGTCCCTTCATTTTGCAGTGTTGACAGTTAACAGAAGTATTTGATTGTGGTATAAGAAAGGATGGTGTTCATTCTGAATTTGCTTTTAACACCAAATCATTAACTGTTATTTTTGCTATGGTATAAAGAACTTGGGGTTAAATACAGATTTAGAAACAGACTTTTGAAAAGTTGTTTAAAGAGATTATAAATTGGGAATGGCCTTTAATCATGTAGTGTTTTGTGTGAGCTATACCTAAAGCTATGAGGAAAGTAAACTATTTGGTAGGAAGCTGGGTATACAATCTTCTCTTCTATCTTAACTAGTTCATCCCCACTCCTCTGTTCAAAATTGTGTATAAAAACATCTCTTGGGCTTGGCGCCCGTAGCACAGTGGTTATGGCGCCAGTCACATATACCAAGGCTAGCGGGTTTGAACCCGGCCCAGGCCAGCTAAACAACAGCGAACAACTGCAAGAAAAAAAATGATAGCCAGGCATTGTGGCAGGTGCCTATAGTGCCAGTTACTTGGGATGCTGAAGTGAGATAATCTCTTAAGCTCAAGAGTTTGAGGTTGCTATGAGCTGTGACACCAGGTAAACATCTCTTGG
>NW_003852413.1:25845245-25846906 GCF_000181295.1 Otolemur garnettii
TCCCAAGTAGCTGGGACTACAGGCACCCACCACAACGCCTGGCTATTCTTTGGTACATTTGTCATCGTTTAGCAGGCCCAGGCTGGGCTTGAGCCTACTAGCTTCAGTATATGTGGCCATTGCCCCACTCACTGAACCATGGGTGCCAAGCCAGGGTCTTTTATGTTTTAACCAAATCTTTTTTTTTTTTAAGAGACGGTCTCACTTTATTGCCCTTGGTAGAGTGCTGTGGTGTCACAGCTCACAGCAACCTCCAACTCTTGGGCTTAGGCAATTCTTTTGCCTTAGCCTCCCAAGTAGCTGGGACTACACGTGGCGCCTGCCACAACACCCAGCTATTTTTTTTTGTTATAGTTTGGCCAGGGCTGAGTTTGAACCCACCACCCTTGGTATATGGGGGCCAGCGCCCTATCCACTGAGCCACAGGCACCGCCCAAATTTTAACCAAATCTAAAGACCATAATGAACATAACCATTGGCTTAAAGGACTTTTTAAAATTTGGTTCTTGCAAATTATGTTGCAAACTCAAACCAGACCCACAATCATACCAGTTTCTAGGTTCTCACTTTGGCTGTCCTTTCTTAGTTGAGGCTTTAAGATTTTTGCTGTGATCCCTGCAGACCTGATGGACACCAGAACAACCTGAGGAGTTCTGCATATGAATCTCTAATGGAAATTGTGAAAAACAGTGCTAAGGATTGTTACCCTGCAGTTCAAAAAACTACTTTGGTCATCATGGAACGACTACAACAGGTGCTTCAGATGGAGGTAAGACTTAAGCGCATTCCTCGCTATTGGTGGGAATTGGACATATAGGTTTTTTTTTCTTTCTACAATTTAACATTTGTATTGCTTGTCATAGATTATTCATACATACGTTACTCTACATATGTTATGTGTGTTTTTAATTTACTTTCTTATATTAGCATTAGTAGATTAATGGTCCAGGCAACCCCAGCAAAAGTGCAAGGTTTTTACTTAGAACATTATTTTGTTCTTTTCCTTGTAGTCACATATCCAGAGTACATCCGATAGGATCCAGTTCAATGACCTTCAGTCTTTACTCTGCGCAACTCTTCAGGTATGGTGGTGCCTATCACTTCTTAATAACTCTTAGGAAGAGTAATTAGCTTCTCAGTATGACGAGCTCGTGTACACACAGAATAATCAGTGTCCGACCTTTTTTTTCTCTGCTGCACATAATGAAGAAAAATTGTCTTGGCCCACACATTAAATACACAAACACTAATGAAAGCTGATTGGGGGAGGGGTAAGATCTATGCATACTTTTGGCAATATATGACACCACAGATAAGCAAAAATAGTCCTCACAAAATTAGCATGCGCACCATAGTGGACACCCCTGGATTAATACTGGTCAGATGCTGTTTTCAGAAGGCTTTGGTCTATGACTGGGAAAATAATTCCCTGCCTTCCTTTCTTACTTGTCCAGAATATTCCAATTTGTTTTATACAGTATAAGGAAGAAAACTACTCAGTGTGTGGTGATCTCTCCCAGCTATACAGCTAATTTGTATATTGGCAATTTTTTTATTATCGTTGGGTGTTTTTTTTATTTTTTGCAGAGCTGAGGTCTTTCTATTGGCCAGGCTGGTCTTGAGCTCCTGGTCTCAAGCAGTTCTCTCAAGTTGGTTCCCTA
>NW_003852413.1:25847540-25856260 GCF_000181295.1 Otolemur garnettii
AAAAAAAAAAAAGAGATTCTCTTGCCTGGTTGGGACTATAGGCGCCTGCCACACGTGGCAGGCCCAGATTAGATTTGAACCTGCCAGCTCTGGTGTTATGTGGCTGGCATCTTAGCCGCTTGAGCTATAGGCACCACCCAAAATGTCACTTTTTCACACATGAAGTAGCTGAGGAGCTATTTCTTTACAGCAGGAATACCCTGGAATTTCATGTCTGAAACTGAAAGTATTGGATTTTAGTATTCAGCAATATTATTAGGTCATTGTACCCTTGTCTTTTACCTCAAAATTTTTTTTGTTTTGTTTTTTTAGGCAGAGTTTCACTCTTATCTAGGCTATAATGCCATGTGTTAGCCTAGTTCATAGCAATGTCAAACTCCTGGGTTTAAGTGATCTTTCTGCCTCGGCCTCTTGAGTAGGTGGGACTACAAGGACATGTCCCTCTGCTTGGCTAATTTTTCTATTTTTGGTAGAGACAGGGTCTCTCTCTTGATCAGGCTGGTCTTGAACTCCTGAGCTCAAGGGATCCTCCTGGCTTGGCCTTCCAGAATGGTAGGATTATAGGTGTGAACCACTGCTCCCAACCCCCAAACTTTATTTAAAACATGACTACTATTAGGAGGTCTTTGTTTGTCAGATAAAATACAGAAATGATTCAGTGACATTAATTGAAGCAAACAACTAAGGGAGGAGAAAGTTGGGTGAATATATATTAAGAGGAGTCAAGATGGCTTTATTTTGTCAAGACTATTTCTAGAGCCATAGTCTTGAGCCATATCCATAATGTATAAATGGATTAGGATTTAGGAAGGTTTGCTTTTTTTGTTTCATGGGTAAGAGCTCTAAAATGACTTGTCCTCAAACAAACAAAAAAGACTTTTCCTTGTTGAGCATTGTGGACAGGCACTAGTAGTCCCAGCTGCTTGGGAGGCTAAGGGAACATGTCTTGAGCCCAGGAGTTTGAGGTTGCTTTAAAGCACAATGATGACATGGCTTTATACCCAGGGTAACAGTGAGACTGTCTCAAAAAATAAAATAAAATGACTTGACTTTCTTTAAAGGTGAATTAATTTAACTGTCATGTTAAGTTAAGACTGGGATATGGAGTCTATCTACAGACTATTTTGTCAGACAGTAAAACATAAATAAAATGCAGAGGGCAGGACTTTCTGCAAGGTAGACAGTCATCTCCCATTCTGAGTTGAGAAGCAGAAGGGTATTAAAGTGAAAGTTTATTGCAGATGATTTGTACTGTCAAAGTTTTGGGGTATAAGAAGTGCGTTTAACCTTTACAATGGCAAAAAAAAAAAAAAAACCCAAGGTATTTAATTGATTTAAAAAGAAAAGGTGGGGAATGTTCTGAGTGGAATGTTTGGAATTAACTAATCTTAAACTCTTGTTTATTTCACAGAATGTTCTTCGGAAAGTGCAACATCAAGATGCTTTACAAATCTCTGATGTGGTCATGGCCTCCTTGTTAAGGATGTTCCAAAGCACAGCTGGGTCTGGGGGAGTGCAAGAAGATGCCCTGATGGCAGTCAGCACACTGGTGGAAGGTCAGTAAGCAGGAATCAGGGAACATCTTTAAAATGCAGGTGTTTTCAATAGCCTTAAAGAATTTTTGACTACAAAAAGTAGTCCTTTTACTGGACACATGTCAGTTCAAAGTTAGATTAAACTTCTGTAAATGTAAATTTGTATAACTGCCTTGTCATTCTCCTTGAAGTAAATGAGGACCCAGTTTGTAACTGAGATTGGTAATATTGTTAAGAGGGAGAAACTGTTACTACATATCTCACCTTGTTCGTTGAGTTCCTTCTTAATCCTGAAAATCAGCTTGCTTTATTGAGGCTTTTCTCCTATCAAGGATAGAGGAAGGAAATTTTTCTTTTGTGGCACCTGGTATATCCTGGTTTGGGTTATAATGCTTTGGACTCAGGTTGACACATCCTGGTGCCTAGTATGGGATAGAATAAAACATCAAGTGAGTTCTTAGATCTAATTGGTTTTCTGATTGTTACATGTTTATGCAGAATTGCTTTGAGGAAACCCTAAGCAAGACTCTGACTTAAGACTCTTTGAGGCTTGGCACCTATGGCTCAAATGGCTAAGGTGCCAGCCACATACACCTAAGGTGACAGGTTCGAATCCAGCCCGGGCCCGCCAAAACAACAATGACGGCTGCAACCAAAAAGTAGCCGGGTGTTGTGGCGGGCACCGGTGGTGCCAGCTACTTGGGAGGCTGAGGCAGGAGACTCGCTTGAGCCCCCAGGAGTTGGAGGTTGCTGTGAGCTGTGATGCCATGGCACTCTACCCAGGGGGATAGCTTGAGACTCTGTCTCAGGAAAAAAAAAAAAAAGACTCTTTGAGGGAATTCTTCAGGGGGTGACCTGTGAATAGATTACTAAGGCCATTCGCCTAACAACCACTCTCCTGAGGACTTATAGACCTATTTTTGGCATAAATAGCCTAGGTCCAACTGGTCTGGCAACGAGTGACCACTCTGAAAGGGCAAGGAAGTTAATTTTGGCTCCAAGAGTGACTGATTTGGATCTGAAACCCAGTGTTGCTTTTCCTGGCTATGGCTTGTTAAGCCCTGGATGGGATTGCCTAAGGACCCTGTTTTGAAGCTGGCCCACAGAAAGGACATGTTATAATCAGATGAGGGGGTGAAAAAGAGGCTATATTGCTGACTCTGTGAATTCAAAATTAACCTTCCCATTCCTTGAGGGCTGTTGTTTCAGCCAGGGTAAAACCCTGTTCTTTGGAGTGTTTACATTGTCTCTATAGTGTAAGAGGCCTTTCCAGCAGCAATAAATTTGGTTTATGTAAGACAGCCTTAATGACTTCATGATAGGATCATTAATTTACACCCCACCTAGCCTACTGAGTGAATACATTTTGAGAGGGCTAGGATCGATTATTTTTTGCTCACCTCTGTTATCCTGTGGTGGTGTTATTATCTAATAGTTTGTTTCATTACAGTGTTGGGTGGTGAATTCCTCAAGTACATGGAGGCCTTTAAACCCTTCCTGGGCATTGGATTGAAAAACTATGCTGAGTACCAGGTAGGATATGTTTTTTAGAGTATGTTTATATTCTCATGTTACCTGTTAGTCACTGTAGTACAGACAAAATCTGGTTCCTATAATCTAGTAGTTTTTCCCTATGCATTGTCTTGCAAGTTGAGCTAAGTTATTCATTGTCTGAGCATCTGAATTAGAAATGATCCATGTAAAAAAGATGTTAGTTAGATGCACCAGAAAAAGGATGACAGGATGGCTGTTTGCCTAGACACTGTCAATGCAAGGGCAGCTATAAAGTTAAGGTATCAACACCCTGAAGATCAAGGTTTTTTGTTTTGTTTTGTTTTTTTTAACTGCTCACTTCTGCCATCACTATCCTGGTTGAATGTTGTTTTCTATGTCCTTAATGATATCTCAGATAGTCTTCCTGCCATATTGGTTGTTAATAAATTAATCTTGGCCAGGTACAGTGGCTCACACATATAAACCTAACACTTTGGGAGGCCTAGGCGGATAGATCACCTGAGCTCAGGAGTGCGAGACAACACACACACACACACACACACACCCGTCTCTACAAAATAGGTGTTGTGGTAGGTGCCTGTAGTCCCAGGTACTTAGGAGTCTGAGGAAGGAGGATCGTTTTAGCTCAAGAGTTTGGGGTTGCTGTGAACTGTGACACCACAGCACTCTTCCAAGGATGAAAAAAAATCTCAACAGAGAGAAGGTGAGTTTCCTTTGACTCTTGGTTCAAATAATAAAGTCCCAACAGCTAGGTAAAATAATTAATGCCTTACTCTCACAGGCACCTTTTTCCTGTTTAGGAGCTTATTTCTTTAATTCTTGCCAGGTTTGTTTGGCAGCTGTGGGCTTAGTAGGAGACTTATGCCGTGCCCTGCAATCCAACATCATACCTTTCTGTGATGAGGTGATGCAGCTACTGCTAGAGAACTTGGGGGTGAGTGTCTTTTTTTTTTTTTTTTTTTTTTTTTTCTTTTGAGACAGAGCCTCAAGCTGTCCCTCTGGGTAGAGTGCCGTGGCATTACAGCTCACAGCAACCTCCAACTCCTGGGCTCAAGCGAGTCTCCTGCCTCCGCCTCCCAAGTAGCAGGGGCCACAGGTGCCCGCCACAACGCCCGGCTATTTTTTGGTTGCAGCCGTCATTGTTGTTTTGGCGGGTCCGGGCTGGGGATTTGAACCCGCCACCTTAGGTGTACGTGGCTGGCACCTTAGCTGGTTGAGCTATAGGCGCCGAGCCGGGTTAGTGTCTTTATACAATCTAATTAACTGGTCTTTGAAGAAATTATCAGGCTGGGTATGGTGACTCACACCTGTGATCCTAGCTCTCTGGGACACCGAGGCAGTGGATTACTTAAGCTAAGGAGTTCAAGACCAGCCTGAGCAAGAATGAGACCCCATTTCTACTAAAAATAGAAAAACTACCTGGGCATTGTGGTGGGTGCCTATAGTCCCAACTACTTGGGACTCTTGAGGCAAGATTTGAGTCCAAAGTTTGAGTTTGCTGTGAGGTCTACCCAGGGTGACAGAATATGACTCTCTTTCCCAAAAAAAGAGAAATCAGCAGTTGGTTGGAAAGATAGTTAGACATTAAGATCCATTATGGTGAGCCGTAAGTTCTCAGAACAGTGTTTGTTCACTTATGAAGAAGGGAATTGTTCATTTTCTTTCTTTTTTATTTTATTTTATTTTTTATTGTTGGGGATTCATTAAAGGTACAAAGAACCAGGTTACATTGATTGCATTTGTTAGGTAAAGTCCCTCTTAGAATTGTGTCCCACCCCCAAAAGATGTGTCACACACCATGACCCGCCCCCCCCCACGTCCGCCTCTCTCCTCTTCCCTTCTCCCATCCCTCACCCCTACCCCGAATTGTTCATTTTCACAAATGATTGTAAGTTAATTAAAGGGTTGCGTGCTTTTTTTTTTTAAGGAAAATGCAAAGGAAAAGTAAATACATTATGATCCTTGACTTACAATGGGATTAGGTCCCATAACACATTGTAAATAAACATTTTTAAAAAATTAGCGTTCAGGGTCGGTGCCTGTATCTCAGTGGCTTAGGGTGCCAGCCATATACACCAGAACTGATGGGTTCAAACCCAGTCTGGGCCTGCCAAACAGCAATGACAACTACAACCAAAAGATAGCTGGGTGTTGTGGCAGGCACCTGTAGTCCCAACTTCTTGGGAGGCTGAGGTAAGAGAATCACTTCAGCCCAAGAGTTTGAGGTTGCTGTGAGCTGTGACACCACAGCATTCTACTGAGGGTGACATAGTGAGACTCTCATCTCAAAAATAAAAAAAATAAAAAAATGAGGGTTCAGGGTGGCGCCTGTGGCTCAAAGGAGTAGGGTGCTGGCCCCATATGCTGGAGGTGTCGGGTTCAAACCCAGCCCTGGCCAAAAACATTCCAAAAAAACAAAATTAGGGTTCAGTGGCCTGCTCTACTGTTTGGAGTCTGAGGTGGGAGGATTGCTTGAGCCTAGGATTTTGAGGCTGGGGAGAGCTGTGACCATCTCATTGCACTCTAGTCAAGCAAGAGCGCAAGCAAAATTAAAATTAGTAGTTGTTTCTTATAAATGAAAGTTTATTTTTGTTTTTCCCCGAGACAGTCTCACTTTGTCACCCTCAGGAGAATGCTGTGGCATCACAGCTCACAGCAACCTCAAACTCCTGGACCTAAGTGATTCTCCTGCCTCAGCCTCTCCCATGTCGCTGAGCATACAGGCGTCCGCCACAATGCCCAGCCATTTTGTTGTTGTTGTTGTTGCAGTTGTCATTGTTCAGCTGGCCCAGGCTGGGTTTGAACCTGCCAGCCTTGGTGCATGTGGCTGGCTCTGTAACCACTGTGGTGCGGGCACCAAACCTAAATGAAAGTTCGATAAGGCTGAGGATGGTGGCTCATGCCTTTAATTTTAGCACTCTGGGAGACCAAGGCAGGCAGATCACCTCAGCTCTGAAGAGTTCAAGACCAGCCTGAGCTAAAGTGAGGCCCCATCTCTAAAAATAGCCAGGCATTGTGGTGGGTGCCTATAGTCCCAGCTACTCGAGAGGCTGAGGCAAGAGAATCCCTTGAGCCCAAGAGTGTAAGATTGTTGTGAGCTATTTCACAGCACTCTACTGGGGGGCAATACAGTGAGACTTCTCAAAAAAGAAAATATCTTAAGTGTTTGGGCCAAATTTTTACTTTTATTAATTTACTTTTCCTTTTATTCCTTGTCAGAATGAGAATGTGCACAGGTCTGTGAAGCCACAGATTCTGTCAGTGTTTGGTGATATTGCCCTTGCTATTGGTGGAGAGTTTAAAAAATACTTAGAGGTTGTATTGAATACTCTCCAGCAGGCCTCCCAAGCCCAGGTGGACAAGGTAAGCTTAAAGTCATCTTGGTATTAAGTCCAAGTCTAATTGGGAGAAAGACTATTGCCAAAATATATAACTAAAAGTGATCAGTATGATGGAAGTTCTGTTCTTTGTCTCTTACAGTCAGACTATGACATGGTGGATTATCTGAATGAGCTAAGGGAAGGCTGCTTGGAAGCCTATACCGGAATCGTCCAGGGATTGAAGGGGGATCAAGAGAACGTACACCGTTGAGTATACAACCCAGTTTCCTTAGTCTGTTAGCCAGTGGGCACTTAGCCAGATGGGCTGTTGTATCCTATAGATTGTTTATGAACTAGCACTGTTGCTTAAAGGAAGGAAGAAGGAGGAGCAGTGCACTATTGCTGAGATGAAGAAGAATAAATGAAGAGTGACTTGGGGCAGGCTTTAACTTTATTATTTCTGCTCCCCCTTCCTCTGCTTCTTTGTCTCACATTTCTTGAGTATTGCAAAGGGATAGGATACAGCAGGGCTATTGGAATATCAGCAGAAAGCCTTGTTGGTTTCTATACTAATCATGAGTGGCAGTTGTTCAATGTTGAATTGGGGAATCAGAATTCCCCTGTTACCTGATGTTTCTCTTACTGATTGGGGAAATACTTGGGCTTTATCCCTTTGACATCACTGACTTAAGTAGTTCCATTTGTTCCTTCTATGTTATATCTGCTTGTAGGAAGAGAAATACTTGTCTCTTCTGTTGACTTGAAGGACATTTTAAATCTGAGGAAGAATAATTTAATACAATTGTATTCAACTGGTTGTTCAGCTTGACCCTTGTTGATAAGGGTAGAGTAGTTGGAGATTTTGGAGAGGTGTAGTCCTGCCAAATGTGGAACTATGTCATAAAACCTTCTCTCTTATAGCGGATGTGATGCTGGTACAACCCCGAGTAGAATTTATTCTGTCTTTCATTGACCACATTGCTGGAGATGAAGATCATACAGATGGAGTAGTAGCTTGTGCTGCTGGACTAATAGGGTAAGTAGTACCCTCCTTCTTAAAACTGGGTAGAAAGAACTTCTGGAAAATGACAATATAGCCGGGCATTGTGGCGGTGCCTATAGTCCCAGCTACTCAGGAGGGTGAGGCAAAAGAATTGCTTGAGCCCAAGAGTTTGAGGTTATTGTGAGCTCAGATGCTATAGCACTCTACCAAGGGCACTTTTGAGACTTTGTCTCAAAAACAAGAAAAAAATGAGAGGGCATGTAGTAAAGAAATTTTTATTTATTTATTTTTTGAGACAGAGTCTCACTATGTCCCCCTTGGTATAGTGCAGTGGCATCACAGCTCAAACTCTTGGGCTTAAGCAATTCTTTTGCCTCAGTCCCGTCAAGTAGCTGGGACTACAGGTGCCTGCCACAATGCCTGGCTATTTTTTTGTTACGATTGTTTAGCTGGCCCAGGCCAGATTTGAATTTGGCAGCCTTGGTGCATGTGGCTATGGGCACCGAGCCTGTAGTTAAGAATTTTGAGAGTATCAAGAATGGTAACAATCCACTTCTTTGGCCCAGAGAAAGTTTCTTTGTGTAGCCTGTATTGTCCTATTTTGAGTGCTTATGAATTTGAGACCCTCTAGGTCTCTATAATTTCACCCCATTAAACTCTGGTATTGGTTAACAAATTGTTTCTTTAGCATCTTCTACTGAAGTTTTCTGAGGTATTATTTGGATAAAAGGACATTAGTCATGAGCTCCAGGATATGGATTTTAGTTGTGATTTTTGCCATGAATTGGCTATTTAACCTTGGGTAAGTCATTCTACCTCTTCAGACTTAATTTTAGGCCTGTTTAGGACCTGTTAAGAGCAGGTGTTAGACTTAATTATCTCTAAAATTCGCTAAGAAAACACATAGCTAGCTTAGCCCTTGTTTGGAAGGCTTAAGACATTCTAGTTTGGGGGAAGGAGCTCATTCTCAAATGTGTTTATTTTACACAGGGACTTATGTACAGCATTTGGGAAGGATGTACTGAAATTAGTAGAAGCTAGGCCAATGATCCATGAATTGTTAACTGAAGGACGGAGATCAAAGACTAACAAGGCAAAAACCCTTGCTACATGGGCAACAAAAGAACTGAGGAAACTGAAGAACCAAGCTTGGTAAGAGCTTGTCTCCACTGTCTTCTGGTTACTTGGGAGTACATTGCATTTTGTTTATGCCGTTCTGGCAAGGGCTGCCTTCTGGTATTTCATTTATACTCTTTCTCATAGGTGCTTCTGAATCAGGCCCTTAGTTCTCAGCCTTATAGTACTAGAAGTATCGGGCAACCTCAGTCTTCTCTTTTTTTTTTTTTT
>NW_003852413.1:25857034-25858585 GCF_000181295.1 Otolemur garnettii
ATAGCTTGAGGCTCTGTCTCCAATAAATAAATAAATAAAAACATATTTGATTCATGGTGATGGAGAACAGTATTTATATAACTGTAATTTACTAGAATTCCCAGAAAAATTTGGCCCCTAATGAAATATCAATAATGGTATTTTCCCCCCTAATTCGCATTCATTCTCTCTCTCTCTCTCTCTCTTTTTTTTTAAAACAGGGTCTTCCTCTGTTGCCTAGGCTGGAGTGCAGTGGTATCACATTTCACTGCAACCTCAAACTCCTGGCTCAAATCTCCGTAGTAGCTGGGACTATAGGTGCTGGCCACCATGCCTGGCTAATTTTTTTTATTTTTGGTAGAGACAAAGTCTTAGTACATTGCTCAGGGTGATTTCAAACTCCTGACCTCTCAAAGCAATCCTCCCACCATGGCCTCCCAAAGTACTGGGATTACTGGTGTGAGCCATCATGCCCAGCTTTTTCTTTCTTTATTGCAGTGCTTTTAGATATTACAGAAGGTATCCAAAGTAAAAGTTGTCTGACCCTTGGTTTAAAAGGTAGTTTTATTTTCCTCTTAACTACTCAATTATCTTATTCTACAGATCTCAGTGAATTTGGCTCCTTTGGGTTTCCTTTCTACCCTCAGATAAGTGCTAATTGAGAGTAGGTTGATTGCACATAGGACAAGAAGAAAGATCATTGGTTCTTAAAGTTGACAAGTCATTTGAGGCAGAGAATCACATAATTGGAGGCATTTGGCTCTACTGAGTATATATAATCTCAATGATTGACCTTTTTTCCCCATCTGTTTTTAGATCTGTTACCATTGGGATGATAACCTGAGGACCCCCACTGGAAATCTCCAATCTTTTGAAAACCCGGAAGTGAGGAGTGTGCACGGATGCTGAATGTTTGGGAATGAGAGGATGAGTGAGTGAGGCTTGAAAACACACCACATTGAAAATCCTGCCACAGCAGCAGTCGCAGCTGCCAACAGCAGCGCTGTTAGTGAGCAAAGTAAGCACTGACTTCATAGAAAACCATAACATCGGCCATCTTGGAAAAGAGAAAAACAATGGATTTACTTATTAAAAAAGAAAGAAAGAAAAAGAAAGAAAGCAAGCTATCTCTTCCCAGGAGAGGCTAGAACTAGCTTTTCTGTCTTTTGGCCGGTGCCGAGTGGAATGACTGGTTTTGGGAGAGAAGGAGGGACTGGGTTCAGCTGTGGTGCTTTGTTGTAAAAGGCAGCCTTGCCTTTGCTACTGAGGAGAAAGATGGAGCCTGGGTCTCAAGCCCCCCTTCGCTGTACCTTTGCCATACGGTACTGTATGCTTGCCGGCTAGAAGGAGGGTGCGGAGTTTTTTTAAAGTCTGAGAATGAATGTGTGTGAGTGAGGCGGTATCCACATTCTCAACTTCAAGTCGTTGCAGTTTCTTTTTCCCAGAAAATAAGGGGTTAGATGTTGCATTTCATAAAACTAACTGAAGTTCTGTCTACTGATGCAGCACAAGAGATGTAAAAAAAAAAAAAAAAAAAAAAAAAAAAAAAAAAAGGAAAAATGCTTAATATTT
>NW_003852413.1:25858605-25864665 GCF_000181295.1 Otolemur garnettii
GTTTTGTTTTGTTTTGTTTTTTTTAATTATTCTAGGGAAAACACTGACGAATGGTCAGAGCTCCTATCCTGATCTTTTCATCAAGGCGCCTTTCCTAATAATATGGTTCAACTGTGAATGTAGAAGTGGGGGGGGAGGGGGGAGAAAAAGAAAACTCTGGAGTTAGAGGATATAGAAAAATAAAAGTACAATTGTTACAAATAAAGAATGCAGACTTCAAAAACAAAGTCACAACCCAAACCAAAATTTAAATGCTCAGAATTGGCAGCCCAAGAGAAAAGCTCTCTCCTGACTTAATATCGTGGCAGTCTGAACGCCCCCAGAAAATTGTGCCAAAGAATTTAGAAAACATACAATAAAAGTAAATACATACACACAGAGAAAAAAAACAGCAAACTTCAGGTAACTATTTTGGATTGCAAATAAGGATAAAATTTAATGTTCAAACAATCTGATAAAATAACCATTTGGAAACTGCTTGGCCTTCTGTTCTCTTTTATTTGATTGATTACAATGCGGTGTTGGTCTCTTGCTGCACTTCAAAACCAACTAACCAACAAAATAAAAATGTTTGTGTGTGTAAACACACACAACACACTAACTAGAACTCTTGTGATAAAAATGGCACTTGAAAAAGGTTATATTTTTCCACTGAAGTTGAAGATGAATAAAACGGTGTCAAACATTCCCCAGTCACACGCTTTAATATTTTTTTAGAAGTGTGATGTGGTGTGATTACCATAAATCAGACTTAATCATTTTCCCTTTTACAAGGGAATAAGGCACCCTGAATTTTTAGAATCTTTCAGCAATAAAAAGGGATGTCAGTGAGCTTTGATTCCCTTTTGGTTTTGAAGTTACTAGGAGTTTTTGCTGGCATTTTGAATATGCTGCTTTCAGAAAATGAAGGAAGTTTTTAAATTGCTTCCTGGTCTTTAGAGGACTAAAAAAAAGACCCTCATTCCCTCTTTCATTTCCATTCTAGCCAAAAGTATGGGCTTATGTTTATCTCCATCCCTTTGCATCTTTCCCTCTCTGTCCAAGCCTTCCGTTCATAAGTGGGATTGGCTCGGTTTTGCCCATCCATATGGCAGCATCTCTAATAGCTCTTGTACAGGGTATCAGATATTGTGCCTTTTGGTGCCAGGTTCAAAGTCAAGTGCCGATCTATGAACCAGTGTACAAAAAAAAAATCCAGGTGTTAGAAGGAGAGACGCTCCATTGTGAATAAAGAGCTAGCTCATACCAGCTCCTAAGCCCTATTAAGAGGCCTGGTCCTCTAATGCCTTGTTTCCATTTCAGTTGTTCCTCAATGGAGAGGATGATATACTAACCATTCCTGATATTAGATAGGGTTGGGTTGGGGCTTAAGGAGGGGGCAGAAATATTGGGGAGAGAAAAAAATCTGATCATTCCTCAGTGCTACCCATTTCTGTCCTGTGTGGGCTGCTTAGCTTAGACAGCAGGAGAATAAAGTACACCGAGAACCATAATGAAAAAACCTTCCGTGTGTTTTGTCATGTTTTGTTCCAGGGAAGCAGTTGATGAGTGCTGTTACTAATGCTTTCTCCCAGATCTATTCAATGATGGAGAGGAGGAAAATGGTCTGGTTGGATTGTGGTCTTGGTGCCTTGCAGTTATTCTGCACTGGTTATGCATTTAATCCTCCTCTTTTCTAGTTACCTTTGGCTAGTGGGCTTTCCATAGTCTGGGTATTTGTCCTTAAATCAATTGTACCACCTAAGGCAACTGAATGCAAAATGCATTCTGTCCACTCACTGTCTGGGCCTTCCCCACCCTAGTCTTGGGCACATTCCTTCAAGAATGTAGTTACCGTCTGCTTGGGAAGATGTCAGTGCAAATGTGAAGAAAATGGGCATCGGACTAGGTTTTGGTTTGCCACAAGTGGCAGCTGCCTATATCAATTACATTTATTAATTTTGCTTTTCATTTTTCCCAGTTCCCTTCAGCCCCCCCTCTGTTGAAATGTTGAAATTTTAGCTGTCAGAGGCAACTGTAATATTGCCTTAGGGACTTGTGGAGAATGAGAGGGGAATTGCTCAGTGTAGTGTTTTAACTTTCAGAACCAAGCAATCTATTTACTCTATTTAAGAAGTGTGTTAGTCTGATTTAAGAGAAATCCAAACTCCATCAGCTTTTGATAGCATCTTGGTTTTTGAAACTTCAATCTGTAATTGGCATTCAGAATGCCCTTGGCATGCCAGTCTGTGTGATGGCATTAAAGACCTGTAAAACACTTGAGCCCAACTTTATTAACCAAAACTGATACCACCACCTTTATCTTCTAAATAAAGTCCGCTTTATTTTTATTTTCAACATTTGCCGCTTCATTTTTTTGTTTCAGATGGTGTCCCATGGAGGTGAAATGAATGGTTTGAAAGAGGCCAGTGTGTGTGTGTGTGTGTGTGTTGGGAAAAGAAAGGATGCAGTCTAATGAAATGTGAAATAGACCAAATGCTTTCCCACAAATGAGGTAGAGGGAGAGTACTATGTAGAAGTTTTCCTGTTATTCTGAAGTAGTAGTACAGGTTGCCCTCTGTCTTGTGCATATATTTCAAGCTAATTTGATGTTTAATAGCTCATCCAAAAATTGGCTTTTTTATTTAGTTTGTTTCATATATTTCATTTCTACTTCTACCCCCCCCATTAAAAAAAAAAAAAAACTTAGAACATTAGTTTGGGATTTAAGAAATAAGGTCCTGCTGAGCTCAGTGGCTCACACCAGTAATCCTAGTGCTCTGGAAAGCCAAGGTGGGAGGATCCTTTGAGCTCAGGAGTTGGAGACCAGCCTGAGCAAGAACAAGACCCCATCTCTACTAAAAATAGAAAAACTAGCCAGGTGATATGGTAGGCACCTGTAGTCTCAGCTACTTAGGATGACACCAGGGCACTCTACCCAGGGGAACAGAGTGAGACTGTATCAAAAAAAAAAAAAGTAGGTCCTTTGCTTCACCTAGTGGTACCTGCAGACTACTTCATGGAAATACATACTTACTGAGTTTAGGTTGGGCAAGTAACTTGAGAGTTGACTTTTTTTTTTTTTTTTTTTGAGACAGAGCCTCAAGCTGTCCCTCTGGGTAGAGTGCTATGGCATTACAGCTCACAGCAACCTCCAACTCCTGGGCTCAAGCGAGTCTCCTGCCTCCACCTCCCAAGTAGCTGGGACCACAGGCGCCCGCCACAATGCCCGGCTATTTTTTGGTTGCAGCCGTCATTGTTGTTTGGCGGGTCCGGGCTGGGGATTCGAACCCGCCACCTTAGGTGTATGTGGCTGGCGCCTTAGCCGGTTGAGCTATAGGCGCCAAGCCGAGAGTTGACTTTAATTATCCTATCTTATCCTCCATGTGGCTTTTCACCTGTTCTAATTGCACACCCTTGTCAGTCAGAAATTTTTGATCAAACAGGCAGGCATGGTGCTCCTGTAGTCGCAGCTATTTGGGAGGAGGATTGCTTGAGTCTAATCCTAGCACTCTGGTAGGCCAAGGTCGGTGGATTGCTTGAGCTCACGAGTTAAAGACCACCCTGAGCAAAAGCAAGACCCATTCTCTACTAAAAATAGAAACACTGAGGCCAGAGGATCTCTTGAGCCCAAGTTGGAGGTTGCTGTGAGCTGTGACACCACAGCACTCTACCCAGGGTGACAGCTTGAGACTCTGTCTCAAAAAAGAAAGAAAAACAACTGCATTCAATCTTTTTTTTTTTTAGTTGTTTCAACTTGTTTTGTCACTCTGAGATTATAATGGTACTTATTAGAGCACACACAGTGATAGAAATATGCATATTCTCAAAAATATAACAGTGGCAATCACAAGGTGGTCACCAAAGATGATCCAGGTGACAAAATGACAAAAGCAAAACATTACAAATTCTCACAGAAAGTATATAGACTTCCAAGACTGTATTTTTTTTTTTTTTTTACACAGAGAAGAAGATATATTTTTATTTGGAAAAAATAAACTTTGATTTTACATTACCAAGAACACTTCACTGAAAGTGCCTTCAAGGTAAGGCTGCTGTCACTTCATTATCAAATGGCAGGGAAGGAGGTACTTCTCCCAAGGAAAACTCCCTATTACCATATACCTACTCCCAGAAAAACACTAACAACAGGGTGTAAATTTACAGTTCCACCTGGCCTCACCAAGGGAAAGGTGAAAAACAGTAAACTGAAAATTAGCTATGTTACTTTATATCAATTCTCACAACAATCTACAATCACTAGTCTGTCATACTGAAGAAGAAGGAGGGGCAGAAAGATTGATTCATTAGACCAAGGTCACTCACAGGCAGAATTCAAATCTGGGTCTGTTGGATCCAAACAAGCTTTCCCACACTTGCCCTGGACAGAGGCTGGGAGCTTCTAAGCAATAGAAGGTCTCTATGTCATACATACTTAGGATGTGCCATCCATTTCCTTTACAGCACTGTCTATATTTTAAGGCCAGGCATGGCTTTAAAATATATTTTATAATATATTACATTTATATTCTACACCTGTAATCCTAGCAGTTGAGCTCATGGGTTGGTTGCTTGAGCTTATGAGTTCGAGACCAGCCTAAGCAAAAGTGAGACCCCGTCTCTACTAAAAATAGACAAAAAACTGAGGCAAGAGGCTTGCTTGAGCCGAGTTGAAGGTTGCCGTGAGCTATGACATAACAGCACTCTACCCAGGGCAACAGCTTGAGACTGTCTAAAAAAAAAAAAAAAGTGAGTGGTGCCTGTGGCTCAGTGAGTAGGGCGTCCGCCCCATATACCAAGGGTGGAGGGTTCAAACTTGGCCCTGGCCAAACTGCAACAACAAAAATAGCCGGGCATTGTGGTGAGCACCTATAGTCCCAGCTACTCAAGAGGCTGAGGCAAGAGAATTGCCTAAGCCCAAGAGCTGGAGGTTGCTGAGCTGTGACACCATAGCACTCTACCGAGGGTGACAAAACTTGATTTGTTGTTGATTTGTTTGTTGCTGATTTCCCCACCACCACCATTATAACATATTCTCCTCAATTCTGTGACTTTGGCTCTCCTATTTACCACTGTTAACGCCCAGCTTACAGATAGAGATTTCCTGACATAGAGTAGACCTTCAAGTAAATATGTGTTGAACTAATGGCGTATCAGCACAGTTCAGGGAGTTTCTGTGATGGCATGACTTAGCCTTTGAAAGGCAGGGCATCTGCCTTTGGGTGGAATGACTCCTAGATCTTCCCCTCCTCATTTGCTGGATGATTTGAGATGAGCCTCTTAACCTTGGGTTAATTGGAGGACTGGAAACAGGATTAGCAAATCATTTGTCATTATTTATATGTTATTTATATGGTGTCCATTTTATATATATACAAGGTGCTAGGCCTATTGTATCTTTTTTTTAATTAAATCATAGCTGCATACATTAATGCAATTATGGGGTACAATGTGCTGGTTTTATATACAATTTGAAATATTTTCATCAAACTGGTTAACATAGCCTTCATGGCATTTTCTTAGTTATCGTGTTAGGACATTTATATTCTACACCTAGTAAATTTAGGCCTGTTGTATCTTATGTAAAGTAATAATCAATACTATAATGAAGGTACCATTTTAGTCCCGTTTTACAGAAGAGAAACAAGCAGAGAGGAGCTGAGGACCTTGCCCAAAGTCATACAGGCTAGCAAGGTCATGCATGTTGACTTCACTGCCTGTGCTTTCACCACTAGGCTATGTTATGTATAGTTATTAAACAGAGAACCCTGGATAAAGGGTTTTTGGAATTTAGTAGCAAAGCCATTTTGTCTTAATTCTATAAGGTCCATTGTTAACCTTTGGCAATTGCATGTGTATGACATTTTCCCCTAAAATCAATTTTCCTTCTAATTGGAATTTGAACCAAACCATCTTGTACATCTGTTCTGGTTTTGTGTTTTGTTTTTTGTTTTTTGGAGACAGAGTGTCACTATGTCGCCCTTGGTAGAGTGCTGTAATGTCACAGCTCACAGCAACCTCAAACTCTTGGGCTTAAGCGATTCTTTTGCCTCAGCTTCCCAAGTAGCTGGGACTACAGGC
>NW_003852413.1:25864784-25887959 GCF_000181295.1 Otolemur garnettii
CCCGCCACAACACCCAGCTATTTTTAGTTGCAGTTGTCATTGTTTAGCAGGTCTGGGCCAGGTTTGAACCCGCCAGCCTTGGTATATGTGGCTGGTGCCCTACTCACCAAACCATATCTGTTCTGTTTTCCCTCCAAGCTAAAAACCTGTGAATGAGGGCTTAGGGAGGGGTTGTTGTTGGTGCCTGGTGGTCAGAAAACCCACTGGGCTGCTGAGCAAGCTCCATGTTTGTCCGAATTACCCCAGCTCAGGCAGCAGATGCCACCCTGTGCAGCAAAGGCACGAGGTCTTTGAAGCTGAGTGAATCCCTCTCCCAGGAGCTCCTTGGCCACATTTTCTCAAGCTGAGCCGTCTCAGTGTGAAATGTACCTTCTCATCTGAAAGAAAAGTACATCTCAGCTTTGGCACCCAGCCTGAGCTCTGGATGCAGCGGGGCAGCCTGTCACCATCCTGAGGGAGAGAGAATTAAGAAATGGCCCTGTAAGAATAAGTTTTCTGTAGCAATGAGCAATGCCTGCTCTTTTCTGGGCATTGCCCTTCAAATTATTTTACAGGCTTTTGAGTGTAACCTTTGGCAAATTCTTCAACTTCTCTGATCCCCAGTTTCCTCATTTGTAAAACAGGGCTCCCAGTGAAAGATAATACATATAAAGTTTTTAGCACAGGTCGTAGAACTCACATTAATTAACAACTATTGATTATGTCCCAGACACTATACAAAGGCACTGAGAATATAGTAGTGAACTAAGCAAACAAAATCTTCCCATGGAGCTTATATTCTCATGGATAATACATAGTAAGTATTCAATAATACAATATAACAATTTTTTTTTTTTTTTTGGTTAGGGCCAGGTTTGAACCTGCCACCTCCAGTATATAGGGTTGGCACCCTACTCCTTTGAGCCACAGGTGCTGCTGATATAACAGTTTTTTTTATTTTGAGACAGAGCCTCAAGCTTTCACCCTGGGTAGAGTGCTCACAGCAACCTCTAACTCCTGGGCTCAAGTGATTCCTCTGCCTCCACCTCCCAAGTAGCTAGGACTACAGGTGCCCACCACAACACCCAGCTATTTTTTTTTTTTTTTTTTTGGTTGTAGCTGTCGTTGTTTGGAGGGCTGGGTTGGATTCGAACCCACCAGCTCAGGTGTATGTGGCTGGCTCCTTGGCCACTTCAGCCACAGGCACCGAGTCAATTTTTTTTTTTGATACAGAGCCCCACTATGTCGCCCTGGGTAGAGTGCTATGGCGTCACAGCTCATAGAAACCTCAAACTCTTGGGCTTAAGCGATTCTCTTGCTTCAGCCTCCCAAGTAGCTGGGACTACAAGAGCTTGTCACAAGGCCTGGCTATTTTTTGTTGCAGTAGTCATTGTCATTTAGCTGGCCCAGGCCGGGTTTGAACCTGCCACCCTTAGTATACATGGTTGGCGCCGTAACCACTGTGCTACGGGTGTGAGCCCAATATAACAATTTTTAAATAATTCTTTTTGGGAGATAACAGAAATTAACATGGTTGTGGAGAAAATGAGGTATATGCAGAGTTATAAAAACCAAAACAAAACACTAGGCTTGATGCTGTAGCTCAGCCGCTAGGGCACAGCCACATACACTGAGGCTTGTGGGTTCGAACCCAGCCTGGGCCTGCTAAACAATGACAACTACAACAAAAAAACAGCTGGGCATTGTGGCAGGCGCCTGTAGTCTCAGCTACTTGGGAGGCTGAGGCAAGAGAATAGCTTAAGCAAAAGAGTTTGAGGTTGTTATGAGCTGTGACACCACGGCACTCTACCACCGGTGACATAGTAAGACTCTGTCTCAAACAAAACAAAACAAAATACTATTTCCTCCTAAACCTTGCTCAGTCAGTGAGGGGCTCTGTGTTCCCTCTAGAGGAGTTTGGAGACTCAGTGAAGGACTAAGTTTTTCTACCACTGCCCTAACTTCTGATCTGGTGGAAGGCTGTATCTGGAGAACTGGGATGCTTCCACAATCAACCCTAATTTTCTTTTTTTTTTATAACAGTCTCAAGCTGTCGCCCTGGGTAGAGTGCTGTTGTGCCATAGCTCACAGCAACCTCCAAGTCTTGGGTCCAAGTGAGCCTCTTGTTTTTTCTGTTTTTAGTAGAGATGGGGCTCTCACTTTTGCTCAGGCTGGTCTTGAACTCCTGAGCTCAAGCAATCCACCCACCTCAGCCTCCCGGAGTCCTAGGATTACAGGCGTGAGCCACTGTGCCTGGCTCCTAATTTCCTAAGGTCTAGAACTGGAGGGCAAAAGTGGCACCCTGGACGGTGCCTGTAGCTTGAGTAGGCGCCGGCCCCATATACTGGAGGTGGCGGGTTCAAACCCAGCCCTGTCCAAATACTGCCAAAAAAAAAAAAAAAAGCGACACCTAGATCCTGCATTGTCACACAGATCTAATCAATTTTCCTGCGTGCCAGATCCCATTTGAGTCATCTGGGTTTTATTTTGATTCAGTCTCTTTACTGGCTGCTAATGCCACCTCCTCCCACTCTTTTCAGGCACAAATGGGACAGGAAAGACAAAGTCTCCAGAGCAAGAGTCACGGGAGTGGGAAACCATCTCTCTCTGATTGTTCCCAAGGAGGAAACACTTGAAGGGGCAGGTCAGGGCTGCCTAGGTGCCATCTCCCTCTGAACACTGGAAGCAGGTCCTTTCTGACTGTGCCTGTGAAGGCCATTTAGAAATGTTTTACAACTCATGCCTGATCACCATCTACCACGAGCCCAGATCTCCCTTTTTACTTCTCCTGCCATAGCTCCTGTCTTGGCTCCTGCCTCACTTCCTCTTTCACCAGCCCCTGGTTTCTACTTTGTTCTCTCTCTTGTCTCTACCATGATGAGCCCTGATAATTTCACAGGTTCTTAGAAGGTATTCAGACCAATGTCCATCTTTCTCACATGAAGAAACAGGCGTAGCAAGATATTCATTCAACAAAGAAAATGTGGGGTTTTTTGTTTTGTTTTGTTTTGTTTTTACAAGATAGGGTCTCTGTTGTCTGGGCTAAAATGGTGTCATCTCCACACCTTCAAAGTCCTGGGCTCAAGTGATCCTCCTGGCTCAGCCTCTAGAGTAGCTGGGACTACAGGGATGCACCATCATGCCCCGCAGATTTTATTTTTATAATTTTTTTTTGAGACAGACTCTTACTCTCTTGCTCTAAGAGAGAGTGCAATGGTGTCAGCTTATCTCACAGCAACCCCAAACTCCTGGGCTTAAGTGATACTCCTGCCTCAGCCTCTCAGGATCTGGGACTATAGGTGCCCCCCACAACACCCAGCTTATTTTTTAAATTTTAGTAGAAACAGGGTCCTACTCTGGCTCAGGCTGCTCTTGGATACCTGAGATCAAGCAGTCCACTCACCTCACAATCCCAGAGTGCTGGGCTTATAGGCATGAGCCACCTTGCCTGATCTAGAATGTGTCTTCTTACTTTTAAGATTTAGTTTAAGGCTCAGCGCCTATAGCTCAGCGGCTAGGGTGCCAGCCACATATACCAGAGCTGACAGGTTCAAATCAAGCCCAGCCTGCCAAGCAACAATGACAATTACTACCAAAACATAGCCAGGTGTTGTGGTGGGTGCCTGTAGTCCCAGCTACTTGGGAGGCTAAGGCAAGAGAATTGTTTAAGCCCAAGAGTGTATGGTTGCTGTGAGCTATGACGCCACAGCATTCTACCCAGGGCGATGGCTTGAGACTCTGTCTCAAAAAAAGGAAAAAAGATTTAGTTTAAATCATTAAATTTCATCAGAGAGTCTGGGTTCCACCTTCCATTCTTCTCTAGGGCTGCTCCTTGGTGTTTCTTTTATCCTTTCACACACACACAAGAAAATTTTATTTGAGACAGTTTCACTTTGCCACCCTTGGTGGAGTGCCACAGCATCATGGCTCACAGCAACCTCAAACTCTTGGGCACAAGCGATCCTCTTGTCTCAGCCTCCCCAATAGCTGGGACTACAGGTGCTCGCCATAATACCTGGCTATATTTTTAGAGACGAGGTCTCAATCTTGCTCAGGCTGGTCTAGAACTCCTGAGCTCAGGCAATACACCCACATCAGCATTTATCACAAATTCTATTTGTTGGGTGGTGCCTGTAGCTCAGTGAGTAGGGCGCTGGCCCCATATACCGAGGGTGGCAGATTCGAACCCAGCCCTAGCCAAACTGCAACAAAAACATAGCTGAGCATTCGGGCGGGCACCTGTAGTCCCAGCTCCTCAGGAGGCTGAGGCAAGAGAATTGCCTAAGCCCAAGAGCTGGGTTGCTATGAGATGTGACACCATGGCATTCTTACTGAGGACAACAAAGTGAGATTCTGTCTCTTAAAAAAAAACAAACAAAACAAAACCAAATTCTGTTTATTCATTTTTTTATTTTTCTGACTCCTCTGTCAGACTGTAAGGTCTCTGAGGGGAAGGGAGACATGTATGTCCTTAAGAGACATGCTTATCACTGTATTCTCAGCATCAACCACATAATAGGTGTTCAAGAAATCTTTGCTAAATAAAGGTGCAATGAGCAGGTAGCAACAGGGCACCTGGGGATAAAAGGAAGGATGGATGTACTCTCTGCTCTCAGAACTATCTGGTATGAGCGGCATACTAGAAACAGGGAGAATGCAATGAGGTCAGGTCCAGATTGAGGGAGAGGGAGCATTTTAGGGCACCTAAATCAGGACTAATCTCTGCTGGACTTTTGTGACCAATCACCTAGAACCCATGGTAAAACCATTTGGCTTCACTCTGCCATGTTATTCTATTAGGCCTATACCTTAAGCACCCAACCAGCTACAGAAGCTGACAACTAATCTGGCAATGTGCTCAGAAGGTCTCCAGACCTACTGCTTTCTCCATTGAGGGAGAACTTGCCAGTCAGCTTCACAGGTCATTTGTGGCCAAGTCCATGCTGGAGGGTCCCAGAGACAACCTCACACCTAGCCTAGCCTTGCCTCCAATCATCGCCTGGTCCCCTGCTCAGAAGAGAATTTGGTAAGCATTAAGGAAGACAACATCTGCCTAGTCCTTGGGATTAGTGGGATGACAGATGTCCCAGCCAGTATGCCTTTATATCTAGAGCATAGATAGTTCATTTCACATGGCTCAGAGAAAGTTAGTGCCTTGGAGAGCAAGTGGCTGACCTGCCTTCCTGTTCTGGACTAAAAAAAGGAGCAGGCTCTGGCAGGAAAGACTCAAAGGGAACCCAGCAGGAGGAAGAGGAAGGAAGCCACGGAGAATTTCCTTCTATGAAAAGAGTCTTGACCTCCTGCCTTGGGAGGAGAAATTTACTTCTTAGTCTAATCTTCTCCCCACAGTGGGAAAGATGGTAGCTGCTTCTCAACAGAGAGCAAGAAATCTTTTTTTTCAGCCTCCTCTCATATTTATCCATTTCCACCTCAGGAGCCAGAAAGGTAGGCTCAGTTTCCCAACAACTTTCACTTTCAGATGAAAGGACCTCCAAGGACCTCCACCCAGCCTATACCTTCCTTGGAGTTTGCTTCACTGTCCCGGGAGGATGCTTTTAGGCCAGAGTCCTCCAGTGTGTCCCTTGATCATCCCCTACCTGCAGCTAGGCTGATGATGCCTCTGTCCACATTTTTTAAATCTGTCTGGGAATAATCAAAGTGACTCATTAACACCCCCTGAACGTTACAAGGCACAGTTAGTTTTGATCTTTTTCTTCTCCCATGAGGGTGCCAGGGTCGGGAATGATCTCCAACTTAACTCAGAAAGGTTAAGATTACTTGCCCAAGGTCATACAGCGTGAAATAGTGAAATCGGCAAAACACTTGTTTTTCCTGCCCAGCAGTTTGGCAGGTGCTCAAATGATATTTGTGCAAAGACTGAAATCTGTGGTTTCTTCATTCCTCTAGCCTGTGGGTACTTCTGTGTGATGGGGTAGGGGGAATGTGAGGGGTTGGGAGGGGAAGAAAGCTGTCTTCCTAAACGAACCTTTGACTTCCTTACTCCCCAAGAAGTTACAGATTCAACTAATCTCTCTGACTGCATCCTACCTTCAGTGTATTTACTAGAGCAATGCCCCCTTCTCCAACAGCAATGAAGAGTAAACCAGTTTCCTACTCAAAAGAGCAAAGATTAAGAAAAAAGACAAGACAAAAAAGTCCAAATAAACAGCCCCATTTCCTCACAAAATATACAACCCCAAACCAAACAACCAAAGCACAGGCTGAACCCCTGGATTGTCCGCAGACGCCCCCAACACGCCACCACGCCACACTGCGCAGGAGAGGCGTCGGGGAGGGGGCGCGGAGCGCGGACCAGGAGCTCTACAGGGAGCCGGTGGGCGCCGGGCGCGCTGCCAGGCCGGGCCGCACCGCGGGGGCCGCTGGCCCTCTCCACGTGGTGGAGGCAGCGGCGGGGTCCGGGGCGCCTTCCCAGCTGGAGAAACCCAGAGCAGCCGGGGAGGAGGAGGCGGAGGAGGCGGCGGCGGCGGAGGAGGAGCGGGGCGGGAGTTGGGGGAGGGGTGGGGGGTGGGGAGAGACCCGGCGGCGGCGACAGGGCGAGGAGCAGAGCGCGGTGCCAGGGGGGTGGGGGCACTGGTGCCCGTCTGGGGAGGGAGCAGGCGGAGGGGGTAAGCTGCGATTACAAGCAGGAACCGGCAGCAGCTGTGAGTCCCCGGCTGGGGCTAGGGCGGGGGGAGAGGCATGGGGGCCTGGCCCCAGGGGTCGCGGGGTGGGCCGGAGGAGGAGGAGAGAGGTTGGCAGGCACTTTGCACAGGATGACTGGGAGGGGAGGGGTCTGGCACCGGCCTTCCGCATCCCCTAGTCCCACTCTGCCGCTGCTTCTCAGGCCGCGCAGCCTCTGGAGCCCCTTCCCAGGTCCGGGAAGAGCGGCTGGGGGCCCCGGGCTCGGCCGCCTGTGGGGGAGGGGGCTGCGTGGTCTCAACCTCGGAGAGGGGAGGGGCGACAATTTCTGTCGGCTGAGCTGAAGGGGTTTAAAGGGCGGCTCTTAAAGGGGCCGCAGGAGGGACCCGGGCCGATTGAGGCACCCCTTCTCCACCCGCCTTTCAGTGGGCTCGCCCGGGCCGCTGGGCCCAGAGAATGCGGTGGAAGGTGGGACGGCCCAGGGGACAGAGCCTCGCGAGTGGGGGTGGGCCGGGGTGGCGCAGAGAGGCCTAGGGGGTGTGGTGAGTGCTGGCGCGCGGAGTTGGGGGGAGGGGATGGCGTGGGAAGGAGAGGGTTAAAGGTGGGGCCGGCCCTACAAACGCGCGCACACACTCCTTACTCAGACCCAGTCGCACGCGAGTCCCTGGCGCTTAGATGAGGTTAGGGAGGGCGGTAGTGGGGCCTCTGCCTGGGCCCTTTGCACCCCAACTTCGGGAGGTCAGGGTCCCCAGTGTGTGAACTCGCACCTCCTGGCTGAGCCCCCTTTCCCTGGCACACACGCTCCAACGCGCGCGCACACACCTCGGACATTCCCATAGTGCCTCACGTGACACACGGCCCTAACGTGCCCCCTGCCCACCCGCTCACGCACGCGTGCACACACAGTCTCCCACACTTCCTAACTTCACGCTGACCCCCCTCCGCCCCCATGGTACTCATTGACTGTGACACACCTACACTCATTCACAGACACACTCCCCCCACACGCCAGCCACAGACACACATTCATAAACAAGGCCGGGAGAAGTACACACGCACCCCCTCACTGCCTACTCTTTCTTTCGGGAGCCCTGAGTCATTCCGGGCACCCTATCTCGGTTCCCCATTTCCCAGTGTGTGGGTAAATTGGGACGGACATGGGAATCCATTAGTCTGCCCTTCACCTGAGACCCCTTGCCCAGTCTGCTCCCTCTGACACTCAGCCAAGGACTTCCTGTAGGTCCCAGGTCAGGGCCCAGAAGAGCCTGGATGGTTGCCACTGTGCTTGTGGGGGAGGCACTTCCCTTTCCTGAACTCCAGGATCCTGCAGGAGGAAGCAGGGAAGTTGGGTGGGGGCGCGCAGAGGGTGTGCTGACTGGCTGGGCTGACTCTCCTAGTAGCACTGGGCCTTCCTTGCTCAGCCTTACTTAGGGAGGAGCTGGGGTGCCAGAGACCTGGGCTGAGGAGCTTGGCTGCGAGGTATTTGGGGAAGTGAGGCCTGGGGTGGACCAGGCAGGCTCTGGTCTGTGCCTCAGCTGGGAAGGCAGCTCTTTCCCATCCAGAGGTTTCCCTGGGTTCTGGAAAGAGTCCTTTCCTGCCACTGCGCTGGCTTACTTGTCCCCTGCTTTTCAACCCCCAAGTCTTCACCTCTAGTCCTTTCCCCAAAGGCAGCAGAGAGGATGGGGTTTAGTAGTCTGGGAAGGGGTTGTGAGCTCCGGGCAGGAAGTTTCTAGGCTGCATTTCACCTGGCCTGGGTGCATCTGCCCGGATAAGGGGTGTCAGGGACAAGTTCCAGATGGCTCTCTCCACGATAGCTCCTGCTCTCCCAGGGGGCCCGGTGTGGGCCACAACCCGGCCCCTTGCCATGGAGTCCATGTTTGAGGACGACATCAGCATCCTGACCCAGGAGGCCTTGGGACCCAGTGAAGTGTGGCTGGACAGTCCTGGAGATCCCTCTCTGGGGGAGGATATGTGCTCTGCCTCCCATTTTGCCCTCATCACAGCCTATGGAGACATCAAGGAGCGGCTGGGGGGCCTGGAAAGGGAGAATGCTACCCTCCGCCGCCGCCTCAAAGTCTATGAGATCAAGGTCAGAACATGCAGAGGAGGGGATCTAACTGTGTGTGGGAGGATGGGGGCAGGATGGCAGGATCTGATCTGGCAAAGATTCCAGGGATCCAAAAGAGGGATAAGGATGCCAAGTCTTAGGAACTTGATGGTCTCTTGTGAGAAATGTGACTGCTCTGGATTGGAAACTCTGAAGACCCCAGCAGCCAACTGGGGTCTTGGCTTTGGCGTAGCTAGACCTGGGATCTAGAAAAGATCTAGTTGGTGGGAGAGGCCTTCAGGGCATGTGAATTGGGATCCCACTGGGGTGGGGGAGGTAGGGACTTTGAAGCAGGGCAGTGGGCACAGCAAGACTGAGGCATATGTGGAGAGTGGGCACCAGCTCCTGAGGCCCTACCTCTCCTGTAGTACCCACTGATCAGTGACTTTGGAGAGGAGCATGGCTTCTCTCTGTATGAAATCAAGGATGGCTCCCTGCTGGAGGTGGAGAAGGTCAGTTTGCAGCAGCGACTCAACCAGTTCCAGCATGAGGTAAGCCCTTTAGCCTACCAGCTTGGGCTGAGCTCTCAGGGTTTCCTGCTCCAATCTATTTCTGAACCCCTGTCCCCACAGCCCCTGGCCTTCTGCCCTTTTGATCAGAGACTGTCCTCCCTAAAATCAGCTATGGCTTCTCCTGCCCTTCCATAGAGTGCAGGGAGTGAGGGTGGAGAGGGAGCTCCTCAGTCCAGGAAGTGATTGACTCTGTGATGTACACTCTGGTCCCATCCAGTTGCAGAAAAATAAAGAGCAGGAAGAACAGCTCGGGGAGATGATCCAGGCTTATGAGAAACTCTGTGTGGAGAAGAGCGACTTAGAGACGGAGCTAGGGGAGATGGTGAGGCCCAGGCAGCTGGGGGGATGCTTGCTTGAGGGTGTGCACCTGGTTGTGTGTGTGCGATTCTGTGTATGAACATTTCAGCCGTGGGGTTGTGTGCAGCCATGTATCACACTGCATTTGTGTGCACCCTGTTTGTGTTGATGTGTACCTGTGAGCACCTATTTGGCCTTGCGAGAGAGACTGTGTATGTCATCCAGGTTGTGAATGATGCCAGGGAATGCTGTGTCTCTTTGTGCCTGTGTGGCTCTCATGGTGGGTTGACCATCAACTATGCCTGTGAGTACTGCCCCTGGGGGGCCATGTGGGGCTGCAAAGGGGACAGGAGAGTGTGTGAGATGGGTCTTGGCTTGTGTGATTCGGAGTCAGGGTATGGCCATACATGTGAGCCGGTGGGCAGGTGTCAGAATCAGGTGACCTGGTCTCTGTCTTCTCTAGTTGTGACCTCAACCTTTCCTCTAACGTGGGGCAAATAATAACACTCTTACCAAGCCATTGCGAGGGTAATGGGTCATTTTGTGTAAAAATGTTTTGGCTTAATAGTCGTAGTCACTTATATGGCCCCTAGCAAGTGCCAGGCGCTGTTCTTATCACTTTTTTGAGACAGGCTCACTCTGTTGCCCAGGCTGGAGTGCTGTGGTGTCAGCCTTGCTTGCAGCAACCCCAAACTCCTGGGTTCAAGTGATCCTCTTGCCTCAGCTTCCTGAGCAGCCGGAACTACAGCTGCCCACCACAAAACCCAGCTAATTTTTCTATTTTTATTAGAGATGGGGTCTCATTCCTGCTCAGGCTGGTCTCAAACTCCTGAGCTCAAGTGATCCTCCTACCTGGGCCTCCCAAAGCACAAAGGGACAAGTATTACAGGTGTGAGCCACTGTGCCCTGCCCATTGTTCTTATCTCTTGACATGTTAACTCATTTTAATTCTCATCACAACCCCAAGAGGCAGGTGTGGTACTGTCATCCCCATTTTATAGATGTGATATGTGAAGCCCAGAAGTAGTTAAGTCATTTGTCAGTTGGAAGTTGTGATGTTCCTGAGGGGGTGGTGGTATCTGAACAGGGGACTGAGTGTTCTCATAAGTGTCCCTTTGTGCTGATGGCTGAGAAGAGGTATTAACTTGAGCTTGCCAGGAGCAATAGCCTGAAACATCTGCATTGCCATTGCTGGAAGAGACCACACATGGGCCGCTGCTCTAGTTTGGGTGGTGATGACTGTCCAGATGTGTGGAAGTCTTGAGTCTGCAGGGACCTTCACCCCTGTCTGTCCTTCTCTAGCGGGCATTAGTGGAGACCCACTTGCGGCAGATCTGTGGTTTGGAGCAGCAGCTTCGGCAACAGCAAGGTCTCCAGGATACTGCCTTTCCCAGCCTGAGCCCTCCACCAGCCCCTGCCCCACCCTGTGCTGATCTGGACCTACACTATCTGGCAATGAGAGGGGGCTCTGGCTTGAGTCATGGTGAGATCTCAGTGAGCTCTAATTCCTCTCTTCTAAGTCCCCAAGTCTGACCCGCATTTCAATACTACAAGACACCCTGCAGATTACCTAGCATCCCATTATATCTTAAATTTCTCCCATAATCACTCCATCCTCCCTTACTAACTCTTCCCTTATCTCATCCATTACTGCCCCAGTTTCTCCCCTTCTAACATGGGCATTCATTCCTTCCTTATCTGTCCCTAGCCACTCCATTGCAGTTCCCCTGTGTGCCAGCAGAGGGTGCCTTCTCCCTCTGGGCCTTCCTCTGCCTGCCTCAGGTTGTGATTGAGAGGCCCCTGAAGATGCTCTGTATTTAAGATCTGGCCAAGAAAGCCTTCAAGAGCCCATTTTGTTTTTTTCCTGGCCTCCAGGAAGATTAGAAAATATAGTCCCTCACTGTCCTTGTAAAGGTAACTCTCATCCTCAGGTATCTATCCTTCTGGATCCCTTGTGCTGTAGTCCCATCTGTTCCGCATTGTGCAAATATAAGAATCACAGGCAGCATGATCCTGAATTGTCCTCTCTTCTGATAGCAGGCTGGCCAGGTCCCACACCCAGTGTGAGTGAACTGGAACGGCGGCAGCTGGAAGAGGCTCTGGAGGCTGCCCAGGGAGAGGCTCGGGGAGCTCAGCTCCGGGAAGAGCAGCTCCAGGCAGAGTGTGAGCGGCTGCAGGGGGAGCTGAAGCAGTTGCAGGAGACCCGGGCCCAGGTAAGCAGCAGGGGCATGTCAACACCCCTGAAAGGCCCAGGACCTGGACTTCCCTCACTGCATACAGATTGACCTGAGTGGTTGACTGGGGAGTCTTGGCAAGGTGAGGGTGGGCTCTGACCTCTTGATCTTCTCCTTCAGGATCTGGCCTCCAACCAGTCGGAGCGGGACATGGCATGGGTGAAAAGAGTTGGGGATGATCAGTAAGTCATGGCCTATAACGCTTGTCCTCCAGCCTCTTAACTGGCATAGCCCGGGTCCCCTTAGGTTCTCTCCCTGTCCCTCCATGTTATGTGGGTGGCCTCTCTTCTCAGCCCTCAAGGATAGTGTCTGTGTGGCCTGTCGCTATGCATTCTTTGTAGAAAGGAGGTAAAGTTCTGGAATGTTCAGGTTCTGAGTCCCTTTGCTTTCCTCTGGGACCCAAGCCCACCTTTTCTTGAGGTATCAGAGGCTGAGAGAGATTTACTTAGCTGTTTTGCTACTACATTCTGTGTCCCCAGTAAGGTTTTGGGCCTCTCTGTGGCCCTATTAGGCCAGCCAGTTGGGGTCACCTTCCCCTCCCTCACGAGGAGGAAGGAGATGATCTCTTTCAGGAGTTGTTGGGCCTTGTCTGTTTATCTAAGGAGAGAGAACCTTTAGGCTTAAAGATAGGAGGGGCTTTCTTGGGTGCACAAGCACTGGGTGGGGAATTAGAACATACTCTGATGGGGTGTCCCTTTGGAATTCTACCAGGAAAGAGAGGTAGCAGGAAGTAGGAAGGGGAGAGCTGTGTCTTTGGGGAGCCTAACAGCGAGCTATGGGAGAGCACTGGGCAGCAAGGGAGGGGTGGGTAGCCACCCGGCAGCAGTGGAGCCTGGTACCTTTCACATCCGCACCCAAACTCACCCTCTCCTGCTTTCTGAGAAATAGAGCTCAAATCTCCTTCCGCCCAAGTCCTCTCCCCAGAGATGAGGTGTGTGGCACAGACTCCCTGCTTTCATCGGAGGGGAAGACTGAGGCCCAGAGAAAGGGGCAGGAACTAACCTTCTGTCACACAGCCCTTCTGCCCAGCAGGTTTCTTCCTCTTCTTCATCCCAGCCTCTGGCCAACTGGGGATACCCCTCTCTTCTCCCCCACCATAGGGTAAGGGCCTGGGTGGAGCTGTGATAGCTGGGGAGGTGAGAACCTTGTCTGTGAGACTGGTGGGTGGGAACCCTAAGCTAGGCCTTGTGGAGAGGGTCCACCCTAGTCTGTGGCTGGCACTCAGGGCCATCTTAGCCCAGGTCCCTAGACCCAGAATACACTCACACACATGCTCTAGAATCCGACCTTGCCACAGAAGTCAGGCTTTGTACGTCACTGAGTCCAGTCTTTTAAGACCAGCCGTGAAGTCTCCACCAGTTGATAGCACTCTGAGGAAGGATATTTTGGCAGAACCAGAATCTGACCATTTAGGCTTTTGAGTTCCAGGGACCCTTACAGAGATAACGAGTGACCCCTCAAGGGCTCAGGGGTCATCCATAGCTGAGGCATGTGAGAGGAAGGTGAGGTGGATTTGAGGGGGGAGGCAGAGAAGGGGTGGTGGATCCCCAGGGGCCATGCCTATCTGTGCCTGAGTGAAAGCACACTCATCCCAGAATGTGCTTTGGAAGTTTGGAAGTTGTACCATCCTTACCGCTCATTCTGGCCAGAGCAGGTACTGCCCTCCTCACTCATAGCACCTGCCCCGAGCAAGCCCTTTGGCCAGAGGGAACTGGGCTCTGCTTGGGGCTTGAGCCAGGCTTACCAGAGGTGACCTCCTGCCTGCTTTCCTCTTTCCCTGTGGTTCAGATCCAGGCCTCCTCCTGGGTCTCTGTGGCTGGAGCCAGCTGAGCCCTGCCTGTGCAGCCCCATGCTTCCTTTCAGCTGAGCATCTTTGGATAACCCCAGTTTGGCAAGAGTTAATTCTCAAAGGAAGTCCTCACTCCCCCGGTAGTTTTATTTTCTTATAAACTCAGCTCCTTTTGGTAATAGGCTGCTTCCCGAGTGCTCCTTCCCCTCTCCTCCCACCTGAGGAGGCCTGTGATACCTGCTCTGGGCCTCTGTTCCCCTATCAGCACCCCCTCTTTCTTCAATTTCCACTTGACCTTCCAGGCTAGTAGGAATTTTACCAGTGGCTTTTGCAAGAGTGGAATTCGGGGGCTGGATAATCCAGGTCGGGGTCAAGGTGAAATGGAAGCTGAAGAGGAACACACATTCCTGAGTCCCGCCTGCTCTGATATAGGAACTTTCCGTATCCTGAAAGGTGCCTTCCTGTCTCAGTTTGGGTACCTCCAGGGCAGCCAGTTTTACATGGGAGTCCTTGCAGTTAACACACTCTCCCTTGCTCTGTGTCCCCTTCCTGGGTCCTGTTGGAGCAGAGAAAGCAGCCCTGGGAGGCAGCCCCAGCCCCTAGGGTTTCCCATTCATTTCCCTCTCAGCCCTTGGCTGAAACTCTTGGTCATCAGTGTTTCTGTGAAAACAGACACCCAGATCAGATCAGGCCAGACCAGACCACTCCAGACTGCCACCTTTCAGATCTGACCTCGGGAAGTCCTGTCCCCGGGTCAGCACAGCTCCTGGTGTTTAGAACCTTGAGAGACAAATCACTCCAGGGGAAGAACCACTGGGGGTCACTCAGGGGCCAAAGCAGTGATGAAGGCAGTGGTGGGAGGGGAGCACACCTGGCTGGTGAGGAGAAGCTAAGGACCCCAGGAGGGTCCCAGCTGAGGGGGAGCTGCAGAACCCATGGTCCCTTCCCCTCTGGGCTCAGCTCAAAGGCACAGGGCCTTTACCAGCCCTTTCCAAGGGTGTGGCCAGTACTGGGGATGGGGAACTTGGGGAGATTCCTTGGAGAAGATGAAGAGTCCAAGGGGGCAGGTGTCTGTGAGGGAAACAAGGGCCCAGTGAGGGAGAGGGTTAAGTTGTGAGTGATCCATCAATGAGAGGGCCCGGTGATAAGATGGGGGACCTTCTATGGGTGATAGGGGGAAAACTATAGGCCTTTCTTTTTTCCCATCGTGGGGGGCTCAGTATTGCAGCCTCGGCCCTTTTCCGCCCCCCTACCCCTCCCCTCTCCGCCCACAAGCCTCTGCATGGGCTGCGGTTAGTGGTAGGGAAGAAGTGTGAACTCGAGAGAGAGGATGGAAACTCTGCACGGAGGTCAAGGGCAGTGTGGGGTGGGTCAGGACGGAAGCTGGAGACCCCGTGTACCCTGAGCATAGCTTCATGCCCCAGAACCAGTGGGTTCAGGGCCACCCCCTTCACGCTTCTCACCCTCTCTACTTCCTTTCTTTCAAGTCTTTGACCGGGGTACCCAGCAGTCACAGGAGTTAACCCCTGAGCACTTGCAGCATGGGGGCTCCCTGAGGGTGGTGAAGGGCTCTGAAGGTGGTCTGAGGGATTGGTGGGCTTTGAGCCTCAGTCTTTGATCTTTTGCCTGCCAGCAAGGAGGAGAGTTACCCATGCTTCCCTCCCTCTTAAAACAAAGTCATTAAGCTGGTGTCTCCAAAAAAAGTCTCACAGCAGGTCTCCTAGGCACTTCCCTGATTCTGTGTCCATGCCAGACACAGTATGAAGTAATTCACCTGAACAATCTCATTTCTTTCTGACAATGTGATATAGGGATCATCCCTCTTTTACACATGAGCAAACTGAGGTGCAGAAAAATTGAGTAATCCAAGAAGTTTAGTAAGTCCAGTGCACATAGCAAGCGGGTCCTGGGAAAATGGGGCAGTGATACCTCTGCGGCATTTTTCTTGTTTGGCTTGTTTGGAAGGTTCTTTTATGAGGGGCAACCATGTGACTTGTTGACCATACTGGATCACTTTTGAAAGTGAAAGGGGCACTATTAATAATTGTGCTGGGGCAACTCATATGAACAGGATAGTCCTAGGCAAACTATGACCTGTGGGCACCCCACCCTAAGCGGAGACCCTGGTTTGCAGGCCTACCCTTGAACTGCTTGGTTCAGCTGCGTGTGGGAGGCTTTCTAGACACGGGGCATTGGCTCTGGTAGAAGCGTGGCTGGGGCTGCCAAGAAGAGCCAGGCTCTGGGGACCGCAAGTCATAGCTGGTTGAGGAGAGTGAAGGGGCTCAAGGCACCTAAAAGGAAGTGGTGGAGCACTGGGTTGTTGCAAGCGACTTCCTCCTCCCCCTGGCCCACAACCTCAAGTCCGCTCCACGGCCTGGTGCCTGTGGTCCCCTCCCCAGGGGTCTGGTGGGAAGACTGACACTGGGTGTGCCTGTGGGTGGTGGAAAGTTTGGTCCTTAAACTCTCCCACAGGGGCAAGGTGGTCAGGGCAGCTGGGGGCAGCTATGGGAAAGGATGAGAGGGTTGGCAAGGCTGGATTTTTGCTCTTCTCACAATTCTGAACAATGACTCTGATCCCATGACCAGCTCTAATCTCACTCCAGTCATAGCCCTATTACTGTTCCCGACCCTGACTCTAACCCTGTTACTAATCCTGACCCCAGCTCTGTCCATTGTCTTGGCCACTATCAGGTGTCAACTCCACCGCTAGTCTGACGACTTCAAGCCCATCCTTTCTAATCCCATGACCCAGAGCTGGCCTGAACTCTGACCCTACCACATCCTCACAGCAGCACCCATGAAGCACAGGGCATGCGGAAGTCCAAGTGTCTCCTGGCTGGTTTGGGCAGATAGAGGCCTTTTACAGAGGAGGATGCTTAGGTCTCTAACTTGATTGATCTTCAGTTGCTTTTTCAGTAACAATGAAGATTGTTGTTTCTAGAACAATTTCTGAGATCCCTGAGTTATTCGTGGAAAGAATGAATGAAAGCATAAATCAATGAAGGGTGGAATGATTTGCAGCCAAGGGGGCTCTCCTTCCTGCCAGCTCTGCCATTTGCACTCTGGCTCCCCAGTAGGTGCCAGCTCAGTAGGCTGAGGTGCCAAGAGCCTGTGTTTGAATCTCTGGTCTGTGCTGCCACCACTTTGTGACCTTGAGCTAGCCTCTTCATCACTATCATCGTCCACTTCCACATATGTCTAGCACCTTCCTCTCCCCTCCTAGGAGAGGGCTCCCAGGCCATGCCAGAGACCCACAGCCCCCCCCTCATCCTTCTGCTGCCTTCTTGCCTTTCTGTCCT
The DNA here is from genome assembly GCF_000181295.1 of Otolemur garnettii. NCBI lineage: Eukaryota > Metazoa > Chordata > Mammalia > Primates > Galagidae > Otolemur > Otolemur garnettii. Next base: position 25,881,641 of record NW_003852413.1, read on the forward strand.
CTCATGATTCTTTGGTGGGCAGTATAGTGTAGTGGTCAGTAGCCTGGACTCTGGAGTCTAGGTGCTAGAGGAGAGAGAGCTCCCATTCTAGAAACTCCACTACTATTGGGATTTATGACTTTGGTCAAGTGACTTAACCTCTGTGAGCCTCGGTTTTCTCCTCTGTAAAATGGAGGTAATATCAATGGCAGTGTCATAGAGTCATTGTGAAGATTAATAAAGCTCCTAGCACACACATTGCCTGGCCCGTGATAAGTGCTCATACTGATTATCTATGATTCTTGGCTCCCTGGGTCCCCTCCAGGTTCTGAAAGACTCAGAACTTTTCCCTGTGATTTAACCAATAAAGGAGTATCCACATGCAGCCATCTGCTGCTGTTTACCTGATTTATTCTTCCTAAACAGTCATGATGGTGGTAAAAGCACTCAGGTATGGGCCAGGAAATGGAATGTGTATTTAGGTGCACGTGTGTGACTCTTGGTTGTGTTGTGAAGTCGAGATTTTTTTTCCACTGAATTGGCAATGTTTTCAGTGAGTCATTCAGGTTGTTAGTATATTCGGTGACTTGGGCCTATGCATTGTGAGGTGGGGAGAGATGCCTAATGAAGGGGGAGGACCCAGAGGGCACTGGGCATCAGGAGATGGTCAGGTGCCATCACATTGCCCGGACTCAGTGGTCTTTGTGAGGGTTGCCTAGAGATCTGGAAGGATAGTGCCTGGCTGCTCTAGTCCTCCATGTCAGAGCTGGAAGAGGGGCTGGGTATCCTGAGCCAGGGGCTTCTTCTTTCTACTTCCTGCTGGTCTGTCCTGTTGTGAGGAGCGGGCCAGGAGCTGGCCGGTGGAAACTGGGGTAGCTCCTGACAAGGGGAGGGAGGCAAGCAGGGGAGTGATAGGGACCTGGGAACTGAGTGTGGCAGGTGAGATCTCTGAGGTAGGGTGTGAAGACGACGACCTGTATCTGTCACCTAAAATACAGCAGTGAAGGTGGATAGGGAGAGAAACTGGCTGTGTAGACAGAGGACCACATTCCACCAGGGCCTTGCCCACGTCCTCTTTCTGCCCCTACCACCAAGGAGATGGCATGTTCCTGCCTTCTGGAAGTCCCAGTCTAATGGGGGACACATAACTCCTACTCTCAGACATTCTCAATTGGAGTTGGAAGAGGGAGTCTTTCCTTCTAGAGTCGCGATTTTTTTTTTTTTGAGAACAAGAGTCGCTTTTGGTAGAGTCCTATGATGTCATAGCTCACAGCAACCTCAAACTCTTGGGTTTAAGTGATTCTCTTGCCTCAGCCTCCTGAGTAGCTGAGACTACAGGCGCCCACCACAACGCCTGGCTGTTTTTTTTTTTTGAGACAGAGCCTCAAGCTGTCCCCCTGGGTAGAGTGCTGTGGCATTGCAGCTCACAGCAACCTCCAACTCCTGGGCTCAAGCGAGTCTGGCTATTTTTTGGTTGCAGCCATCATTGTTGTTTGGCGGGTCCAGGCTGGGGATTCGAACCCGCCACCCTAGGTGTATGTGGCTGGCGCCTTAGCCGGTTGAGCCATAGGCGCCGAGCCCGCCTGGCTACTTTTATAGATGGGGGTCTCACTTTTGTTTAGGCTGGTCTCAAACTCATGAGCTCAGGCAATCCACATACCCCAGCCTCCTATAGTGCTAAGATTACAGGTGTGAGCCACTGTGCCCAGCATGGGAGTCCTGGATTTGATGTGGGACACACCTGGATCCCCCATTCAGATAGGAGATGTGCTATTTCTTCCCATAGACCCATGAGATGACAATGGGGGGAATACATGACACACTGACCAAAATAAAGGTCAGAGTGTGGTGGGATGGAGGGCTGCAGAGCCTAACATGGGGGTTCCTAGGAAGACTCCTTCCTTTGTGGGCCTGGCCTGCCCACCCGTGCCCACCATCAGATGGGTAGTGAGAACGCTACCTAATAAGTGGATTTGTCTTTCAGATATATGGTCTATATGTATTATCATAATTTGGCTTTGGCCTAAATGGGTTAAAAAATAGTTTTGTTGTGGGGGGGTAGGTTTTGTTCTTTTTTGTTTTGTTTTGTTTTTGAGATAGGTGTTGTTCTGTTCCTGGGCTAGAGTGCAGGATGTCATCATAGCTCATTGCAACTTAAACCCAGCTGCAACTTCTGGGCTCAAGGGATCCTCCTACCTCAGCCTTCTGAGTAGCTGGAACTATAGGTGCATGCCACCACACCTGGCTGATTTTTCATTTTTTTGTAGAGGCAGGGTCTTGCTGTTTTCCAGGCTTACTCAAATTCCTGGCCTCAAGCAATCCTCCCATCTTGGCCTCCCAAAGTGCTAGGATTACTGGTGTAAGCAACTGCACCATTTCTGCCCCAGGATTAGGAAGGAAGCTCAGCCATTATCTTCCTTTTCTACATCAGCTTTTCCTGCCTTCTGAAGCCCTAACCTCATGACTTCCTCACCTCTCTCCTGGGTCAGACGCACGCACACATACACACCCACTCACTTGCCTTCACCTCCTCCCATCCACGTGCATCCTCCTGTGTCAATCATGGGATGGGTATGAGACCCTCAGGGATGGAGAACTTGGGCTTCCTCCTTGAATTCTCTGTCCTGGGGCCAGAGGTCTCCCCTGGAAGAGCTCTGTCTGCAGTGACATCTGCTGCTTCCCTCTAGCTCCACTTTCCACAAAATTCCTGAGTCCCTTCTGGAGTTGGGAGGTGGAGAGAGCCAAAGGAAACCCATATCCCTGCCTTCAGGGAGACCCCAGGCTTTGTTCAAGCTCAGAACATAGAGAAAGGATCCCCGGCCACAGCAGAGCCTCCTGTGAGGTTGAGAGAGGCTCCTGGGCCACACAGGCCACAGCAGGAAAAAGTAGGGTTCAGTGCTAGAGTGATGATCTCCATGGTTCCAACTGGCCCAAGAAAAAGGAAGGGGAAAGGAATTGAATGACGTTCCTTGCTAAACTCAGGTCTGCCCATGAGGGTAGGCAACCAGGAGGCCTGAACAGGATATGGGAGAAAGAAAGAAGAAAGAAAAATGGAAAGTCTCAATTCATTATCGACTTACTGAGTTCCAGGCTCTGGACGAGGTACTAGGAATGTAAATAGAATGATAGAATCCCCACCATTGGCTTGGCACCTGTAGCTCAGGCACCTAGGGTGCCAGCCACATACACCGGAGCTGGCAGGTTCAAGTCCAGCCCCAGCCAGAAAATAGCTGGGCGTTGTGGTGGGCGCCTGTAGTCCCAACTACTTGGGAGGCTGAAGCAAGATAATTGCTTGGGCCCAGGAGTTTGAGGTTGCTGTGAGCTGTGACACTATGGTACCTTACCCAGGGGGACAGCTTGAGACTCTATCTCAAAAAAAAAAAAAAAATCCCCACCATCGAAGAACTCTCAGGAAGTCAACCTATGAGAAATGCTCAGTGTGAGGGGTTGCCCCCTGCAGGTGTGCAGGGCATAGGAGCTGTTCACACAGATCTCAGCAGAAAGGCCTGGGTGGAGTCCTATAGTAAGGAGGTCCTGGGAGGCATATAGTAGGGCCAAAAAGAGCCCAGAGGCAGCTTTGAGGTCGAAACAGGGTCCCTGGACCTGGCCTGTTTGAGGTTGAGTATATCAGTTGGCACCTCTGCCAGCCAGAAGGCTCCTTCTTCACTTGTAGATCGCACCCCTCCCCTTTTGAGACAGAGTCTCAAGCTATCATCCTGGGTAGAGTGCTGTGGCGTCATAGCTCAGCAAACTTCAACTCCTAGGCTCAGGAGATCCTCTTGCCTCAGTTTTTCTATTTTTAGTAGAGATGGGTCTCACTTTTGCTCAGGCTGGTCTCAAACTCATGAGCCCAGGCGATCCACCTGCCTTGGCCTCTCAGAGTGCTAGGATTACAGGTGTGAGCCACTGCACCAGCCTATCCCCCTCCTCTTTTTTTGAGACAGTCTCACTCTGTTGTCCTGGGTAGAGTGCCATGGCGTCATAGCTACAGCAACCTCAAACTGTTGGGCTCAAGTGATCCTCTTGCCTTAGCCTCTCGAGTAGCCTGCCACAATACCTGGCTAGTTTTTCTATTTTTAGTAGAGACAGGGTCTCATTCTTCCTCAGGCTGGTTTCAAACTCCTGAGCTCAAACAATCCTTCTGCCTCAGCCTCCCAGAGTGTTAGGATTACAGATGTGAGCCACTGTGCCCAGTCTTTTGGAATGGCTCTTCATAGGCTGTGTTGCAGTGTCTTCTTTTTGCAAGTAAAGACTCTTGGCCAGGCATTGTGGCTCATGCCTGTAATCCTGTAACTCAGAGAGGCCGAGGCATGAGGATCCCTTGAGCTCAGTAGTTCACGATCAGACTGAGCAAGAGTGAGACCTCATTTCTACTAAAAAGAAAAATTAGCTGGACATGGTGGTGGGAGCCTATAGTTGCAGCTACTCAAGATAGGAGGTGGGATGGGAGGATGGCTTGAACACAGGAATTCAAGGTTGCTGTGAGCTAAGTGGACACCTCTGCATTCTAGCCTGGGCAACAGAGTGAGACTCTGTCTCAAAAAGCTAAGGACTCTTTTCATAGGCCCCTGCACCCAGCATGTGGATTGAACACATGCTTTAGTATGCACTCTGAGAAAATTCAGTGACTAAAGCTACTACATGTTTGGTACAGCTTTTTGGTCAATCTGTTTTATCATCATCACAGCTCTTGCACAGATGAAAAAAACATTCACACATGCCCATATGAGCTGTGTTTTGGCCACAGGCAGTGCTTGGTGCACAAAGGGATTCAGGGGCCTTTTAGAATCACTCTACCCCTGTCCTGGCACCTAAGCTGGGAGCCCCTGCCTTAGCCTGAGGAATATTTCTCTGGGAGCAGAAGAAAGCTCCTTGGAAGAGGTGCTATTTGAGATGGACTTTAAAATGGGCAGGGCCGTATGCCAGGGCAGAGCCAGTTCTTTCACAGCTGGGACAGTAGACCCATGTCCTTTCTTCTCTTCATACTCCCTGCCCTCTGAACTCAGGGTGAATTTGGCACTGGCCTACACAGAACTGACAGAGGAGCTGGGCCGGCTTCGGGAGTTGAGTTCCCTGCAGGGGAGGATCTTGAGGACCCTGTTGCAGGAGCAGGCCCGGAATGGTGGTGAGATGAAGCAGGGCAGGGGAGGCTGCTGGGGACCTTTAGGGAGGGGTAGCTGTGGAAACCATCCCCATCTTGGGCGCCATCATGGACTTCTTGGTGGTAAGGGGAATGGGTGGGCGCTGGTCCGGGCAAGCCCATGTCTCACCAGTTCTGAGAAGTTCTCTCCGCACCTTCGTCCTTCCACCCTGTCCTTTCTCTTCCAGGCCAGAGGCATTCGCCATTGTCGCAGCGCCACTCCCCGGCCCCCCAGTGTCCCTCTCCCTCCCCGCCAGCCCGGGCAGCGCCCCCGTGTCCCCCTTGTCAGTCCCCCGTCCCGCAGCGCCGCTCTCCCGTGCCCCCATGCCCCTCGCCCCAGCAGCGCCGCTCGCCGGCCTCGCCCTCCTGCCCGTCACCCGTCCCACAACGCCGCTCGCCGGTGCCACCGCCGTGCCAGTCCCCCAGTCCGCAGCGCCGCTCCCCGGTGCCCCCCAGCTGCCCGGCCCCGCAGCCCCGGCCGCCGCCTCCGACGCCTCCGGGGGAGAGGACGCTGGCCGAGCGCGCCTACGCCAAGCCGCCCAGCCACCACGTGAAGGCCGGCTTCCAAGGCCGCCGCAGCTACTCGGAGCTGACGGAGGGTGCGGCCTACGCGGGCGCCTCCACGCCCTGGCTGCAGGCCGAGGCGGCCACGCTCCCCAAGCCCCGGGCCTACGGCGAGCTCTACGGCCCCGGCAGGCCCCTCAGCCCGCGGCGCGCCTTCGAGGGCATCCGGCTGCGCTTTGAGAAGCAGCCGTCGGAGGAGGACGAGTGGGCTGTGCCCACCAGCCCGCCAAGCCCCGAGGCGGGCACCATCCGCTGCGCCTCCTTCTGCGCTGGCTTCCCGATCCCCGAGTCACCCGCCGCCACCGCCTACACCCACGCCGAGCACGCGCAGTCCTGGCCTTCCATCAACGTGAGTGGGCACTCCCTGCCCATGTAGCTTGAAATAGAGACCTCGACCCCCTCTTCCATTTGGGAACCCCACCCCTCTTGGGTGTCAACAAGCTAGCCAATCACACCTGATAGGCAGGGTGCCCCCTCCTTGGACCCTGGTACATAATATAGATCCTCTTATCTCTCTTTCCTGCTTTCTTTTTTCTTTTTTTTGAAACAGAGTCTCACTTTGTCGCCCTCAGTAGGGTGCCATTGCTGTGGTGCCACAGCAACCTCAAACTCCCCCTTTTTTTTTTTTTTTTTTTT
>NW_003852413.1:25888963-25897541 GCF_000181295.1 Otolemur garnettii
GGGCTGGGGATTCGAACCCGCCACCTTAGGTGTACGTGGCTGGCGCCTTAGCCGGTTGAGCTATAGGCGCCGAGCCACCTTACAGGGTCTTAAGAGGGAGGCAGCCAGCCTAAAGCAGTCAGCATAGTGCCTGGCTCAAGCATCCTCTAGTGTATTGGGGATGGTGGCTACTAATCACACAGGGAGAGGCCTGCTCATCTAGTTCCCTCCTTCAGGCCTCAGATCCCTGCTGTTTTCTGTCTGTCCCAGAAGACAGAAGCCTATCTCAGGATTCCATCATTTCACTGAAATAATGAGTTTTCTAAATGTCAGAGCTACCCTTTACAACCTGGAGGCACCAAAGTATACTCCAAAGCCAAACAGAAAGTTATTTTGGGGCTGTACATTGTTTGGGATTATCCTTTGCTTTGAGTTATCTGGGAGCTATGTCTCAGTCATTCTAGGGCATGTCTGGGTCTTGCTTACCTCATTGCAGATGCCCTAGCAAGCTTAGCAGTGACTCTCATACATATCTCTTGGGGACCCTACACCCTTTGGCAGGAGTGTGGATGCTGAGCTGCTGTGGGGAGGATGGTACTGGAGAAGGATCCCCAGACCCCTACTGCATGGAAAGGGAAAGGCTGGAAAGGGCAGACTGGGATATGGAGACCATAGATGGGGATGGGGGACCATAAGTGACTTTTTTCTCTCTCTGCAGCTGCTGATGGAGACAGTGGGCTCTGACATCCGCAGCTGCCCCCTCTGCCAACTGGGTTTCCCTGTTGGGTACCCAGATGATGCGCTCATCAAACACATTGACTCCCACCTGGAGAACAGCAAGATCTAGGGCACTGCCCCTACCCACTGGTTGTTTCTCTGCCCTCTCCTATCACCCCTAAACACTCACTTTGAATGCTGCATGAATCTTGTGGGGGGCCCCTGCCCCTTGCGACCCCCAGATACCTCCACTAGCTACTGAGTCAACGTGTGTGCCGTCTTCCCTGGTCCAGGCACCACTCAGCTCTGGCTCTTCCTGGGAGGTCAACTGAGGCTCCCTCCCACCCTCTTGGCTTCTGCTGGGAAGGTGGGGACCTAGGCTGGGGTGGGGAGGGGCGTACCCCTCCAGGCCTCTCCCTCTGCCTTTCTGTTCTTAAATAGGGTTGTATCCAAGAAGATGTCTAGTACTTGGGTCTAGGGGAGGAGGAAAGTGTCAGAGGACTCCAGGAGCTCCTGAGCTCCTCCCCAAATGTCTGTCTTTGCTAGGCTGTGCTTTGTCCTGGGAGTACCTCCCTGTGAGGTCCCAGAGCCTGCCCTATACACTGATGCCAGTTCTTCCATCCCATGGCCAGTTTGGGGTTTGTGGCATGGGCTTCCATTTAGGGAAGGAGGCATCTTGTTTCTTGCCATTTCCTGTGGCAAGAATACCCTATTCTCCCACTCTGGGGAATAGAGAGGGTGGGAGAGGAAAGGGAAGATCCTAAAGAGGCTGCCCCGAGGGCCAAGGGCCCTGCACCATGACCCTCAGGCCAGGGGACTGTCTGCCACAGGCCCATGCCCTCCTCCTGGAGCCCCTGGCATTTAGGCACAAATTGTCAAGGCAGACCCCTCCCCATTTACCCCACTCAAGCCTCTGACATCACACATGGAGCCCATGTGTGACTCAGCCTATTAGCTGAGTGTGTGTCAACAGCCCCTGCCTCCCCCACCAGAACCTGAGAATGGGCCCAGGGTGCTGTGGAGATCAACTTCTAAAGAGCTAACCCCTCCCCACACCCCACCCACCCACATTTCCTCTGTGAAATCTACCTCAGAGTTGTACCCTCAGAAGGACGGGTAAGCAGGAGGCCAAGAGGTCCCCAGGGCTGAGGTGGGGAACCTCCTATGGCAAGAGCCTGCCACCCCACAATGAGTCTGTCCCCTCCACATTGCGCCTCTCCCAGGCCTCAGCCCCGGGCAGGGGTAGTGGTCACTCCTGACAGCGCATGTCCCACTCTGATCCAACTCTTCCAGGCCACAGCTCCTCATGCCCCTCTCCTCCATAATGCAGGGGAGTGAAGGGGCATGTTGAACAGGAAAGGGCCACAGACTCCAGAGACACATGTCATTGAACCTTGAGTGTCCTCCAGGGAGGGAAAGGGGGCCTGGAGAGGGGAGGTAGGGGCCCCTGTGCTCTCTGAAAAAATTGAAAGTCCAAATAAAATATACCTGTTCCATCTGCACTAGGTCTGTGCCCTCCCTGACTGTAATGGGGCCAGGACCCTTGGAAATTATGTCTCAAGGAATCACAACCATGGGAGTGAGGAGCTGAGCGAGTAGGTGTACACAGGCACCCACATGTATCCACGCAGAATCCAAAGGTTCTGGAGGTACAAACGCAAGTGGGCACAGATGACTTGTGACCTGGCACTTACTTGGAACATGTATAAAGCAGCCACTCCAGCCCTAAGCAGGTGTCAGGGGCTTTTGAATTTTCCTTCCCAGCAGGTCTGGTGGATAAATGTGCTAAAGACATGGGGTTCATTTATCAGCAGCAGCAATTTTTTCATCAAATGATTTTGGCATGCCAGGAACCAAGCTGGGGCCTCAAAAAGGAAGAACCTGGGTTCCACATCTGCATAGATCTGAGAACAGGAGGGGCTGGGCTCAAGGTTCATCTGCTGTCTTTTTTGTTTTTGAGATAGAGTCTCACTATGTCGTCCTCAGTAGAGTACTGTGACATCACAGCTCACAGCAACCTCAAACTCTTGGGCTTAAGGAGCTGGAACTATAGGCGCCCACTACAACACCCAGCTATTTTTTTGTTGCAGTTGTCATTTTTGTTTAGCTGGCCTGGGCTGGGATCGAACCTTCCAGCCTCTGTGTATGTGGCTGGCAACCCTAACCACTGAGCTACAGGTGCCTCCCATCTGCTGTCCCACAACCTGGGAGGTCACAGCTGGGTCAGGAACCTATGACTTCTGCCCTCATTTGGGGCTGTGCCCTATGTTTGCAAAGAGGGCTTGAGCCACTCATTTATCAACTGTGGCTGCCTTCCTTTTTCCATGTGGCTCTTTTTGGTTAAGGGTTCACTTAAAAACGCCCACCTATCAAAAGCCTGCAGTTCAGCTCCAGACCCAGCTCTAGCAGGTGTCCCTATTCAACCAAGGTCTAGCTCCTTATGGGGAGACTTCCCAGCCTCCCCAGGTTGTAGTTAATGACTACTGCCCTCTATAAGTTTATCTGAGCCTGATGCCATCTGAGGCCCAGTCCCAAGTGCCAGGTAAAGGGGGCCAGCCATTCTTATGTGACAGGGCTTAAAGCTGGGAAAGAAGGTTCTGGAGTCTCTGGCACATGGGTGCTCAGGCCCCTGATAATCTCCTACCTTAGCTCCCATGGAGGGAGGTAGTCCCCCAGTTTCTGGATCTGGGTGCTGTTTAGATCTCTGGAAGCACCTGTGAGATGGGCATGAATGAAAAAGGGGTGATTTGGGGATGCACGAGGCAGAAATCCTGGCTTTTGAGAAAAGGGGCAAAGGATGAGTGGGAAGGAGCTGGCACAGAGGCAGGAGGATAACCCAGGTAGCCAGTCCTGGTCCTGAGCATGTCTGAGGTGGGAGGGAACCCAGGTATCCCACAACCTATGCATTCTGCTGTCACCAGGGTGAGGGGAATGTGGGGATATAGGGTGCAGATTCTGGCAGCTTGTCTCCTCGATTTCTAGGGACCTGGGAAAGGGCTCAGGTGCAGGGCAGAAAGTTGCTGGGGGCTGGGAGGGAATGGAAGGAAAGCTAACATGCCCCAGCCTGAGTCTCCAAGTCATAGCCTTTCCTCTAATAACCCCCTGAAAAGAGAGGATACAGGGATGGGAGAGCTGGGGAGGAGCGGGGGAGGCCTGCCAACTCACATCCCTTTCCTTCCTCTGTCAGGCAGGACTGTGATCAGACACCCAGGGACTCTTGTACTCATTACTCTGTCCAGATGGGGAGTGGGTGCCAGGAGCTGAGAGAATGTAGTGGAAAGGGGACCTACAAGTCTAGGCTTCTGAAAAGGGGGAGGAGGATGGGCGGCTTTTGCAGGAGCAAGGTAAAGGGAAGATCTCTGCCAAGGCTGGAAAAGACACACCTGGACAACCTACCCACTCTCCCCACACTGACCGAAAGCCAGACACGGCGGGGGTGGTGGGGGGGAAGGTGACTTCACAGTGCCCAGGCCATCCAGGGCCATATGTTCACATCCTTAGACAGCAATGTCCTACGTGCTCTCCCTTTCCCCACAGCGTTTCCTCAGAGCTGCCAGGCCACTGAGACCCCTGCCCCTGTCCTAGTCTCTGTGCAAGCTATGTCAGAGGATCAGCTGGGAGAGGCACAGCTCCTTTCAGAAGCTGGTGGTGTGTGCGTGTGTGCGCGCAAGTGAGTGTAAGGGAGAAGCTGTTGCTAACAGAGGGGGTGTGTGTGGGTGAGTCAGCTGTGTTAATGAGAAACACCTCACCCAGCTGATTAGGACTAATGAAGAACAGAGGGAGCAGCGGTTTCACTCAGCGACCTCTTTATAGGGTAGGGGGAGCAGAAGAGCCCCCCTCATCCCATCTCTTCCTCAGCAAGGACAAGAACAGAGCAATTTTGGTGGCTACAGGAATAATTGAGGTCAGATAAAAGGATGAACTGTCAAGGGCAAAGGGTTCCTGAGTGGGAAGGGGTGGGGCATGATGTCTGGGCAGAGGCCAGGTACCGTGGGGAGAACGGGGATCCCCTAGCACCCTGGCCCATTCCTGTGCTTCCTCCACTTTCTTATTTTGACTCCAGGGACTGGTTGCCCAAGTGTCTTTTGAGACCTAACCTACATCTGCCGAGGGATGTGAGCTGTGTTGTTCAGAGGACTGGTCTGTGCCCTTCTGATCAGCGCCCTTCTGATCAGCAGCCTGGAGTAGAATGCTCTGGCTTGAGGCGCTTACTGGTTTGAGGCATTCACTGGCCATGCAGATGCCATGCAGCTCTATGGCAATGATCCAGGAAGGCCTGGCAAGGCTGAAAGCAGGAAGGGAGTGGGTAAGGGAGGACCTGGGCGTCAGTTAGAGGCCCTGTCACTGCCTGCCATTCCGCATGGCAGAGGCAGAAGCCCCAGAGAACCAGGGCCTGACCTGTAGCTTCACCCACACTCCATGCCAATTCAGCCAAGGTCAGAGTCACCCTGTACATCTCACAGATGTCCCAGTTGGCTGTGTGAGTGTGTGGGCAATGACAAGAGGGATGGGAGGGGCTGGGGACAGGATGGGTGTTGGCCAGCACCTCCAACACCTCCTAATTTGCATTACCACTGACACCCTTCTTGACCAAGAAAATGGAGCTAGAAATAACAAGGGGGGGAGTGGTTCCCTTGAGGGGGACTTTGAAGCTCTCTTTCCTTGCCTCCAATACTCCCACGGTGCTGGGTGCAGAAAGTCAGCCCCACAGCTGGTTGCTGGACCAGGGAACTGTACCCACTGTTTTATATCCCTTCCCAGATTGGGCAGACACCCCATTCCATCTTCTCAATACGTTGGCCCCAAACAGTCCATCCCCTTTTCCTTCTCTGGAACCTGTTCCACCCTTCCCTCTCCAGGGAACCCTTTCCCTGGGGTCCCTCCTGCAGCTGTGACAACCCCAGTTCTGCACATTGTCTCTGTCAAGGTTCTCCAGTCTGAGTCCTCCCTCCCCCATCAGCTTGGTCATTTCCCAGGGCCAAGTTCTGAACCTTCCTTGCCACTATGGGGGCAGCTCAAGGGTCCAGTCTACATTGGAGAGAGGCCAAACCATATAGCAGAAGACTTTCGATTAGATTCTAGAAATGGCATGAGGTAAATCAGGGTTCAGTGAGAGTAGGGCTGTGTGGTGGGGGCAAAATGGAACCTCTGCTCACGCCCCAGGGACTCGTAGCCCTCTTAGAGACCTCTGGTCCGCCCTAGTTGGAGGGAGTTTCCAAGTGCCAGGCCTCCCCCCATGAGATCCTTGAAGAAAGTACCGGGATTGTTCCAGTCCATCACTTTTATCCCTTGCCCCAACTGTTATTGAACAAACGCTCACAGACATGTTGGATGCTCAATTTATGTGTATTGAATTTACTTCTGTCCCAAAGAGTGTAGGGAATAGTTTGACAGTTGTAGCTTGGAGGCAGAAGTGATCGGTGAGGAGAGGATGAGGCTCCCTCTCCCAGAGGGGTCCTGGGACCAGGCAGGGCGAAGTGGTGAGGGTGGGGGCAGAGCAGAGGGGCCGGGCAGGGAAACCAGGTCATGAGAGACAGCGAGAAGCTGTGAATACACTGTGGGAAGGAGCGAACGGTGAGCTGAGAACTCCCTCTCTCCTCCCTCCAGAGATGCTATTTTGAGGGAGAGAATATATGCAGTGCAGGGGGCAGGGTGGGAAGAAGGCCAGCCTCCATGGGGGTCAACTGGGCCACCACTGCCTGCACTGGCCTGGGCATCCTCACTGGCCTGGGCACCCACAGCAGTTCTGTGGGAAAGTCATCTCGTTCTCTTGAATGTGAGAACGGAAAGAAGGAGCTGGGAGATTTGCAGCTGGCCTCTTGGAACCTGCTTGGGGTCCCTGGGGCCTCAGACTTAGGGAGAAGTTCCCATTTGCATCACTGCCTTGGGATGAAAATGTGACAGAATATAGCAGGCTGAAACATTTCTTATCCCCAACTCCACACTTAGATGCTCTGCAGGGACCCCTCCTTAGCATCAAGGTAGGGAGTGAATTTGTTGTTAAAGGAGGCCAGCACAGAAAGCATGTCCAGGGCATGTCCAGGGTCCAAGATCAGACCCCTCCTGATGGGGAAGCCAACCTGCTCCTTGGCCACAGGAGGCTGGATAGAGATTGCTATCAGGTGAGCCTTTGCTTGGCATGAAGGGGAATTCTTGTACCCCAGCTCAACCCTCTAACGGGCCCTGACTCATTTTGGGATGAAGGCTCCATTGCCCTCTGAGTTTCTGTGGTAGCTGGGGTAGGGGCGGGCAGGGTGTGTAGATAGGGTTCTGGGGATGAGCGAAGACTTTTGATTTCGTTTCTGGAACTAGGCTGTTTCTCTGCCTTGAGAGTCCAACCTCATCTGAAAGGGAATGTTGGCGGGGGTGGGAAGAAAGCTCAACTTCTAGCCCAGGAGCTGATGGGCATGGCTGTGGAAGAAGGAACCTTGGGTTAGACTTTAGGAAGAATTTCCTGTGAGCTGGGCATGGTGGCTCACACCTGTAATCCTAGCACTCTGGGAGGCCAAGGCTGGATTGCTTGAGCTTAGGAGTCTGAGGTTGCTGTGAGCTATGATGCCATGACACTCTAATCTGGGGCAACAGAGTGAGACTCTGTCCTCCACCAAAATAACTAACTAAATTTCTGTGAAGACATAGGAACACATTTCCAAAGATTAAAGCAAGGGAGCCCTAGGTTGTTTGCAGAGCAGATCCCTCTCTCCCTCCAAGGTTAAGGAGCTTGGCCTGGCATTGGGGCAGTGTAGGACAGAGGCAGCGAGATGAACAGAGGGACCCACTGCAGGTGGTGGGGTAGGCAGGCTCTAGGCAGGAGGGATGAGGGTATGTCCAGATGTTAGAATATACATGTCAGGGTGGCGCCTGTGGCTCAGTGGGTAGGGCACTGGCTCCATATACCAAGGGTGGCGGGTTTGAATCCAGCCCCAGCCAAATTGTAACAAAACATAGCCGGCACTGTGGCCAGAGCCTGTAGTCCCAGCTACTTGGGAGGCTGAGGCAAGAGGATCACCTAAGCCCCATGGAGGTTATTGTGAACTGCGATGCCACTGCACTCTACTGAGGGCGATAAAATGAGACTCTATCTCTAAAAAAACAAAACAAAACAGAACTTATGGGTCTCCTAACCAGAGCATGGGGTGAGGGATTTGAAGTGGAAAGTCACGGATAGGGTAAGAAAGTGCCTCTCACTTTCCTGTCTTCATAGTTTTCTTCTTCTGACCTTGAGGTCCAGGGAGGGGAGGGGGTGGAAAAAGCCACTCTGGGGAAGAGGAGTCTGGTCATTCCACCTGTGCCTGGAGCAAGAAGCCTGCCAGGACTTCTCAGGGAGACTGAGGTTAACCCTAACTCAGAGGCCTGGGAAAGGTGAAAGGCACTGGAGTCAAATCCCTGAGATAAAGCCGATATTGGGGCCAGCAAGGGGCAGGGAGCCATGTCATTCTAGCCAACACCCCCTACTCCGGAGAAATGTCCAGTGCAGGCTTTCAGCCAGAGGTGAGTAAGTGAGAGGCTGATTGAGGAGGATCTTGCCCCTCCCCTCCCTAGGGCCTATGGCCTTGTGGGTGTTGCAGTAGCTGACCCCTTTCTTCCCCGACAGACAGCAAAAGCAAGCTATGTAGGTTGGGCAGGGTGGTCCACACCTGTTATCCTAGCACTCTGGGAGACTATGCCTGAGCTCATGAGTTCCAGACTAGCCTGAGCTAGAGCAAGACCTCGTCTCTAGGCTCAGCGCCTGTGGCTCAAGTGGCTAAGGCGCCAGCCACATACACCTAAGGTAGCGGGTTCGAATCCCCAGCCCGGGGCCCGCCAAACAACAATGATGGCCGCAACCAAAAAATGGCCAGGCGTTGTGGCGGGCGCCTGTAGTCCCAGCTACTTGGGAGGC
>NW_003852413.1:25897658-25921521 GCF_000181295.1 Otolemur garnettii
AAGACCTCATCTCTAAAAATAGTTGGATGTTGTGGCGGACGCTTTTGGTCCCAGCTACTTGAGGAGGCTGAGGCAAGAGAATCATTTGAGCCTAAGAGATTGAGGTTGCTGTGATGTCACAGCACTCTACCAAAGGTGACAAAGTAAGATTTTATCTCAAAAAAAAAAAAAAGCAAGCTATGAATGGGAGGTGAAGGGGAGGATCTGGAGATGGTCTGAAGGAGATAGTTCACCCCAGCATGGGTGAGGGGCAAGAAAGAGGACAGTGCCCAGTAGACACAGAAGCCACTCATGGGGGATCAGAGAGCCTCTTACCTGCCTTTTGGCATCCCACTCCCACCCAGACTGTCAGATGGTTGTGCTTGAGAACAGAGGAAGGGCAGAGGTGGGACTTGGCACAGAGTCTCAGCTCTAAGAGAGTCCTCTGAGCATAGGAATTTGTGTATCTCTGGCCCCAGGCACTGCTGTAGTCCCTACAGTGGGGACAGGTAGGTCTCCTCTCCACAGACAGGCAGATGCACTGTCACCACACTGCCCTCCAGACTCACCCTGTCCTACTTCTCCCAGGATGCACAAAGCACATACACACACACACCCCTTCCCCACCTAGCAAGCTCTCAGGGACACCCAACTGCAGATACATTCTTCCTAACATATGTGGCATGCATACACACAGTGCCACACAGGTGTGTTCCAGGTGCCATAGTGACCTAGGAACCCTGGATGAAAACACAGGCTTGGAGTCCCACATGTGTACACAGTCATATATTCCCGGCTTTGAAGCTGACTTCACTACCCAATGGTGTGCTGGTAAACGTTAAACAACCGGCTCTTCAATTTAGGCTGCTGTAGCAGCCAGCACTGGGAAGAGACACATTTAATCAGTTCTTGCCAGATGGTGCTAACCAGCTCCAGTCCACCTCTCTATTATCCTTTGTAGAAATCACGTGATAAACCTTAAATGAAGCTGGGCAGCCCCCAGAAGGGCTGCACCTGGGCAGCAGTGACTCATCAGGGCAGCTTTTGTCCCCATGGGGGTACCTCCCCTTCCATAGCTTCTCTCATCCCCTACTTCTGTCCCGGCCCCACTTCCTGCCTCTCTTCTCCTCCTCCTCCTCCTTCCCTGTCACCCAGACACGACTCCTGCACCTTGGCTTCCTCCTTTCTCTGGCCACCAGGTGTGAAGGGTGACAGGCCCATAGCTAATTCAGAAAGGCTTCCAGAGGAGGAAGACAAGGTGATGCTACGTGTTGCCAAAATGCTAGAGCTTTCTGTGCCTGGCTGCGCTGACCTGTATCTGCCTCCTTGAGCTGAGCCAAACCTGGTTACTTTTTTCTTCTCCCTAATAGTGAAGACAAGGGGTCTTGTCCATAGAAAACTGTGGGAGGAGGAGAGAATTTGCAGCTTGTAGGGTAGTGAGGATGGGTGGTTAGAGCCTGTTCTGAGTGTGAGCACCTCTGGTTCTAGCCATGTTCTAGGAACATTGTACCACTTCTCAGAGCTTCTGCTCCTCAGTCTGAAAAAATGAAAAGACTAGACCAGGCGGTTTTAATTTCCTTCTCAGCTCTGACATTTTCGCATTCTGTAGTTCTAAGATTCTACTCAGTGGGTAGCTTTCCTTAGAGCTTATCTTGATCTCTTTCCCTGTAGCTCAGGATGGAGGTGAACAGATGTGGCTTGGGGAATGCACATGGGAGACTCAGCAGCCTCTGTCATCTTCCCTGTAGCTCCTGGATTATTCCTGCCATGCACCCTGCACACAAGGAACAAGAAAGAGAGAGAGAAGGGAATGGAAGGGAGGGAAAGAGGAAGAGAAAGAGGAAGGATAGAAGGGAGGGAGGGAGGAAGGAAGGGAAGGAAAGGGAAGAAAAGAAAGGAAAAGAGAAAAGCAAAGCAAAGCAAAAAGATCCAGAAAACAGCCAGCCTAACCAGTGAATTAGCCAGCGGCCCATGGAGGGACAGGGAGAGAAGTATTTCTAGCTGTTACAAACCCTGTTCGTGCAAATCAGTGAGGTGCGTGCAATTCTAGGTCTTTCTGCTCTTTTGGCTGAGGGGTGCCAGGGCATAGAGGTCTGGACAGGGGCTGGGGCCAGGAGGCCATCCACTCCTTTGCCCGGGGCCTCCTGCTGCTGCTTGGTTGCTCCTTCTAAAAACAACTGAAACCACAAAATTGGCTTGTGGTCGGGTGAATATCAGTCACTGCTATTCAGCTTGGCTTCCTAGGATGACTAAGCCCCTCCCATTAGCCCCCCACATTTTCAGAGGCGCCAGAGGCCAAGATGGAAAGTGGTTTTATTTGGAGGTTTTTGCTAGGGTCTGAATGCTCAGACAGCAGATCCTGCAGGACATTGAGTCCTGGCATATCTGCTGGCTCATGGGTTCGGGGACCACCAAGGTGGGAGTAGCATTATCCCTGGGCTTCCTTGCCAGCTCGAAGTAGGAAGGGCTGGAGACAGAGGACACTTGGGTCACCCCTTTCAATCTGCCTCTTTCAACTTCAGGTCTCAAGGAAGCTGAGCTGCTGCTGAGGATGGGAGTGGGTACCGTGGTTCTCCTGGGAAGGGCCTGGATACTCAGGTGCTTGAGCCCACAGAGAATGCTGGAACTGCCTGAACATCTTAACGGGAAAGGAAAGGAACCCCTTTCCTTATTCTCCCTGGAGTTAGAAAACTTGAAAGCCGGGAGGCAGGAGGCTGGGCTCTACCCAGCTGTGTTCCCTTCTGGTGACTCTGAGTCTGTCCTGTTCTAAGACTCGATATCTCAGCTCGGCGCCTGTGGCTCAGGTGGCTAAGGCGCCAGCCACATACACCTAAGGTGGCAGGTTCGAGTCCAGCCCCAGCCCGCCAAACAACAATGATGGCTGCAATCGAAAAATAGCCAGGCGTTGTGGTGGGCGCCTGTGGTCCCAGCTACTTGGGAGACAGAGGCAGGAGACTCGCTTGAGCCCAGGAGTTGGAGGTTGCTGTGAGCTGTGATACCACAGCACTCTACCCAGGGGGACAGCTTGAGGTTCTGTCTCAAAAAAAAAGACTCGATTTCTCCCTCTTCAGATGAAAGACTAGGATTCTCTCAGCGCTGACCTATTGCATATCCATGAAGATAGTGAAGAATGGGAAAAGGCCATTACACATTCCCATCATCACACTTTCCTCCTGTCTTGAAGGCCCTGCCCGCCTCAGTGCTGCCCTGGGCTTTCTTTCTGACTGTCCATGGTCTCAATTTCTCTCTCCCTCTCTCCCTCCCCACACTTTCTGTTTCAGCTCCCTTCTTCTCCCCACCCTACTCCCAGGCTCCACAAGGGGTACATGGGTCCTTATGGATTGCTGACTCTGGCCTTCTGGACCACTCCCTCCCCAAGTTCCAATTTCTCCAAAGGGTGAGACCCTTCCCAAACTCTGCTGCTCTCTTCCAGGACCTGGAGGTGGGGTTCGGATGTCCCTTTAAGCCTCTGAACAGGTGGGAAGTTGGAGGGTCTCCCTGGCCTATGACCTGCCCCCACCAGCCGGGTCTCCTGCTGGGAGGAGGTAGAATGAGTTTTCTGGGTGCCGCCTCTAGACTCCTGAATTCTGCCGCTTTTTCCTCCCCATGGAAGTAGGGCTTCTCACTTCAGGCAAGGGAGGAATTTGCTTAAGGCCCAGGCTTGCAAGTGGTGGAGGGAGTACCCGCTTGTGACTGTGGGAGGGATAAAGAGCACGCACGTGTGGACACAGAAGGTGTGAAGGAAACGTGTGTGGGAAAAGTTTGTGTCATTCATAGGCACTCCAGGGACATGACACCTCCCCTCCTCCACCCCATGCTGAGGCAGGGCTAGGAAGCCACCCCCACACGTGTGTCAAGTGCACACATGTGCACACATGCAATGGCCCAGCAGAACTGGGAGGGGGCAGGGAGCTGGGCTGAAGAGGGTGGAGGCGGGGGAGGGATAGGAAAACAGGTAGCGCCGCCCCCACTTCATGCCGGTGCCCACCGAGTGCCGAGTGCCGCCTCCCTGTGGCTGGTGAGGTCTCTGCCCCCTTGACTTTTCCCAGCTTCGAGGAAACACCTCCTTTTAGGGGAAAGCGAGATGGTGAGGGGAAGCAGGGGAAGCACTGACTCTCGGCGGAGGCATGAGCTCGATTTTCCAGTCGGGGCGGGGCGGAGGGAGATGGCACTGGGGACGCCAGGGCGCTGGGGCCTGACTCAGAGCCAGAACCACAGGGCTCGTTTGCTGGGTTGTCGTCGGGGAACAAGAAGCCACCAGGTTTATAAGAAACTGCAATTCATCTCTGCCCTCTTCCACCCCTCTGCAAGGGATCAAGGTTAGACTCGAAGGAGAACTTACAGCTTGGGGCAAAGAAGGGACTCTCCTTCAGGTTACCTTATTGGAAGTCTTCCCTGGGTTTGTTCAATAACAGCATGTTCCAGGGTTTTAGATCTTGAGAAGAGTCTGGGGCCAGAGAGTGGGGCCCTTGATATCCTCCTATATTGTCAAGGAAAGCCCCCTCCTCACTCTTGGTCCTAGATGCTTCTTCAGATCCATTGCTGAGGCTGCAGCAGAGGCATACACGGGTCTCTAGATTCATAGGCTGTCACACGGAGGGGGATGAGGCAGCTGGCTGCTCCAGCTGGCTCTGCTACCCACCTTTTGGCCACTGGCTCACAGGTCTCAAGGTGAGAAGCAAGAAGGAGAGAGAGCACAGGTTCCATTAGCAGGAAGGCAGAGCCAAAGGTGTGATGAACTTAGGCGTGGGCAGAAAGAGGTCAGTAGCACTGACCGGCAGATACTAGGCAGAGCCAAAGGTGTGATGAACTTAGGCGTGGGCAGAAAGAGGTCAGTAGCACTGCCCGGCAGGGAGCATGCCCACTGGTGTCTCTTCCCATTTCCAGAAGCTGCCAGGCCCCCTCCACATTCAGATAGAAGTACCTAATGGCTTGGATGTCTGGCAGCAGGCTCTGTTACCTGGACAAGGAGTTCAGAGAAGTGAAGAATTCCCCTGCCTCCTACCCTGTACCTAGAAACCAGGACTCCTGGATCCTTCCCCTCTGGATCTATCTTCCTCCACTGCTACCAGGCCTGGCCTGACCTTGGCTATGGGACTAAGCCAGTCCTGTCCCTTTAGTCCCTGAGCCCTTCTGCCTACCCTTTCTGCTTCATCAATGGTGTGGAATTTGCTGAGTATTGGGGTCCAGTTCTGCAGGGTCATCAGGCAGAAAGGACACCTCAAGAAGTAAGAAGAGGAGCCGTAGACTGAAGTTATAGATGATGTTAGGACACCAAGAGTGACTTCTCCAAGTCAGGGGAATGTTCACTAAGTGACATGAGGAGGCTCTGGGTTTTGCCTTTCTCCAGACAGAGTGAGAGGAAGGACTATGAACCAGGGTTGGGTTGGACAGGACACCCTGCAAAGAGAGAGACATTGTGGACACAAGCAGAGTGGTGTCACCCTGGCTGAACAGAGTTTCTCATCTGGAAAATGGGAATAACAATAGCATCATCTTCATGCAGATGAAGGAGACTCAAAAGAGGAGGGTGCACTGCAGAGCATAAGGGCTTCTCATGAGGGCACCAGCTGTGTGAGCTTGACAGCTAGTTAACTTCTCTATACCTCAGTTTCCTTGTCTGTAAAATGGGAACAGTTGTCCCTGCCCAGTTGCCTTCAAACTATTGTGAAGTCCAATGAAATCGAGGGTATGAACTGCCTGGGCTGTTCTCTTGTCTCTTTCCCCACTGTCCCTACCAGGTTTTTCTAGTTTCCAGATTCACTGAGGTTGAAACAAAGTACAAACTAGATTGGGCACTGTGTCTAGAGTCATGGGAGCCTGGGAATCCTGGAACACAGCCCATTCATGGGGCCTTGAGCCTTGCTTGGTGACCCCAGGTCTGTGTGACTGTATGTGTATGAAAAGACATACAAGGTGGTTGGTCTAGTATCTCCACTCCCAGCCACTGGTCCAGCTGCTAAGGACTTGCTTGGCCGTGACCACAACTGCCCCTCTCCAGCCCACAGAATGTCAGGTTCTGGTGCCAGCAACTGGAAAGAAATGGACACAGGCATGGGAGGGGGCAGTGGTGGGCAGCCACATCAGCTTTATGCCTCCTATGGCCAGAGACTCTGTCCAGGGGCCTTCTCTATGCCCTGCACAGAGTGCCAGATGCCCGTGGCCCTGGTGGGAGGATGTTGGCTGGACGTCTTCTGACACTTCCTGGGTAACTAGGGGGCTGAGCAGCAGGCTGCAGGCTCCTGGGGCAATCTCAGACATGCATGTCAGAGCAGATCTGTGTCTGGGGTGGTAAGTGGGGTTAAACTCAAGGTCAGATCTAGCCAATCCATTTTCACGCCAACATGGCCTTGGGTGCCCTCCATGGCCATGTCTGGGCCCCAGGTGCCCACTCAGCTGGAGATAGCACTGCTGGGAGCCTACTGACTGGCTTGTCCCTTTGCCCCGGATGCTGGTTGCTTGCCTGATTTCTGCCTGTGCCTGGGATTTGTAAGGAAAGGCGATGGGGCATGTGGGTCCCAGGCTTCTGCTCCACTCCCAAATGTCAGGTGCTAATCTCTCTGTAAGTTTCAGTGATCTCAAAAAAGGAAATGGGATTGAGCTGCAGTCTGAAGGGTTATGAGAAGACAGCTGAAAGACATCTAATCTTAAGTAGATGAGGTGGGAGGTTACTCTAAACTGCCCCGATGGGTGGGGCAGGGAGAGATACCACCAGGCATCTTAGATTTCTGTACAATCTAAACACAGGTAATTAGCTTCCATCTATGAATACCATGTGCTTAGAGATCATCACCCTGTCCCTACCTTATTCCTCCTCATCCTCTGTCTTTCCTAGACCACTGGCTGCTGCAGCTGGCTCTGCTACCCACCTTTTGGCCACTGGCTCACAGGTCTCAAGGTGAGAAGAAAGAAGGAGAGAGAACACAGGTTCCATTAGCAGGAAGGCGGAGCCAAAGGTGTGATGAACTCAGGCATGGGCAGAAAGAGGTCCTCAGCACTGCCCGGCAGATACTGGACCTTCACAGGGGTCAAGAAGGCAGCAAAGAAGAGAAGGAGGTAAAAGAAAGCTCGGAGAACAAGCTGGATGGCCCGAGTGGACCCCCATATCAGATGTAGAGTTAACAAGATGACAAAAGGAATAGAGTGGCAGGTGAATTTGTTAGATGGGCAAGAAAGGTAGTATAAGTCAGCAAGCTGCCTTTGCAGCAGGAGAACCCGGGGCGAGCAGGTAACAAGGGCTTCCAGATGGGGCAATAGTCTCAGTGTTTCTGGAATAGGATTTGCATGTATGTTGTGGGGGGCGGTGAGCAGAGGAAGAGCAGCATCATTTTGCTTTTGAGGAGGAAGATGGTATAACAAACCGGAAGGCCTGAGCCAGAAGGTAGACTGCAAGCAGGATTCCAAAATGTCCCCATGAGACACAGCTGAGGAGGCAGAGGGCCAGCTGCTGGGCCTGCAGCCTTCATGTCCCCACTGCCAGCTCACCCGCCTCCTGCAAACACTCCTCAGCTCCCCCACCCCATTTTGGCCCACAGCCCTGGGGAAGCTACATGGCGTTCTCACCACGGACCCAGTGCCGGCTGTGGCTTCTTCCCTCTGACCTATTTTTTAATCATCTGTTGGGATTTTTCCCCCTAAACCAAAGTCCTGGCCCCCTGGGCCCGTCAGCTCCACCGTGTGTCAAAACCACCCCTGTCACTTTGCGTTGGTTTCTCAGTCCAGCCAGCCCCTCCCCTCGGGGCCTGAGAGCGACTGGCTAATTACCCAGCTGCTGAGTGCCCCCCACTCTTGCCCTCCACCCCCAGCCCCAGCAGAGGGGCCCTGGAGGACTGCTAAGAGAAACTGGGGCCTTCTCACCCCCCCTACTGCTTGGCAGGAAGTCCTTCCTGTGGTCTAACCTCCATTCTTCCCTCTATCCTGATCCTAGTGGTGCTGAATCACAAACAGAGGCTGTTGGTACTAGAAGAGACTTTGAGATGCCTCCCTAAGGGACAGAAAAGGGCAACCAGTCTTCTGTCCTTGGTTAGAAATGTCTTCTGTCATCCTGGCTTTCTCACAGAATTCTAGGGGATTATCTTTGCCAACTGTTTTTTTTTTTTTTTTTTGCAGTTTTTGGCTGCGGCTGGGTTTGAACCCGCCACCTCTGGCATATGGGGCTGGCGCCCTATTCCTTTGAGTCACAGGCACCGCTCCCAACTGTTTTCTTTTACAGAGCATAAAATTGAGGCACAGACAGGGACAGGGCCCCGTCCAATATCATCTGGACTAGTGGTGGAGCCAGGATCAGAATCCAGAGCTGGGTGGGTGCTTGTAGCTCAGTGGTTAGAGTGCTGGCCCTGTGCACTAGGGGTGGCAAGTTTGAACCTGGCCTGGGCCTGCTTAACAACAACAAAAATGTATCCAGAATCACAGAATCCAGAGCTCCCTGTCTGTCTTTCCCCTACTCTGGGTCTTCCCCATTCTCCCTCTGTTTCCTTTTCTGTGACACTCTGCACCTACGCTAGCCCGGTATGTTCCCTGCCTTGCCCTCTCACCCTTGCCTGCTGGCCTGGTAGACCTTCATCCTGGTGTTTCAGGGCTGGCCAGCTTGCTTCCAGCACCATTTAGGGCCTCGGTGTTTTATCTCCACCTTTTTCTCTCCCTCTTTCACCATCACCACTCAAGCTCCATAAGTCAGCCCCATCTCGCCCCACCCTGCAGTGTTAGCTAAAGGGTCCTAGGCCAGAGATAGGCAAGTCAGAGCAGCCTCCCAGATGGGGGCCCAGTCCCAGGGACAGACAGACACTTAGTATTCACTCCGAGAGCTGGACAGATCTGGAGACACTGATAGAGAGAGTTCAGCAGGATCAGAGATCCAGAGAGCACAGACAGACATAGGATACCGTACAGAGCCTACACTCAGGACAAGAACATGGAGCTTTCACAGGTCCCAGAGATAAAACCGGATGTAAAGAGGATGCACCCAGACCCAGGGAGATGCAGAGTCAGACAAACAGCAGAGGAGACATGGGCACACAGGGAGACCTACAGCTCACAGGAAGCCAGAGAGAGCCTTGGGGGTGGGGGGCAAGCAGGGATTGTTTTGCTGCCCTATGACCAGAGACCCTGGGGGTGGCTTGCTTGGGAGCCTGGCCTGGCCTAGCCTGACTATGCCAGGAAGTTGTGGGAGATGGCATAATGGGGAACAAAGAGGAGCCTAGTCACGTAGGGGTTAATCCCCCAGCCTGTACCCTTCCCTCCAGTTCCCTTTCCTGGGCTCTTCTTTTTCTTCCCTCCTCCCTCGGCTCCTTCTACAGAAGCCCTGGGTATCCCCCCCCCCCATCCCTACTCCTGGTAACCAGACCCTGCTTCCTGCCTGAGATTAAGGGCCTGTCTGCTGAGATTCCCCAGGAAGGGTGGGGGCACAGCCTCTCTTCAGGGAGGCCCTGGGGCTTGCCTGTCCATACCCTGGCATGCCCTCTGATTACGGAGTTGCTCAAGTGCCCAACATCTTAATGTCCCTTCAGGACAGCACAGAACTCAAGTCTGAGGGCACAGTGGGGTGGGGTGCCACGCATGTGTGGGGGCGAGGGAAGTGTGAGTCTTGTGTGAAGAGCCGGGAGTGGGGGGTGAGAGTGGCTAGAGATCCAGAGAGGATAGATAATTGGAGATAGGATGCCCACGGAGGTGTACTGAAAGGCAGAAGGACCCAGCTTTGGCCGGAGCCCAAGGATAAGGGCTGTTTAGTCCCAAAGTGTATACAGTGTGGGGAATGGTGACCCAGCCTGAGGATGAGAGCCTGGAGCCTTTGACCTTGGGGTAAGCCCTCCATTCTGTGTTCACACTGACCACCTGGTGCTGGGCAGAGGGACTCAGAACTCCTGCAGCTGTCATGGGGAGTGGGGGGGGGGCAGTTCTACAGGTGCTTGTCCCTCCCCTCTCCCCTCCCTGGCTGTTAATCTGATAGTTCCGGCCATGCTCTCTGAGGGACTGGCAGTG
The DNA here is from genome assembly GCF_000181295.1 of Otolemur garnettii. Taxonomy (NCBI): domain Eukaryota; kingdom Metazoa; phylum Chordata; class Mammalia; order Primates; family Galagidae; genus Otolemur; species Otolemur garnettii. The sequence continues at coordinate 25,907,616 of NW_003852413.1, forward strand.
GGGGGAGCGGTGATCTGGGAGGGTGAGGGTGGGCAGAGTCAGATGCCTAAGGAGCTCTGGCAGGTTGGATATGGGACAAGAGCAGGGGCTGGGGCTGTAGGGACTGGGTCACGGGGATCTCTTCTAGCATAGCTCTGTGTTTTTTGTGTGTGCACATATGTGAGGGATGGTGTGTATGCACAGACTGGGGTGTTGTGAGTTCACATCCTGAGCACAAGTGGGCTGGAAGAGCTTGAGAACTCTAGTCCCTCAGTCACTTGCTGGGAGCTCTTTGGTGCCAGGGACTGACCCTAATTTATCTTTGTGATCCTGGAGTCCCCAGGGTCTGGCTTATCACAGACCTCAGTCCCTAGGTCTCCTAGGGATCTTGAGTCTCTGAGAAATAAGTCTGGGTGTCAAGAGGGGAAGCCTGTCCTTCTCTGAGACGGGGAGTCTTACAAACAGGGCCTCTCTCTTGGCCCCAGGCCTTTTGTGGAGGTTGGGGAAGGATTTGAAGGCCACTTTGTGGTTGAACTACTAAGCCAGAAGGGGGAAAGGGCAGATGTAGGTAGCTGGGAGTAGAGGAAAAAGGGAGTTTAGAACAGCTGGAGCCTGTGTTCCCTTCCGTCTTTACACTGCAGATCTGGTTAGTCCTAGCAGAAGGTCTGGGAGCTCCATGTACTGACAAAGAAACCAGAGAAGTTAAGATACTGGAATAAGTCACACAGCCAGTGAGGGTTGGAATTGAGGTTTCAACCCAACTACTAAGTCCCACCACCCTATTTCCTCTGACTTTCTCACTGAGTCATGTCTGAGTCCCCTGACCCTCTCCAGCTCCAAATCTCCTGTTCAGCAATATATCCTAAGCCTCTCATTTTGCTCTCTCGTTCCTTCCATACGTCTTCTCCACCTCTATGCCCTCCTCTCTTTCACTGTCCAGCCTCTCACAGCCTCTAAGCAGGTAGGGAGCAGAAACCCCAGTCCTGGTGCCACACTGTACTCTGAGTTTCTACTAATAGCCGCCTGACCCTGTTCCCCCATGTACCTGCTTCCTCAGCCCTCACCAAACCTGTCTGGGTTCTTGGTGGGGAAATGGGGGTGGGGGTGGGGCCCAGCACTCCACGCATCTTCAGGAGAAGCTAGATTCTGGGGTGAGAAATCATCTGGTCTTAGAGCTTCGATGAGGACATCTCAATGCCTGCACCTGCCATCCTCGGGCATTAAACCTCTCCCATGCCACTCGGCACACACATTCAGCACACTGACTCTCAGGATAGGACAGACTTGGAGGTGGGAGAGTAAAGTGGGAAGGGGACTGAGAGTGGGATGTATGGACTGCCTAAAGTCCAAGGATCACCTGGAGTCCTTAGACGCACATTCTTGAGACCCATCACAGGCCTAAGAATCAGAATCCCTAGAGCTAAGTCCCAGAAATTCACATTGCAGCAGTTTCTTGGCACAGTTTACAGTTCAGGGGTATAACAGGTGCTGTGTGACCTCTGGGGAGCCTCTTTCGTTTTGAGTCTTGAAATGATTTGAAAGGGAACCTTGTATACTGGCAGAGGACAACAGAGTGGAGAGAACCAGTGTCTAAGCTGGACAGTTAGGGGTGATTTTGTTTTCTATTTTCCAAACCTTTTTAATGTGATCATATGACTTTTCATTCATTATTATGATTCTCCCTCACTCTAGTGGAAAAAGCAATGGCCAGGAGCCCAGTGTGTGAGTTTGGTAACTTACTCTATTTTCCATTACCACCCGACCTGCCTCATAAAATTTGATGTTGGTTGGAGACCATGTCTCTCCCATCCTGGACACAGGGTGGGCCCTGTGTTCCTTCATTCCTGCCTCACCAGGGCTTATGGGTGCTCTGCATATTGATGGGCTGGGAGAGGGGCCAGGAAGGGCAGCCTCGGGCAAGTGAGGGGATCCCAGGGGGTCTGGTCTTCATGCTCCTCTTTTCCCACCTCTCAAGCCTTGGAGCCTGGGAGGGGAGTGAGGTGGCAGCTGGAAGAGAAGGTGTCACTGTCAGGGTTCTTCTCACCCAAGCTGGCAGAGGGGCGGGACTGGCAGTGGTGACACCAGGGCCATTCAGCCCCCGCTTTTCACAAGCACTTTCTTTTTTGGGTGGAAGAAATTGGAGGGAGGGAGAGAGGAATCTGAGGTTGACAGCAGGGCTGTAAGACCCTATAACAGTCCATCAGGTATTCAGAGATTGCCCCCAGCCCCCCTCTTTTCCAAAGGCATGTCTCCAGGCCCACCCGATTCTGAGATTCTTAATCCTATCTGCCCTGGAAAGCTGGCGGAAACTTAGACCATCCTGTTCAGAAGTAGAGAGTTGGATCACTTGACATGAGTATTAGTTTGAGAAAAAGGAGAGGGGGAGAGGGGTAGAAACAAGATTCCATTTGGCCTTCTACAGCTGAGCGCTCAGCAAAAATGTTCCCCAAAGAGGTGTCAGCATTCAACAGTCTTATGTCTCCTGGGGAAACCAGTCATTCAGGAGCGTCTTACTGAAAATTCTCATGTTTCTCAAAAAGTAGCCAGTGGTCCTAAAGTCACCCACTCTTTCAATCAATGCTGCCCCACTTTGAATATGAGGCAGAAACTTCCTCCTTCCTCAAGGCATGGGGAAATGGTAGATAAGGGGAGAAGAGACCAGTCCTGGGTTTCTGGTACTGTCACATATCTTGTCTCCATCCTCAGGGGATGCGCTGATTCTATCTACCGCCACCATCCCTGGGTCATGCCCGCCTCCTGGGGTCCCAGCTTTGCCTTCGCCTGCCAACCTGCCTCTTGGTTCAGCTCTAGTTGGGAGCAGAGAGTCCCCATGGGCCCCTAAGGGTGAAGCCCTGTTGGGCTGGGACAGAAATGTAGAGGCCAGTCCCCAGGGGAGAACTGGGGAGGGCTGGGATGGGGGGTGGGGGTGGGAAGACGACTGGTAAACTTTAAACATGAAGAAAATGTTAAGGTATTTTTCAAAACACTCTTAAAAATGCAAATCTTTACCTACATATTGACATGCAAAAAATTCCATGACACCTTGTGGAGTGAAAAAAAAATAGCATTACAAAGCAGCATGTGTGGTGTTTATACAAATTATATACTTGTGTGTGTGTGCAGAAGACAGAGACAGAGAGAGACAGTGCCCAAGGAGTGGCGTCTGGGAGGGTGTTCACCCAAATGTTAATTCTGTTCTTTGGGGGTGATTTATACCGTTTTGTTTTTACTTTTCTGCACTGCTTAAATTTCCTATATAAGCAGGTTTCATCTTTATACACAGGAAAACTCTCAATGATGCTCTTTTCAATTGGGGGGAAAGGGGAAAGTTTGCATTGTAGTAGGAAGCTAACGACATTAGGTAACATAAAAGGAAAATGGAGAAAGAGAAGCCTCTGTAGTCCCATCCCCAAAGCGGCCCTTCAGAGCATGCGGTGGGTTTCCTTCCTGTCAGCCGGCTCAGAATCTGCGCGAAGCAGCCTTTCCTTCCAGGTATAATAATAGACTGGAAAGGGCCACACACTACGGTCTCATGGAGGGCTCACAGTCCTCCCTGAAAAGTAGATCTGTTTATTTCCCCCAGTCTACGGAGAAGGCACGTGAGGCTGACTTTCAGGCGAGGGAACTGACTTGCCCAGGTCACATATACCTGAGTGACAGGCAGAGCCAGACCTGGGACTTTTCACGCTCGTGGCCCAACGCTAACTGCAGCGCTCATGGCTGCCATGCAGGTGGGGGAGATTTTGAAGGCCTCCGCCCAGGCCAGTCAGGGCCCTGCAAAGCCTTGTCTGCTCTGATGCAAGCCCCATTAACGAACTATTCCTGCTGGCCCCCTTCCCTGCTTCCAGGTCTGCCCCCAAAGCTGGAAATACAAGATGCAATGGACACAGCCCATGTGGACTTCTGGCCGGGAGAAAGAGGGCAAACACTTCACACGAAGCCGCTTATTACAGAGCCTGGGCACACAATGCCCATAATAAAGATCTGTTCAATGTTCATGGTGGAAGTGTCTTGGAGAGTACAAGTCCCATTTCAGCCATCCTCGAAAGCTTCCCATAGGAGAGGGGCTTTGAGCTGAGACTTCGAGGATGGGTGGAATTTCCCCGAGGGTCCAGGGCAAAGAAATTCAGGTGGCAGGGTTGATGCTTCCAAATGGCAAGATCTCTAAGTCTGAACCACAGGGCGTGCGTGCGCTCTGGGGGACCCTCTAGTCTTCACCGTGGTGGGCCCTCCAGTCCTCATCAACAGCGTAGAATTTGCTTAGTATTAGCCGCGAGGGGGCGGGGTGAGGCGGGGCGGGGCTGAGGTGGCGGGGTTGGGGGACACCGAGCGCTTCATAAAGCCACAGCAAAGCGCCGCGACGCTAGTGACAGCGGCCCGCTAGGGAGGGAGCCCGGGAGCTGCCAGCGCACCGGTCAAACGCGGCTCCAGTGGTGATCCTATCCCGCCCCGCACCCTCGTCCCAGCCCACGCGACCATCTCGCCTGCCCCAGCACCGAGAGAGGCCGGTCCTCGACGGCTGCGGAAAAGTGTCAGCCATCCCCGGATGGGCATCGTGGAGCCCAGCTGCGGAGACATGCTAACGGGCACCGAGCCGATGCCGGCGAACGACGAGGGCCGTGCGCCTGGAGCCGACCCGCAACACCGCTACTTTTATCCAGAACCGGGAGCGCAGGAGGCGGCCGACCGTCGCGGGGGCGGCAGCCTGGGGGCATCCTACGCTGGGGGCGCCCTAGTACCGGCTCCGCCGGGTCGTTTCCTCGGAGCCTACGCGTACCCGCCCCGGCCTCAGGCGGCCGGCTTCCCCGGGGCGGGCGAGCCCTTCCCGCCGCAGGCGGGCGCCGAGGGCTACCAGCCTGGGGATGGCTACACGGCTCCGGACCCGCGCGCCGGGCTCTACTCAGGGCCGCGAGAGGACTATGTGCTTCCGGCGGGGCTGGAGGTGTCCGGGAAGCTGAGAGTCGCTCTCAACAACCACCTGTTGTGGTCCAAGTTTAATCAGCACCAGACGGAGATGATCATCACCAAGCAGGGCCGGTGAGTGAGGCGCATGCGGTCGGGTGAGGAGCCTTGGTGCTCTCACAAGGATTTTTTTGTTCTTGCTAAATATTGGTATTTGCTAAACGGTATTGGCTTAAGCTTTAGGAGGCCGGGGAGTGGGCACTGAGGGCAGAGAAAGCTCTGGAGGGTTATTTATGGCCAGGGCATTATACCAGAAACCAGAGAACTTAAAAGGGACACAGATGAGTGTGGGCTCAATGAAAAGTCAGTCACCTTGGCTGAGGGGAAGGGCGCCTATGGCTGCCCCCAAAATTGGTGTGCAGTTCTGCCTCACTGTCTGCCTGAGAGGGGTCCCAGTGGCTATCCAGGAGCATGTGTTCTATGTGTGACAGACATGTGTAGGAAACTGTCCTCTTGCAGTGTGGAGGACAATAACCCTGCCTCTGATCTCTTAGGGTCCCTGTGACCCCCTGCCCTGCTCCTTTGCGACTGCTGTGCTCAGGCCAGCTTTGGTGTGTGTGTTGGAGGGGGGGTAGATTGAGATTTGGTGACATGGAGAAGGAGTCGCCAAGTTTCCTTTCCGGTCTGTCTTTGAGATCATATGTCTGGTGTGTGTGTGCTGGGGGAAAGGTGTCAGTAAAGCTTGTGGGGGTTACAGATCCCTCCAGGCACAAATGCCCTCAGGCCTGAGCAAGGGAAGCTCACCTAGAGGTCTGAGCTGGTGGCCAGCACCACAGTGCCCCCTTTGAGACTGGTCCCCTGAGAACTCCCCCACATCTCTGTCCAAGTATTTGCCAGTCCAGCCTGGGAGAAGTTGGGAAGGGGTGATTCATGTCTCCAAGGCTCCATGGCTCAGGGTGTCCCAGTGCACCAGGGGTGGAGTTGAGGGTGCTGCTTCCGGATAGAGCCTCCTCTCTGAAGGAAGAAAGAGAAACTTGAGATTTGTTTGGTATTTGCTTAGTAAGACCCTGAGTGGGCCCGGCCTGTGTTTGGGGTGTGAGAGTGAACGGGGGACCAGTTAGGACCTGTGTGGAAGGGGCTGTGTCATGGGTGGACCTGGGATGGTGGATCTGAGGTCACGGAAGTGTTTGAGAGTTAATGTGAACTGTGGGGCTTTGGGCGGAGGTGGGACTTGGGGAAGGCAATGCTGAGCTCTGGGGATTGGCATTCAGTCTGAGCATTGCTGGACCATTCTTCCCTTCAGACAATTTCTGTGGGATAGCCTAGGATTGAGGGACCTGTCCACCAGCCACAACAGGCGTCAAGTTGCTGAGCTGTTCTTTCCCTGGGATAAGCCTAGGAAAGCTGGCATGTTCTTTTATGGCTTGGTCTTCATCTCCTAATTATTCTGATAATTTCTCTCTGCTGCCCCCAACCCTGTTCTCCCTCTGGATGCACCCAATCATAGCCTAGGCTTGTAGACCCAGAATGTATGAATTGGAAAGAACCCAGAAGATCCTGTCCAACATTCTCACTGCACAGAGAGGGAAACAGACCCAGAGACAGCTAGAGACTCTTCTGAGGTCACACAGCACAAACTCATTACTGGTAGAGTGGGCACAGAGCCCAGATGGTAACTGCCTGGGTTTCTTTCTCTGGCCCCCCATGGCCACCAGTAAAAACAGCCACCCACACTCTCTGAAGGCCCTGATGCATTCAGAGTGCTTTCACTTCCATTATTAAACTGTTCGTTAGGTAGGCCAAGCAGTCTCCCCATCTTACAAGCAAGGTACAGGGATGTCTAGTGGCTTGTGCTCCATCACACAGCGGACCCAAAGTGGGGCCTCCTAACTCTCTCTGTTCAGCATGTGGTCAGGAGGCCTTCCCACCCTGGGGCCTGGCCAGGGTCTCCCTGAAAGCTGCTGCTGGCCTTCTGCCCCTGCAGTATTGAGGGATGGGTGGACGAGCACCTGCCAGAACTTCTGGGAGTAGCCAGTGCTAGGCAGGCTGCCCACCAACCCGTAGGCTGTTTAGGGAAGCACTTCAGGGTATGACTCTCCAAGTATGTGTCGCCGTCGCTACTCCCATGGCCTCCTTGCCCTTCACATTTCTGCTGAATAATTCTCACTTGACGAATTTTGTAGTCTCTCTTAGATCCATACACTTACGTTTCTTATTATGAAAAATTCCACTATATTCTACATAGTGGAATTTGCATGCGGTGGATGTCTGTCACCCAGTTTATAGTTGTTAATTCAGATCCAATCTTGGTTACTCTTTATGCTCATTTCCCCCTCTCCTGCAGCTACACTAATAATGCAATAATTACTAAATTCTAAACATTGTTTTGTCCTTAAATATTTCTCTATGAACTTCTAAAAATGGCCTTTAAAAAAATAAGCATGGGCTGGGCACAGTGGCTCATGCCTATAATCTGTGGGAGTCTGGGCAGGGGGAATCACTTGAGATCAGAAGTTCAAGACCATCCTGAGCAAGAGTGAGACCCTGTCTCTATTAAAAATAGATAAATTAGCTAGGTATAGCAGCTTGTATCTATAGTTTCAGCTACTTGGGAGGCTGAGGCGTAGAATCACTTGAGCCTAGGAGTTTGAGGTTGCCGTGAGCTATGATGATGCCGCTACACTCTGGCTATATGACAGTGGGAGACTCTATCACCTGCAAAATAAAAATAAACACAATACCAATAGCAAACTTGTAAAAATATTCCTCAGAATCACCAAGTTTCCTTGATTGTTTCATAAGTGTGTGTGTGTGTGTGTGTTTTATAATCCTTAAACTTTTTTTTTTTTTTTTTGAGAGAGTCTCAGTTTGTCGCCTGGGTAGAGTGCTATTGGCATCATAGCTCATAGCAACCTCAAATTCTTGGGCTCAAGTGATTCTCTTGCCTCAGCCTCCAGAGTAGCTGGGACTACAGACACCCGCCATACTGCCAGGCTATTTTTAGAGATGGTGTCTTGCTCTTGCTCAGGTTGGTCTGGAACCTGTGAGCTCAGGCACCCAAGTTGGCCTCCCAGAGTGCTACGATTACAAGCGTGAGCCACTGAGCCTGGTAGTCCTCACACTTCTTGATCCATCCTAAGTGGCTACTTTGGGCTTAGTGTCCCTGTTGGAAGGGAGCTGTGTTTCCTCACCATTTCCTATGATACCCTCTGTAGATCAGGCCTCAGGGGCCCTAGGCCTGGTTAGAGGGGACAGAGGATACACTGCCTCCAGTTCAGTTCCATTAGTCCTGAATTGCCCTTGTATCTTCTCAGCTTGGATTCTAGCGATCTGGGAAGTAGGTGGCCATTTTCTTTCATGATAGGCTTTTGGGCTCAGAGAACAATTTCCTTTCTGCTCTCCTGCTTTTGTGGGCTTGGGCTGGCCTGTCCCTCCATGGAGTTCTGTGGCCTCATAGTCACTACCACATCACCCACGGCTTTCTTCCTCTTTGAAAAATCCTTCCACACCAGCCCCACCCACAGTCCTGCAGCCCTTAGCCTTGGGCTGACTCACTCCTTCCCAGATCCTTCCTTTCCCACCTACCCAAGAACTATCCCCTGGTGTAGATCAACGACTCAGGTCTGCTCTCCGCCCTGTGTAGGAATGGAGAGGGAAGCCAGCGGGTCTAGAGACTGATCAAGGCCGCACAGACAGAACTGGGAGAGGGGAATCGAGAACATAAAGCTGAATTGGCCCCATAGGAGACTTTGGTGTCTATGTTCCTGTGTTTGTGGAGATTTGGGGCAGCCCATAGTGCCCCACACAGACATGTGCTGGGGTTGCTGCATGGCCGTGAATGTGCTGTGAGCATATGGTAGGCAAGGGTAGACTTTCCCAGTGGAGGACAAGAGAGGCCGTTGTCTCTGTGGGTGTGTGGGTGTGTATTAATTGCGGCAATCCCCACTTTTCTGGGTGTGATTGGTTGATTATTATAATTAAGATAACTTTGGGTAGCTGTATTGTTAAGTAGCTCAATGTGCATTAGGATTTGCGTGTGAAGTTAAGGGTTGGTAAAACAACAATTTTAATCCCACACAGTCCTCCATACCCTTAAAGCCATGTTGATTTTCCCTCTTCCACATTCCCAACTCTGAGAACTTTTTAGGTCTTTTAAAAAAATCGTTTTTTTTTTTTGGCTCAGCGATTGTGGCTCAAGTGGCTAAGGCGCCAGCCATATACACTAGAGCTGGCAGGTTCGAATCCAGCCTGGACCTGCCAAACAACAATGACAATTGCAATCAAAAAATAGCCAGGTGTTGTGGTGGGTGCCTGTGGTCCCGGCTACTTGGGAGGCTGAGGCAAGTGAATCGCTTAAGCCCAGGAGTTGGAGGTTACTGTGAGCTGTCACCGCACTCAACCCAGGGCGACAGCTTGAGGCTCTGTCTCAAAAAAAAAATTTTTTTTTTGGCTCGGTGCCTAGGGTGCTCGTCACATACGCTGGGGCTGGCGGGTTTGAATCTGGCCAGGCCTGCTAAACAACAATGACAACTACAACAAAAAGATAGCCAGGGGCAGCGCCCATAGCTCAGTGGGTAGAACCCTGGGCACATACACGGAGGCTGGCGGGTTTGAACTCACCCCAGGCCAGCTAAAATCAACAATGACAGCTGCAACAAAAAAAATAGCCAGGCGTTTTTGTGGCGGGTGCCCATAGTCCCAGCTACTTGGGAGGCTGAGGCAAGAGAAGCGCTTAAGCCAGGGATTCTCAACCTGTGGGTTGCGACCCCTTTGTAACAATGAAAATACATCGCAGCATTGGGAAAGTTGAGAATCCCTGGCTTAAGCCCAAGAGTTTGAGGTTGCTGTGAGCTGTGATGCCATAGTGCTCTACTAAGGGCAACATAGCGGGACTCTGTCTCAAAAAAAAAAATTGTTCTTTATGTTTAAGCCTGCTTCCTACTATGGTTGACAGGCTTCATTTCTCTTGGACAGGGGAAACTAGTTTGCTTTCTATTGGGCTGTTTGTCAGTGGCCACCTGATTCTACTAAGTGGATCTGAGAGGCCGGGCGCAGTGGCTCACTCCTATAATCCCAGTGCTCTAGGAGGCTGAGGCAGGTGGATTGCTTGATCTCACAAGTTCAAGACCAACCTAAGCAGGAGCAAGACTCTGTCTCTACCAAACTAGCCAGGCATTGTGGTGAGTGCTTGTAGTTCCAGCTACTTGGTAGGTTGAGGCAAGAAGATAGCTTGAGCCCAAGAGTTTGAGGTTGCTGTGAGCAGTGGCGCCACAGCACTCTACCCGGAGTGACAGCTTAAGACTGTCTCAAAAAAGAAAAAGAAAAGAAAAAGTGAGGCAAAGGATCACTTGAGCCCAAGAGTTTGAGGTTGCTGTGATCTGAGACGCCAGGGCATTCTACCCAAGGGCAACAAAGTACAACTCTGTGTCAAAAAAAAGAAAGAAAGAAAGTGGAACTAGGGTTGGTAGGAGGGGGAGATCCTGATGTCTGAGCACATTTTGCCTTTTTTTTTTTTTTTGAGACAGAATCTCACTTTGTTGCCCTCAGTAGAGTACTGTAGTGTCATAGCTCACAGCAACCTCAAACTCTTGAGTGATTCCCTTCCCTTAGCCTCCTGAGTGGCTGGGGCTACAGGCGCCCTCCATAATGCCTGGCTATTTTTAGAGATGGGGTCTTGCTCTTGCTTAGGCTAGTCTCGAACTCCTGAGCTCAGGCAATCCACCTGCCTCAGCCTCCCAAAGGGCTAGGATTATAGGTATGAACCACAGTGCCTGGCCACGGTTTGCATTTGGGGGGGCATGACACATTGCCAGAATACCCTCCTAAAAAGTGGTATGAATTTTCACTCCCACCAATAATCTACAAGGGGAGAGAACCCATTTTCCCACAGCCTCAATAGCAGTAGACATTATGAAATTTGTTTCTTTCTTTGTGGCTTCCCTTTCCTTCCCTGAGATGGGAGCTCCCTATGTTGCCAGGCTGGTCTCAAACTCCTGGCCTCAAGTGACCATCTTACCCTGGCCTCCCAAGTAGCTGGGACTACAGGCCTGAACCATTGTGCCCATCTTGATAGATATTATCAATTTTTTAACATTTTGCTAACATGATTAACAAAAACTGTCTCTTTTTCTTTTCTTTTCTGTTTTTATTTTTATTTTTTTGTTGTTGGGGATTCATTGAGGGTACAAGAAACCAGTTTCTTTCTTTCTTTTTTTTTTTTTTTTTGCAGTTTTTGCTGGGGCCAGGCTTGAACTGGCCACCCTCGGTATATGGGGCTGGCATCCTACTCCTTGAGCCACAGGTGCCGCTCTTTTTTTTTTTTTTTCTTAAGACAGAGTCTAATTCTTTTACTCTGGGGTAGAGTGCCACGGTCTTATCATAGCTCACAGCAGCCTCACACTCTTGGGTTCAAGCAATCCTCCTGCCTCAGCTAAAACTGAGGTACCACTACAACACCTGACTAGTTTTTCTATTTTTAGCAGAGATGGGGTCTTGCTGCTGCCCAGGCTGGTTTTGAATTCCTGAGCTAAGGAATTCTGCCTCAGCCTCCCAGGGTGTTAGGCTTAGAGGCATGAGCCATGGCACCGGGCTCTATCCCCTAGCTATTTTGCTCTGTACTTCATTATCACGCAGTGCGACATGTGGCAGGTGCTCAGGATTGGGGAGGGGCACAGTGACCCTGCAGATCATCTCAACACTGGTTGGTCCTTAGGGGTAACAAAAGAATTTTGGGGTCTTGGACTCTTTCCTCTGAGGGTAGGAAGGTAAGTGATTTGGGGGGAGCCTCAGTTTGGCACAGGACTGATCTGTACTCCCAGTTCCTTCCCAGAAAATTGTCATGTAGGGCAGCCCCTGTGGCTCAAAGGAATAGGGCGCTGGCCCCATATGCCAGAGGTGGCAGGTTCAAACCCAGCCCTAGCCAAAAGCTGCAACCCCCCCCCAAAAAAAAACCAACTGTCTTGTAAATCAGGGGCTATGTGGCTGGCGCCTTAGCCATTTGAGCCACAGGCACCGAGCCACTGGTGCTATTTCTTATTTCTGATTTTTATCTTTGTGAGACAGAGTCTCACTTTGTCGCCCTGGGTAGATTCAAGTGATCCTTTTGCCTCAGTTTTTCATTTTTAGTAGAGAGAGGGTCTCACTCTTACTCAGACTGGTCTTGAACTTGTGAACTCAAGCAATTCACCTGCCTTGATCTCCCGGAGTGCTAGCATTATAGCCACTGCGCCTGGCCCCTCTATTAGTAATAGAAGCAGGATAGAGGGGTGGAAAGCACACCATGAGCTCTGCTGTAAGACCCTGCCTCTACCTTCCCGCCAAGGGGCAGTCACTGAGCCTCCTTTCCTCCTTCTCCTTCCTTCCTTTTTTTTTGGGGGGGGGCAGGGTCTCACTCTATCACCCAGCCTGGAGTGCAGTGGCACGATCATCGTTCACTATAATCTCAAACTCCTGGGCTCGATCACTCCTGGCTCAGCCTCTGAGTAGCTAGGACTACAGGTGCATGTCATCACACCTGGCTAAGTTTTAAAAAACAAATTGTAGAGATGGGATCTATGTTGCCCAGGCTGACCCAAAACTCCTGACCTCAAATGATTCTCCCATCTTGGCCTCCCAGAGTACTGGGATTATAGGTGTGAGCCCTTGTATCCAGCTCAGCCTCTTCTGGTATAAAATTGGAACCAATATTTTATGTCTCACAGGACTGGTTTGATGAACTGGGTGGTTTTTTAAGTAGAGGCTTAATATGTTCCCTTCCATTCCTTTATTCCTACAGGTTTGTGTAGGAACTAGTTACAATATAAGAAATAATTGAGTGACCAGACCACCCTCATAGATTGAACAGACTACAGAAATGAGTTGAAAATTGCCTGGGTACTATGACTCATGCCTGTGGTGCTCGTACTCTGGGAGGCTGAGGTGGAAGGACTGCTTGAGACCAAGAGTTTAAGATTAGCCTGAGCAAGAGCAAGACCCTGTCTCTACCAAAAATGGAAAAACTTAGCCAGGTATGGTCCTCTGTGTCTGTAGTTCCAACTACTTGGGAGGCTGAGGCAGGAGGATCGCTTGAGTCCAGGAGTTTGAGGTTGCTGCAAACTATGATGATGCCATGACACTCTATGATAGTGCAGGCATATGTCTAGGCAACCGACCAAGACTCTGTCTCAAAAAGAAAAAAAAAATGGGTTGAAAATTTTCTCCCACCTGCAGTTTTTCTAGGCTTAATCCCTAAACTTTGATTTCTCAAGTCCATTAGTGTGCCAAGAACCAGGAACAAGGGCCTGGAACTAAAGCTCTGACTCCTGTTCAGGGTCCTCCAGCCAGGCCAGGGGGCTGGACAGCTCTGGGCCTGGGAGAAGGTGGCTTGGAGGTGGGGAAGGTGGAGAGGGGCAATGAGCTGAGTTTCACATCTTTTGAACTTTCATAGGAAAGATGGCTGAGAATTATATGCTCCATTTAGAGGTGAAGAATCCAAAATTTGGTTTGAAAATTAACTTCTCCAAGATCATAGGATACTAAGTCTTTTTTTCAGCCCAGGATAGTCTGGGGAAGACAGGAATATGATAGATCCTTCTACGAAGTCTTCCCAAGGTTGCTAGGAATATCGTTCTGGAAATCTCTGGAGACTAGAATGTTCCTGGGCCCCTAGGACTCCTCCTCCTCCTGACTCGTGGATCATAGCCTTTCCATTGGCTCATAATGGGAGGAGGGGGGAATGCATGGGAATGAAAAGTTAGTTCTGATGTGCGTTTGATCTTGTCATTCTGAAAACTCTGCTCTCCCGCTTGAGTTAGAAGAGGAAGGCTAGGGCGGCATCTGTGGCTCAGTGGATAGGATGCTGGCCGTATATACCGAAGGTGGCAGGTTCAAACTCAGTCCCAGCCAAACTGCAACAAAAAATAGCTGGGTGTTGTGGCAGATGCCTGTAGTCCTACTGGGGAGGCTGAGGCAAGTGAAATGCCTAAGCCCAGGAGTTGGAGGTTGCTGTGAGCTGTGACACCATGGTATTCTACCAAGGGTGATAAAG
>NW_003852413.1:25921541-25929776 GCF_000181295.1 Otolemur garnettii
AAAAAAAAAAAAAAAAAAAAAGGAAGGCTAAGCCATTAGAGTTGAAGTGGGTGGTTGCAGTGATGGAGTGGCAGGTGGTGGTTGTGATGGTGAGGGTGGTGGTTGTAGTGATGGTGATAGTGGTTTTGGTGATCGTGGTTGTAATGGAGGAAGGGGTGGTTGTAGTGATGTTGATGATGGTAGAGGGGTGGAGGTGGTGACCGTATGAGAGTGCTTCTATTTCTGATCTATTACTCTGGTGCAATGAGGTTTAAGGAAACATCCTGCCCCTAACTTCTACTTTGAGGATGAGAATGGTGTTCAATAGAACCTTATTTCGGGTGGATGGGAAGCTCCCTGTCCACCTAGGATTGTTAACAATCTCTCCAAAATGGGGCCAGGCCATACTACAGACCTCAGAGCCAGGAGGATGGGCAAGGAGGGCCTGTGGGTGAGTGCCCTGGGGCTAGGAATGTGTTAGTCCTGGAAGAGCCACAGTAGAAAGGATGGCTGGGCCCTGAGGCTCTAGGACCTGTGGAGGGCTAGCTGGTACTTGTACCTCCTCCTAGGAAGGAAACCCAGATCAAAGATAATGATGCAGGCACACGTCTAACAACTCACCCTCTGAAGAAAAAAACATGTTTAAAATCCCCAACTTGGTAGTGTTTGCTGATTACCATGGTGTAAATACTCCTGCTACAGCTGATGTCAAGCTACGGACGTGATGTCATTGAGCATGGAACTGGGAAGAGATGCTCAGCACACCATTATCTAGATTACAGTGGTTGTAATCTAATCAGCTGTCCACGACCCTTTAATACAGATCCTCATGATGTGGTGACCCCCAACCATAAAATTATTTTCATTGCTACTTCATAACTGTAATTTTGCTAACCTTGTGAATCATAACGTAAATATCTGATATTAGGTGACCACTGTGAAAGGTCTTTTGACCCGCAAAGGGGGGGCAACCCACAGGTTGAGAACCTCTGATTTAGAATTTCCACCATATAGCTACAATAGATGCAAATAACCTCAAGAGCACGGCCAATAGTAAAACGTAGTAAAATATTGGGCAGTGATGATTTTCAAGTTTTTATTTTCTCGGTTTTTAATAAGATATTGAATTGTAAATTTATATAATTTAGTTGTGTTTAACCACCTGCTAGCAAACTCCCTGAATATTTTCTAGTTGGAGTTCGTGATGGGTGGGAGCCGGCTCCAGCACACCTGTGACAGACACCTGTGCACAGGGTGACTGGCCTCATGATGGCTACTGGTGGCCTCTCTGTTCTCCCCAGGCGGATGTTCCCCTTCCTGTCATTCACCGTGGCAGGGCTGGAGCCCACCAGCCACTACAGGATGTTTGTGGATGTGGTCTTGGTGGATCAGCACCACTGGCGGTACCAGAGCGGCAAGTGGGTGCAATGTGGAAAGGCCGAAGGCAGCATGCCAGGTGTGTTCGCCCTTGGGTCCGGTAGGCACTCCGGTTTCTCCAAGACTGCGCGCCCCCTGGTGGGCCCCCAAATCTCTGCCCCCGATGATTTAATTCTATCCCACTCTATCCATTGTTTCTGGCTTTCGTTTTGTCTGCAGTCTCTTTTCTATTTTAGCCTGTCCTCTATTTGGACCTCTGTCCCTACCTCCCACTGCCCTGCCCCATCTGGTCCTCACCCTTCATCCTTATCCACATCCTTCTCCACATCCGTCTCAGAATAGCCAAAGCCCACATTGCCAGGGGTCTGTTTCGGGGGCTTCGTGCCAAAAAGGTTAATTGTCTGCAGGAAACCGCCTGTACGTCCACCCAGATTCCCCCAACACTGGAGCTCACTGGATGCGCCAGGAGGTTTCATTTGGGAAGCTAAAGCTTACAAACAACAAGGGGGCCTCCAACAATGCAACCCAGGTAGGACTTGTACCTCCAAAGTGGTCTCACCCCTGAGGCCATGGGAATCCTACAGGACCTATGCTGTTCCCGAAGGGACATTTTTCTTCCAATGGCTGGTTCTCTCCCACCCACCTTCGGGGGAAGATGGAATGGGAGGAAGTGGGATCTGAGATGGGGTCATGTTCAGGCAGACACAGGCCTGGGGGTTCTTCACCAAATCCCAAGCTGCCATTGCTCAGGCACCATGATGCGGGCAGAGTTGGTTGCAGAAAATGGATGCAGAGTTTCCTTAGATGGAGTGCTTTTGCCCTGTTTGTGCTAGTACTTCAGTTACTGTGGACATCCTGGGGCAAAAAAAAGGGTAAGAGGCTAGCGTTGATGCCCCAAGTAGCCTGCGGACTGGAGTTGGAAGGCCTGGGAGCAGTGATATGGTGGCTGGGCAGGAGAATGGACACATAGGGCCAGTTGTGGCTGGGCTGGGGGGATCCTTTGACTCCCTTCTCCTCACCCCCTATGACCATCTCGCTCTTTTCTCAGATGATTGTGCTCCAGTCCCTTCATAAGTACCAGCCCCGGCTGCACATTGTGGAGGTGAATGATGGAGAGCCTGAGGCAGCCTGCAATGCCTCTAACACGCATATCTTCACTTTCCAAGAAACGCAGTTCATTGCTGTGACTGCCTATCAGAATGCGGAGGTGAGGGCTGCCACAAAGAGTGTGTCTGAGCCTGGGAGGGGCGGGGGTAGGGCAGGGCCCTGCAGTCTTCCTTGGGAGGGATTTTGGAAGTTCCTGAGCCTTAGACTTGGGACTCAGAGGGTTCTGTTTCCCTCCTCTCTAGATTACTCAACTGAAAATTGATAATAACCCCTTCGCCAAAGGATTCCGGGAGAACTTTGAGTCGTAAGTGCCACTGGGTTCAATTTCTCTTTGGTCCCTCCCGAGATGGGACTCTGGATCTGTGCTCAGCATGTCCCCTGCCTCTCATGAGGGAAGGGTGCTGCGAGGGTGCTGGGAGGGTGAGAAGGGTGCTGGAGGGTGGACCAGCCAGAGAAGAAGGGTCAGGGGAGGGACATGCAACATGTGGGCTCACAAGGGACCAGTTCTGCCAGTGACCTTGACTCTCTTGCCTCCTACTTTTTAGCATGTATGCTTCTGTTGACACCAGTGTCCCTTCCCCGCCTGGACCCAACTGTCAGTTCCTTGGAGGAGACCACTACTCTCCACTCCTACCCAACCAGTATCCTGTTCCCAGCCGTTTCTACCCTGAACTTCCAGCTCAGGCCAAGGATGTGGTTCCCCAGCCCTACTGGCTGGGGTCCCCCCGGGACCACAGCTATGATTCGGAATTTCGGGCAGTCAGCATGAAGCCTGCATTCCTGCCCTCCGCCCCTGGGCCTACCATGTCCTACTACCGAAGCCAGGAGGTCCTGGCACCTGGAGCTAGCTGGCCTGTGGCCCCCCAATACCCTCCCAAGATGGGCCCACCCAGCTGGTTCCGCTCCATGCGGACTCTGCCCATGGAACCTGGCCCTGGAGCCTCAGAGGGGCGTGGGCCAGAGGACCATGGCTCCCCCTTGGTGTGGACTGAGATCACCTCCATCCGGCCAGAGTCCAGTGACTCAGGACTGGGCGAAGGAGACTCTAAGAGGAGGCGCGTGTCCCCCTATCCTTCCAGTGGTGACAGCTCCTCTCCTGCTGGGGCCCCTTCTCCTTTTGACAAGGAAACTGAAGGCCAGTTTTATAACTATTTTCCCAACTGAGCAGATGACAAGGTGACAGGAACAGAAACAGTGTTACTAGGTTGGAGGACGCCACTAACTTAAAAAGAGTCAGGACTGAGAAGCCCCAGGCTCCCTCTGTCCCTTCTCCATGCAGTGGTTGGTTAGGGAAGAGGGGGGCCAAGAAGCATTCTGGGGTTTGCTTGCTGCTTCCTGGCCTACAGTGAAATGTGAGAGGTGTTTCCTCTGCCCTAAGTACAGTCATTTACCTGGTGCTGCTTCTGGCTGTTGGTTCCCAGCCAGAGAACAGAAAACAGACGAAGAGAAGGTCTCAGACACAAAGAAACATCTTTGAGTCTGGCAGGGTGGGTGGAATCAGGTGGGGAAGGTGGGAACAGGAGAGTCAGCTCTTTTCCTTTGTAAAGTAACTTTCAGTGTTTTTGTTTGCACGTCTGAAAATAATAATTAATACATGGATTTTATAACCATCAGCCAGCCAGAGTCAGGGAGAGGACTGAGGTGACTTTAGGCAGCTGGCAGGCCAGCTCAGACGCAGTGGGGTTCAGAGGAAGGGCCTGGAATGGGGGGGATGGCGCACATCTCAAGAAGCAAGACCTTGTTGGTGGTGATCATGTGTGCATGCGCGCACGTGCCTTTTTCTTTTCTGAATGGGGGAGGCTATTTATTGTATAGAGAGTGGTGTCTGGATGTATTTCTTTTGTCTTCATCACTTTCTGAAAATAAACATGAAACTGTTGAGTGTGTTCTGCCTCGGTGCCAGCATGGGGGGCATGGGTGGGCACTCATGGGTGGGTGCTGGGGTACCAACACTGTTCTGTGTGCTCTCATTTCTGGGGTACCTGCTAGAAACCTAAAGCGTCTTAACTCAGGGGATATTAGAGCAAGACCATGTGTCCTATCTCGCCACTCAGGTTGGTGGTTGATGCGGTCTCTTAAGTCATCTTGGGACAGAGAATTGTCCTTTGGCCTTTGTATGTACTTTGAATTGGGGAGAAGGGAAGTGAGGGATAGGCCTGAGGGTGGGCCGGTGTGGGTTGGGGAGGAGGTTGTGGGTGGGCTCTCTGGAAGGGGAGACACTTGATTTCGTTATGCATTTCTAGTTGCCCTCCGTCTTCATCTCTAGGGCTATTCAAGGGTTAAAGAAGTAAACGTAAACTGAACCACGTGAAATCACCATTTTTGTAGGTCAAGAAAGCCAAATATTGGCAAATTTATATAATTCAACCTAATACATATAAACAGTTGAAGAACAGTGCCTGATAAACAATAAGCACTCAACGTGCAAGGATCGCTATGATCATTTTCTTTTCTTTCTTTTTTTTTTTTTTTTTTTTGAGACAGAGCCTCAAGCTGTCCCCCTGGGTAGAGTGTCGTGGCATTACAGCTCACAGCAACCTCCAACTCCTGGGCTCAAGCGAGTCTCCTGCCTCCGCCTCCCAAGTAGCTGGGACTACAGGCGGCCGCCACAACGCCCGGCTATTTTTTGGTTGCAGCCGTCATTGTTGTTTTGGCGAGTCCGGGCTGGGGATTCGAACCCGCCACCTTAGGTGTACGTGGCTGGCGCCTTAGCCGGTTGAGCTATAGGTGCCGAGCCTCTATGATCGTTTTCTGGCTGATTCTATTGCTGTCTCTTATACACACATGTATTGTGTTTGCAAAAAGACATGTGCTTCTTTTAAAGAATTCAAGCAATGAAGAAAAGTATAAATACAGCAATAAATTATCCCAAAGCTCACCACTTACCAAGAATTATCATGGCCTAGTGTGGTAGCTCGCACCTGTAATCCCACTTACTTGGGATGCTAAGGTCGGAAGATCCTTTGAGCACACTGTATTCCAGCCTGAGTAACAGAATGAGACCCTGTCTCTTAACAAAAGAAAAGAAATAAAAGATAAAAAATTAACATTAGATAGGTTAGATACACAGAAATACTACTTTTTTTTTTTTTTTAAAGAAATGGGGTCTCAAACTCCTGGCCCATAGTGTGGGATTATAGGTGTGAGCCATTGCCTCTGGCCCAGAAATACTTGTATAAAATTGAAATCATGCTAAAAATGCTTTTTCTTAATGAAAAGTTTAGGATTTTTAGTTTATAGAAATTAATAACAGGAAGAAATCAAACACACAGGCAAAACACCCAAAATTCTCAAGTGACATAAAGGGGTTCTCTGAACTTGAGATAATTTTTTCTTCAGTATAAGAAATATTTCCTGCAAGAACACTTGAAAGTTACAAAGGGAGGTTATGGGAAACATTAAGAGGTTGGAATTTGCCTCCCCTCAGTCTAGGTGTGCTCCATTCTAATAGTGAAACATCATCATGAGCTGTGGAAACCAGAGAAGTTTTTAAAAAAACCACAGTTCACGCTGGGCATGATGGCTCAGACCTGTGATCCTAGCACTCTGGGAGGCTGAGGTGGATGGATTTCTTTTTTTCTTTTTTTTTTTTTTTTGAGATAGAATCTCAAGCTGTCCCCCTGGGTAGAATGTAGTGGCATCATAGCTCACAACAACCTCCAACTCTTGGGCTCAAGTGATCCTCTTGCTTCAGTTTTTCTATTTTTAGCAGAAACAGGGTCTTGCTCTTGTTCAGTCTGGTCTTGAAACATAAGCTCAGGCAATCCACCTGCCTCTGCCTCTCAGAGTGTTAGGATTACAGGCATGAGCCATGGAGTTCAGAAGTTTGAGACCAGCCTGAGCAAGAGTGAAACCCTGTCCCTACGAATAGGCATTGTGGTGGGCACCTGTAGTCCCAGCTACTCAGAAGCCTGAGGCAAGAGAATCATTTGAGCCCGAGTTTGAGGATGCTGTAAGCTATGATACCATGGCACTCTACTGAGGGTCACAATGTGACACTCTGTGTCAAAAATAAATAAATAAAAATAAAAAAATAAAAAAATTACAGTTCACATTCTCTCCTTTATTCATCTTTACCCTGAGTCCATTTTATCACCTTCTAGTCAAAGAAGAAAAAATGAAACATGCTTGCCTCCACCCTCTTTGAATTTAGAAGCTCATAATTTTGTAAATGACATTAGGAGTTCTTCCACATTGCCCTTTGTAAGTTCAGATTATTTCTCCTCTCATCCCTACCCCTTGGCCGTCACTTTCTAAAGTTAATGGTATTAAGTTAGGACTATTTCCTTTCTTAGGGAACTGTTATTGGCAAGTCTAATATTCTAATATTCTCCCCATTATTTAAAAATGATTTTTGTTCCCTTCTTTAGATATGAAGCGAGGGGACTACTGATGGACCCTTACTGTCTTTTACCAGAAGTCTGGCTGCATATGCTTTGATGCTGTGTTATTTGGCTCATAAAGGTTCATTACTATTATTTCTTCACTATGAAATGTGCCTTTTACTGTGTGTATATATGTATGCTATATAGATATGCTGTATGTATATATATATATATATCTGTAATGTATATATAACCTAAATACATACAACTCAAGAGCTAAAGCACTAATATAATTGCCTATATTTCTCCCATCCCATCTCTTGCCTTTCCTTTATAGATAACCAATATCTTGAATTTTGAGGTTATCCTTTTCTTCCTTTTTAAAATTATATAATTGGATACAAGTCTAACTACTATGTTATATAGTTTTGCTTTTTTATATATAATCTTGATTTTTAACTGTTTTTAAATTTTGTTCATTTGTGGAAAGTAGTTACGTAGTTTATACATTTTCACTATTTCGGGATAATCCAGTATGTGTACAGGTTTGTATAATTTACTTATCTATTTTCCTACTGACAGGTTCTAAATTTTTGTTATTATGAGCAGCTTTGTTATGAATATTTTTATACATGTTTCCAGGTACACAAGTGCTTAAGTTTCTAACTTTGCAAATAGCTAGAAGTGGATAG
Source organism: Otolemur garnettii (assembly GCF_000181295.1). Classification (NCBI taxonomy): domain Eukaryota; kingdom Metazoa; phylum Chordata; class Mammalia; order Primates; family Galagidae; genus Otolemur; species Otolemur garnettii. The sequence goes on from NW_003852413.1 coordinate 25,929,022, forward strand.
AGGATAGAGTATGTGACTGTTTGGTTTGACAAGATGATTATTTATACTGCACTTATCTTTCTCCAGATTATTGCTCATTTTCTCATTTTCTTTAAGGTGATTTTCTGATAAACAGAAATTTGTAGTTTTAGTGGAGTTAAATTTAATAGTTTTACTTTTTTTTTAGAGACTGAGTCTCACTTTATTGCCCTTGGTAGAGTGCTGTGACGTCACAGCTCACAGCAACCTCCAACTCCTGGGCTTAGGTGATTCTCTTGCCTAGGCCTCCCAAGTAGCTGGGACTACAATGCCAGGCTATTTTTAGAGACCAGGTCTCACTCTGGCTCAGGCTGGTCTCAAACTCGTAAGCTCAGGCAATCCACCTGCCTCAGCCTCCCAGAGTGCTAAGATTACAGGCAGAAGCCATTGTGCCCCACCTAATAGTTTTACATTTTATAGTTAGTACTTTTCTTTGTCTTATTCAAGAAACCCTTTCCTGCTTGAAGGTCAGAAAGATATTCATCTGTATTTTTTCCCCTATAGGATTTGAAAGGGGAAATTTTTTGTTTGTTTGTTTGTTTGACAGTTAATTCTTTTTTGTGTATCATGTGAGGTAAGGATCTGTTTTCGTTTTGTTTTTTACCCTCAGTATGGATAACCAATTTTTCCTGTTTGTTTTTGTTGAATAGTCTTTCCTTTGTCCATGACAATAGTCTGCCATGCTATTTCTGGTAGAGGAAGTCTTCTTCTTCTTCTTCTTCTTTTTTTTTTTTTTT
>NW_003852413.1:25929796-25931154 GCF_000181295.1 Otolemur garnettii
AAAGAAAGAAAGAAAGAAAGAAAGAAAAAGAAAAAGAAAGAAAAGAAAAGAAACATAGGAAGAAGTTAGGGCTTTGATGTCATTCATCCATACCACAAATCCTACACCCATTCACCCTAAGCCTCCTAATTTTTTTTTTTTTTTTTTTTTTTTTGCAGTTTTTGGCCATGGCTGGGTTTGAACCCACCAGTAGGGCTGGCGCCCCACTCCTTTGAGCCACAGGCACCACCTGGAAGTCTTCTTTTTTAAATTCCTTGGTGTGGGCAGGGCACAGTGGCTCATGCCTGTAATTCTAGCACTCTGGGAGGCTGAGTCAGGTAGACTGCTTGAGCTCAGAAATTTGAGACCAGCCTGAGCCAGAGTAAGGCCGCATCTCTAAAAAATGCTGGGTGTTGTGGTGGATGCCTATAGTCCACCCCTTGGGAGGCTGAGGCAAGAGAACTACTTTGAGCCCAAGAGTTTGAGGTTGCTGTGAGCTATGATGCTACAGCACTTCCCCCAGGGCAACAAAATGAGACTCTGTTTCAAAAAAATGAAAAATTCCTTCTTCTGAAGTGTCTTGACTATGCCTAGTTCTTTGCTCTTCTATATGCAATATACAATAATCTGGGAATTTTAATTTAATGAAAACCTGATTGAAATTTTGAGTGGAGTTGGGCTGAACCTATAGATCAATTTGGGAGACAGAAGAGATGACTTTATGATACTTGTCCTTTAATGCATGACCATGGAATATTTATTTAGTTAGTTCATCCTTAAGGTCCCTCAGTAAAGTTTTACAGTTTATAGGTATAGCCCTTGTATTTCTTTTATTAGATTTATTCTTAGATGTTTCTTTTTTTTCTTTACAAAAGTATCTTTTAAAAATATGTGTTTCCTGCTGGGCGCAGTGGCTCATGCCTATAATCCTAGCACTCTGGGAGGCCAAAGTGGGTGGATTGCTTGAGCACAGGCGTTGAGACCAGCCTGAGCCAGAGCTAGACCCCATGTCTAAAAATAGCCGTTTGTTGTAAATGGGCACCTGTAGTCCCAGCTAGTCAGGAGGCGAAGGCAAGAGTTTGAAGTTGCTGTGAGCTACTGAGGGTGATAAAGTGAGACTGTCTCTAAATAAATAAATAAATAAATAAATAAAATATGAATATATGTTTCCTAATTGTTTGTTACTAGTATATATAGAATTACAATTGATTTTTGTATATTGATCATGAGACTCAGCTCCCCTGCTAAATTCTCATATTAATTTTTCATGGTTTCTTAAATTCTTTAGAGTTTTCTCAGTGATCAATCATATTATTTCAAATAATGACATTAGTTTTTCTTCTGTTCTAATCATTATACTTCTAATTTCTTTGTCTTTT
>NW_003852413.1:25932385-25944452 GCF_000181295.1 Otolemur garnettii
GGCTGGGGATTCGAACCCGCCACCTTAGGTGTACGTGGCTGGCGCCTTAGCCGGTTGAGCTATAGGCGCCGAGCCTCCTCACTCTTTTTTATTAAAATGTTATTATTTTTTCCCTCACTATTGAGTGATAATGTTGTAGAATATGCAATTTTGCATGTGCAGTATTTTGTATATCATTTTATATAAGCAGTTCCACTGTCTTTTGGCTTCCATTTTTGTTGTGAGCTCTCCTGCCGCTTTATTATTCTTTTGTAGGCCATCTATCCTTTCTCTCTGCTTTCAGGAGCTTATGTTTAAATCTGCTGTCCTACAGATTCACTATGATGTGGCAAGGCATGAATTTATTTTTCTTTATCGTATTTGGGATGTGTTGTGCTTCGTGGATCTTTGCATTCATGATTTTCATCGGTTCTGAAAATTCTTCTTTGTTATCTCTTTAAGCCTTGCTTCTTTCCATTATCTTCAATTTCCCCCTTTGGGACTCCAATCAGATGGATTCAGACATTCTCATTTTGTCTCACTAACTCTCTATTATTTTATTTATTTATTTACTTATTTTGAGACAGGGTCTCACTGTGTCTCCCACCCTCAAGTGCAGTGGCATCATTATAGTTCACTGCAACCCCAAACTTCTGGGCTCAAGCCATCCTCTTGCCTAAGCCTCCCGAGTAGCTAGGACAATAGGCATGTGCCACCACGCCTGGTTCACTTATTATTATTATTATTATTATTTTGTGGAGCTGGGTCTTACTATTTCTCAGGTTGGTCTTGACTTCTGGCCTCAAGCAATCCTGCCACCTCAGCCTCCTGGAGTCCTAGGACTACAGGTGTGAGTCGCTATGCCTGACCTCTCATGTTTAATTTCTTAGAGTTCTTTCTTGTTCTTCAAATGTTTTTAGAGCCGCTTACGCTTGTTTTGTGAATGAAAAACATCTTATGTCTCTACATGTATTAATTAGAAGGAGTTTTTCTTTTGCTTTTTTAAGTATCTCAGTCTTCTCAAAGTTCCTTTTTTCTTGCTTATTTTAGACTCTCTCTTCTGTATTGGAGTCTTTATTCAAATATTTGGTAATCCTTGGTTATTTGTTCATGTTTAAGGACAAGACACATGCATATTTGTTAACCAGTGGACTTCACTTCAAGGTGATCTGAAAGGGTTATCAGATGGAAGAACTGGCAGTGGTGCCCTGGCTCTAGCTCACACCAGCTTGCAAAAGCTGAATGTGCACATCTTTTCCCAACTGCATTCCGTGACATCATGTTGGTAGCTTAAAATTGTTCATGATGGGAGTTTTTATACCATGGAAATTAATAAATGCTATAAGCAAAAGCACACTTACTCCTAGAGAGCTGGTGTACTAACACACCATTGGGAATTGATTTATTAGCTTGGAACCTCCCCCACACCCCCCACGATGTTACTTTGTAGAGATCCCAGTTTTCCTAAGAGTCTTCCGAAGGAGACTTTTCCAAATTTCTCATTAGCTGACCGGAGAATATTCTAAAAGTAGAATGCGAGAAGAGAAATTGGGGGTCTAATTTTTTCTTTTGCGAACATTCACTTGAATTGTCTTCTTTCAGCTTTGCCTCACCCCTCCCTGCCACTGCCTCTGGTATCCCCAAGTCCCATGTGTGGTCTTTGCATTTCTCTGGAGAATGACACTCTATACCTCGGTGTGGTGGTGGTGGGAATGGGGTGGTTGCTTGGTTGCTGAGGTTGGAAAGATGTCATGGACATCTTGATAGCTCTGATTTCAGACTTTTAACCAGTCCATCAATTGTTAGCACCAGGCCTAAATCCCCTTACACTGTGCCTGGCACGCCCAAGTCCGGAGCATTTTAAGGGTTCTTTGAGGATGAATCAATTTGATTATTGTTAATCCTATCTGTAGGCATTTTAGGCTGTAGCTACATTGTAGACTGTAGCTTCATGTGACTTCATCATATACTGCTCCTCCATCTGCTTTTTACCTTCCAAAAATTTGTTGAAATTTATTGTCTGCTTCATTTCCCTCTGCTGTTCTCTTTGCTTCTGTGGTTCCAAACATTTGAAAAATTCTTATCATTTTAGTAACCAAGATATAAATTGGTTTTTTTTGTAGTTTTTTGGCCAGGGCTGGGTTTGAACCCACCACCCTGGGCATATGGGGCCAGTGCCCTACTCCTTGAGCCACAGGTGGCACCTACCAATATATAAATTTTAACTTTTCAATTTTGTCTTCTCTCATTTATCTTTCCTTCATCCTGGACTATTATCTTTGGATCTCAGTTCATTCCTAATAGATTTATTTTACTTCATGTAATATGCTAAATAGATTCTTGCATTTTGGGGGAAGAGAGGTCTTAAAATGTCAGGATAATTGAATGAGGTAACCTGCTGTATGGGATTATTAGCTATCCACCAGTTAAATGAGTAGTTGAACTGTTACCCTATTATATCTTTAGACCATATTCCTTTCTGTAAACTCCACCTATACTCTCCTCCCTCCAGGACCAATCCTCTGAAGGACTTGGTTATATGATGTAGCCCTGCTCCCGTCATGCTCTATCATAATTGATTGGAAGAGGCTTGATACATGAAGGGTTTGGGGAGTGAGAGTCTTTAGTTAGTTTGAAATGGTGTTTAAAGTTTGAGTTGTACGGGGTGGTGCCTGTGGCTCAAAGGAGTAGGGCCCTGGCCCCATATGCCGGAAGTAGTGGGTTCAAACCCAGCCCCAGCCAAAAACTGCAAAAAAAAAAAAAAAAATTTTTTTGAGTTGTACAAACTGTGATGTAACAGGACAGCCAAGTAGATGAAAAGGCAGAGAATGCAGTTTGTGGAGTAGGAGCAGAAGAAGAGATGCAAAGAAACATAGGAATGAAACGTGAAAGGGGCTGGGCAGGGGTCGTACAGCTATAATCCTAGCACTCTGGGAGGCTGAGGAGGGAGGATTGAGCTCAGGAGTTCAAGACCAATCTGAGCAAGCGCAAGACCCCCCATTTCTATTAAAAATAGAAAAAATTGGGCAGCGCCCGTAGTTCAGTGGGTAGGGCACTGGCCATGTACACTGAGGCTGGCAGGTTTGAACCCAGCCTGGGCCAGCTAAAACAACAATGACAACTGCAACCAAAAAATAGCTGGGTGTTGTGGCAGGCACCTGTAGTCCCAGCTACTTGGGAGGCAAGAGAATAGTTAAAGCTCAAGAGTTTAAGGTTGCCGTGAGTTGTGATGCCATGGCACTCTACCCACGGTGACAGCTTGAGACTCTGTCAAAAAAATAAATAAGTAAAAATAGAAAAAATTGGCTGGGCATAGTGGCACAAACCTGTAGTCCTATCTATTCAGGAGCCTGAAGCAAGAGGATCACTTGAGTCCAGGAATTTGAAGTTGCTATGAGCTATGATGCCACGCACTCTAATCTGGGCAACAGAGTATCTCTCTCTCTCTCCTCTCTCTCTCTCTTTTTCATATATATAAAAAGTAAGAGCAAGAGTGAGAGGGAAAGAAAACTTCCTGGTTATAGTTCCTTTAAGAGCCAACTGAACTTCCTCTTTGTCCCCTGAGTCACTTCCTTGTGCTAGCTAACAATAATTTTCCTTTGGTTTGGAGTGGGAGTCTGACAGTACTAAGAGAACCAAAATTAAGACACTCTAACTCGGCACCTGTAGCTCAGTGGCTAGAGCACTGGCCATATACACCAGGGTGGTGGGTTTGAACCCAGGCCGGCCTGTCAAACATCAGTGACAACCACAACCAAAAAGTAGCCGGGCATTGTGGCGGGCACCTGTAGTCCCAGCTACTTGGAAGGTTGAGGCAAGTGACTCGCTTAAGCCCAGAGTTTGAGGTTGCTGTGAGCTGTGACGCCAGGGCACTCTGAGGACACAGTGAGACTCTGTCTCAAAAAAAAAAATTAAAATAAATAAATGAATTAAAACATCCCTTTCCAGTCATAGTAAGCAAATCACATCACTGTGAGTAAGAGGATGAAGAATATGAGACACATTCTGTTCCTATAGTGGGAGGATGTGTAGCCAGCTCATTCCATAGCAATAACAGACTACTAAGAAACAAGACAGGTGGCGCCTGTAGCTCAGCAGCTAGAGCACCAGCCACATACACTGGAGCTGGTGGGTTTGAATCCAGCCTGGGCCTGCCAAACAACAATGACAACTACAACCAAAAAATAGTCGGGGCTTGGCGCCTGTGGCTCAAGCGGCTAAGGCGCCAGCCACATACACCTAAGGTGGCGGGTTCAGATCCCCAGCCTGGGCCCGCCAAACAACAATGATGGCTGCAACCAAAAAATGGCCGGGCGTTGTGGCAGGAGCCTGTAGTCCCAGCTACTTGGGAGGCTGAGGCAGGAGACTCGCTTGAGCCCAGGAGTTGGAGGTTGCTGTGAGCGTGATGCCATGGCACTCTACCCAGGGGGATAGCTTGAGGCTCCGTCTCAAAAAAAAAAACAAAAAAAACAAAAAACAAAAAATAGTCGGGCATTGTGGCGCGCACCTGTAGTCCCAGCTACTTGTGAGGCTGAGAAAAGAGAATCGCATAAGCCCAAGAGTTTGTGGTTGTTGTGAGATGTGATGCCATGATGCTCTACCGAGGGTGACATAATGACTCTGTCTCAAAAAAAAAAAAAAAAATTGGATACCAGCCTGAGCAACAGCAAGACATGTCTCCAGTAAAAATAGAAAAATTAGCCAGGCATTGTGGTGGGCACCTGTTGTCCCAGCTACTCAGGAGGCTGAGGTAGGAGGATCACTTCAGCCCAAGAGTTTGAGGTTGCTGTGAGCTATGAGGCGGCCATGGCACTCTACCCAGGGTGACAGAGTGAGACTCTGTCTCAAAAAAAAAAAAAGTTAAGTTCATTTTATAACCCAGGATGTGGTCTGTTTTTGTATATGTCTTGTGGGCACTTGAAAATAATGTATATCCTGCTGTTGTCAAGCGTAATGTCCTATAAATATCAATGAGATCCTGTTGAGTGATGGCGTTAAGTGCTGTGCACTTGCTGGTTTTCTGTTTTAGTTTTTCTATCAATTGTTGAGAGAGAAGTGTTCAAATCTCCAATATATTTGTAGATTCAACTATTTCTCCTTTCAATTATATCGGGGGTTTTTTTGAGTCAGAGTTTCACTATGTCACCCTCCGTAGAGTGCCATGGTGTCACAGCTCACAGCAACCTCTAACTCTTGAGCCTAAGCGATCCTCTTGCCTCAGCCTCCCAAATGGCTGGGACTACAGGTGCCCACCACAATGCCTGGCTATTTTTGGTTGCAGTTGTCATTGTTGTTTGGCAGGCCTGGGCCGGGTTCAAACCCGCTTGCCCTGGTGTATGTGGCTGGCACCTTAACCCCTGAGCTACGTGTGCCAAGCCAATTTCATCAGTTTTTGATTCAGAGATTTTGTAGTTTTGTTGTTTGGTGTATACACATTGAGGATTGCTCTGTCTTCTTGATAGACTAATCCTTTCATCATCTCTGTTTCTGGTAATTTTCTTTGCTCTGAAATCTACTTTCTCTGATAATAATACAGCCACCCCTGCTTTAATTTGATTAATGTTTGCATGATTGATCTTTTTTCTTTCTTTCTTTTCTTTTTCTTTTTTTTGAGACAGAGTTCTACTATGTCACCCTCGATAGAGTGCCGTGGCGTCTCAATCTCAAATTCTTGGGCTTAAGTGATTCTCTTGCTTCAGCCTCCCAAGTAGCTGGGACTACAGGCACCCACCACAACACCTTGCTAGTTTTTGTTGCAGTTGTCATTGTTGTTTTAACTGGCCTGGGCTGGGTTTGAACTCGCCAACTTTGGTGTATGTGGCTGGCTCAGTAACCACTGTGCTATGGGTGCTGAGCCCATAGATGTTTTTTCTTCTTTTTCTTTCTTTCTTTTTTTTTTTTTTTTGAGACAGAGCCTCAAGCTGTTGCCCTGGTTAGAGTGCCATGGCATCACGGCTCACACCAACCTTCAATTCCTGGGCTTAAGTGATGCTCCTGCCTCAGCCTCCCAAGTAGCTGGGACCATAGGTGCCCACCACAACGCTCGGCTATTTTTTGGTTGTAGCTGTCATTGTTGTTCGGCAGGCCTGGGCTGGATTCAAACCTGCCAGTTCTGGTGTATGTAACTGGGGCCCTAGCTGCTAGAGCTACAGGCGCTGAGCCGATAGATCTTTTTCATCCTTTTACTTTCAACCTGCTGATATTGGTATAGCAGTGCCCTCTTATCTTAGTTTTGGTTTCTGAAAATATTAAATAAAAAATTACAGAAATGAACAATTCATGAGTTTTAAATTGAGCACTGTTCTGAGTAATGTGATGAAATTTCACACATTCTCACCCTGTCCCACTGGGCTATGAATCATGCTTTTGTTCAGGGCACCAATGCTGTATATGCTACTTGTTAGTCACTTAGTAGCCATCTTAGTTATCAGATCAAAAAAACATAGTAGCTGGCTGTGGTGCTCATGCCTGTAATCCTAGCACTTGGGAGGCCGAGGTGGGTGGATTGCCTGCGCTCACAGACTCAAGACCAGTCTGAGCTAGAGCAAGACCTCATCTTTTAAAAATAGCCAGGCACTGTGGCACACACCTGTAGTCCCAGCTACTCAGGAGGCTGAGGCAGGAGAATGAACTTGAGCCCAAGAGTTTGAGGTTGCTGTGAGCTATGATGCCACAGCAGTCTACCAAGGGTGACAAAGTGAGACTCTGTTCCCCGCCGCAAAAAAGTATAATATATATGTTTGGTTTGGTATTATGTACAGTTTCAACCATCCATAGGGGGATCTAGAACATATCCCTGAAGATAAGGGCGGGGGGGAACTACATTTTTGAAATGCGTTTTTTGTAGACAATCTATAGTTGGACCACATTTTTTCATCCACTCTGCCAATCTCCATTTTTTAACTGGTGTGTTTAGATCTTTACATTTAATAGATTAGTAGTCAAGCATGACATTTCTTTTTTTTTTTTTAAAGAAAGTGTCTTGTGGGCAGCGCCTGTGGCTCAAAAGGGTAGGGCGCTGGCCCTATATGCTGGAGGTGGTGGGTTCAAACCCAGCCCCAGCCAAAAAAACTGCAAAAAAAAAAAAAAAAAAAAAAGAACTGTGAAAACAAAAGAAAGTGTCTTGCTATTTTGCCCAGGCTCGTCTTGAACTCCTGGCCTGGAGTGATCCTCCTGCCTGAACCTCCCAAAATACTGAGATTACAGGTGTGAGCCAATGTACTGGGCCTATCTTGTTTAATCCTTACTGTTTTCTTTTTCCTGCCTTCTTGTTTCATGAACGTATTTCATAGGTTTCTTGAATATATTTTATAATTCCATTTTGGCTTATCTATAGTGTTTCTTTCTGAGTTTACCTCTTTATAGAGCTTTTTGAAAAGTCACGGTAGGCCAGGGGTTTGCCACCTGCTGCCTCATGTCCTCCTCTCAGCGGACAGCCTAGAGGTCACTAGCCTGATACTACCACAGCTGCCTTTCCTCATCGGCTATGCTAAGTACAGGGCCAGCCTGTGCCGTGCACTTGCTGCCACCGGAGGTCAGGATGGGTGGCCAATCCTGTGCCCGTGTCTGGCCCTGAGTCTGGGTGTTGTGCTGCTGCTGCCGGGGGCCTGGAGTACGCACCCCAGGCACCCAGGGGCACAGCAAAGGATCCGTGAAGCTGACAGTGGAGAAGAACACCTCGGAACCCACCTTAATCTGTCCCTTTAACCTAAGCTTCGCTTTCCATTTAAAGGTCTCTGTGAGATTTATTTATGACATTGTTCATCCATGTGTGTGAAGGTTTATTTTCCTCTTGCCCATATACCTAAAAAGAGAAACTGATTACAAATGCAAATAAGGGGATATTCTTTTGTAATTCAAACCTTGAAATGTTCTGTAGTGTTGAGCAACATCCCTCTTGGTTTGTGCTAAATAAACTTTTGAAAGCAAAAAATAAAATAATAAAAAGTCACACTAGCTGTTACATTATCTATCCATCTCTGTCTCTGTATGCATGCATCTAGCTAATTTTTTTTTTTTTGAGATAAGGTCTTGTTCTGTTGCCTAGAGCAACATGAGAGCAGTGGCATCATAGTTCATTGCAACCTCAAACTCCAGGGCTCAAGCAATCTTCCTGTCTTAGCCTCCTGAGTAGCTGGGACTACAGGGATGCACCACCAGGCCCAGCTTATTTTCTACTTTTTGTAGAGATAGGGAGTTTCTGGGTTTTCTGGGGGGTCTCAAATTCCTGGCCTCAAGTGATCCTCCCACCTCAGTCTCCTAAACCGCTGAGATTACAGGTATGAGCCACTATGCCCAACCTCCGTATGCATTTAGAACCACATCAGACAGTGTTATAATTTTGCTTCAGCTGTTAAACATAATTCAGAAAACTCAAGAGGAAAAGGTAAGTTTATTAAATTTATTAATATTTTTGCTTACCATGTTCTTCTTTCCTTCCTGATCCAAGGTTCCTTCTTTTATAGTTTCCTTTCTGTTTAAAGAACATCCTTTAGCCATTCATTTTTTAATTTTTGAGATAGCACACCCTTTGTTCACACAGGCTGGGGTACAGTGGCATGATCATAACTTCATATTCCTGGGCTTAAGCAATCCGCCTGCCTCAGGGCCCTGTAACTAGCACTATAGGTATGTGCTGCCACACCTAGATAATTTTAAAAATATATTTTTTAGAGATAGGGTCTGGTTATTTTGCCCAGGCTGGTCTCGGACCACTGGACTCATGTAATCCTTTCACCTCCGCATTTCAAAGTGCTGAGATTTCAGGAGTGAGCCACCATACCTGGCCAAAGGGGAACTGAGCAGAGCTGCTCAGGTGTGGACTGCTGAGTGGATTTATTGGTTTATTTTTAGAGTCAGGGTCTCACTATGTTGCCCAGGCTGGTCTTGAACTCCTGGCCTCAAGCAATCCTCCTGCCTCTGCCTTCCAGTGTGATAGGATTGCAGGTATGAACCACCGTACCCGGCCTCAAACCCTTTTTCAATCCTGTCCTCTCTTCTTACCTTTTGGAACTCTGATGACAGGAGTGTTAGACATTTTCTTATAGTTCTACAGGTCCCTGAGACTCTATTCATTTTTGGTTTTAGTCTATTTTTTCCTTGTTGCTGAGTTGGGTAATCTCTTTTTTTTTTTCGTTTCACTGATTTTTCCTCTGTCCTCTCTACTTTCTATTTTTTTCCCATTTGTTTCAAGTGTGTTCGTGGAAGTATGTTTATCATAGCTGCTTTAAAATCTTTGTCAGATGTCAATATACCTGTTATCTCAACGTTGGTATCTATCAATTTACTTTCTTCATTCGGTGTGAGATTTTCCTATTTCTTGGTATGACAAGTGATTTTCTACTGAAATATGGCAATTTGGGGTAATATCCTCTGAGTTTTATTTAAACCTCTGTTTTAGCTGGCTTTCTTTGGCACTGCTCAGGTAAGGAAAAGGATGGCATCCACTCCTTAATGCCGGGTCGGGGTGGAAGTTGGAGCTCTCCACATCATCTTCATTGATGTTGAAAGGGGAGCTACCTTCAATGGAGATGAGAGTTCTGGCTCCTTACTCTGCCTTGACACTATTCTTCTAGGAATGGGGGTGGGGAGAGGGTCAGTTGCTTCCCTACACCCAGGCAAGGATGGAAGTCTAGATTCCTCAGTCTTTGCTGGCATGTCTGGGAGTGGGGTCACATGTTTTTGGCCTCCCTGTAATCTTTAGCTGCTATAGAATGCCTATTGTCTAAATGGTCTTTATATTGCTAAATTGCCCATTTCCCTTGCTTTCACACGGGGTTTTTTGTCTATATGCCTATTAGTGTTTGGGGGCTGCTGCCTTCATCACCTAGTACGGGATGGATATATGGGGCAAAAAGAAAACTGTCATTTTACAGTTCCCAAGTTCCCTAAGCCAGCCGGTTTTCTTCTCTCCGCCTTCCATTGTCTTCTAATGTTTGTTTTACAGATACTGTTCAGGGTCTTCAGTCATACTTAGCAGGAAAAATAGGGAAACTATATTCATTTTATCTCCCCAGAAGCTGAGCTATCTGTAGTGACACACTTTTCATTACTGTACTTTGATATTATGTTTTGACATTTGGTAGCAACCCCTCCTTTACTACTTTTTTCCAAAAAACTGTCTTATGTACTGAGCTTCCAGATGAACTTTAGACTCAGCATTTCAAATTCCCTTTTTAAAAAATCCCATTGTGGCTCAGCGCCTGTAGCTCAAGGGCTAGGGTGCCAGCCACATACACCAGAGCTGGAGGGTTTGAATCCAGCCTGGGCCTGCCAAACAACAATGACAACATTCACCAAAAATAGCTGGGCATTGTGGTGGGTGCCTGTAGTCCTGGCTACTTGGGAGGCTGAGGCAAGAGAATCACTTAAGCGCAAGAGTTGGAGGTTGCTATGAGCTGTGATGCCACAGCACTCTACCCAGATTCGCAACATAGTGAGAATCTGTCTCAAAAAAAAATCCCATTTGGGATTTTGATTAGGATTATATTGAATTTAGAGATTAATTGGAAAGCTACATCTACTGCATTGGAATATTGAGTCATTCCATCAAAAACCAAGGCCTCTTTATAGTTATTCATGCTGTATTTTATGTCTTACATTAAAGATTCATAGTTTTCTTGAAACTTCTTATTACATTTATTTACACATAGCTAGAGCTTTTTATTATAAATTGGATATTGTTAACTAGCAATTTCTTTTTTTTTTTGAGATGGAGCCTCAAGCTATCCCCCTGGGTAGAGTGCCATGGCATCACGCTCACAGAAACCTCCAACTCCTGGGCTCAAGCGAGTCTCCTGCCTCCGCCTCCCAAGTAGCTGGGACCACAGGCGCCCGCCACAACGCCTGGCCATCTCTTGGTTGCAGCCATCATCGTTGTTTGGCCGGCCCGGGCTGGGGATTCGAACCCGCCACCCTAGGTGCATGTGGCTAGTGCCCTAGCCACCTGAGCCACAGGCGCTGAGCCTAACTAGCAATTTCTAATCAGTAATTTTTTTAATCAATAATTGTTGATGTCCACAGAGCCATAGGTTTCTGTATATTTATCATATATCTGCCACTTTACCCTATCTTTTCATTAATTATTCCAGTGGCTATTTTTTTTCCCTCTACTGAGCATCCCCTTAACTCACACTCTTCTGGTCCCAGCTACGGGGGTGACTATGTAATTCAGTACACAGCACCCCGTGCTCCTGGATGGAAGGTGGGCACATGACTCAGGACAAACCAATCAAATACCTTCCTGGGATGTTTATGTCTGTAGTTAACCAGGACAAAGCTCATTTCTTCTCTGATTACAGAGTTGGCAGATGTAATCCTGGATGCCACTGGCAGCTAATGTCTTCTAACTGCATAGGGAAAGACACTTTAATTTGGGAAGTGATAAGGCTGAAACAGAGTATGAAGCCAAAATAACTGAGGGAGAGGGAGAAACTAACAGTATTTGGTCCCTGTTTCTTTCCTTTTTTTTTATTTTTTAAGACAGAGCTTCAAGCTGTCACCCTGGATAGAGTACTGTGGCGTCACAGCTCACAGCAATCTCCAAGTCTTGGGCTTAAGTGATTCTCTTGTCTCAGCCTCCCAAACAGCTGGGATTACAGGCACCTGCCACAACACCCGGGTACTTTTTGATTGTAGTTGTCATTGTTGTTTGGCAGGCCCGGGCTGGATTCGAACCTGCCAGGTCAGTGTATGTGACTGGCGCCTTAGCTGCTTGAGTGACGGGCACTGAGCCTTGGTCCCTGTTTCTAATGTACCTCTGCTTTCTCCATCCCATGAGACAATGAGCCTTCTTGTCTAAATTAACTTAATTTGAGTGGGGTTGCTTTATTTGCAACTAAAAGAATCTTGACATTACAGGACTAATACAAGAAGTGAGGTGTTATAAGCAATAGAATTTGAAAGGTAGGGCAGCACCCGTGGCTCAGTGGGTAGAGCACCAGCCCCATATACTGAGGGTGGCAGGTTCAAATCTGGCCCTGGCCAAATTGCAACAAAAAAGCCAGGCGCTGTGGCAGGTGCCTGTGGTCCCAGCTACTTGGGAGGCTGAGGCAAGAGAATTGCCTAAGCCCAGGAGTTGGAGGTTGCT
>NW_003852413.1:25945053-25957620 GCF_000181295.1 Otolemur garnettii
GCTGTGATGTCACAGCACTCTACCCAGGAGGACAGCTTGAGGCTCTGTCTCAAAAAAAAAAAAAAGAAAGAAAGAAATAGTTGTGGGCTGTCTGTAACTATAAAAGCTGAATTTTACTCTCTCTGCTAAAGTCAGGAGGGGCCAGAGGAAATGATCAATTATTATTATTATCATTTTTTCGCAGTTTTTGGCCAGGGCTGGGTTTGAACCCACCACCTCTGGCATATGGGGCCGGGGCCCTACTCTTTTGAGCCATAGGCGCTGCCTGAAGCAATCAATTATTATCAATTATGGTACAATTATTCATAATCTATTTTTTGTTTTTGTTTGTTTGTTTTCTCTGTTCCACTTCCACAATGTTGGATAACTCCCCTCGGAGTCTCAAGAGGCCTCATGGCAGACAGCAGCTCCTGGGACTTCTAGCTTTCTTATTCAACACCAACAGAGCAGAGCAAGTCCTTGTCTTGCATTCCCAGCAAAAGTCCTGTGACTCACTCTGCTCAGGGTGCTGCAGATCACGTGCCCATCCCATGATCATTTTGACTGAGGAGGTGGGAATGTACTGATTGGCACGCCCCCCAGATTTGGGGGTAGAACAATCCCAGATTAAGTACCCTGGCTGAGAATGGGAGAATGAGATGGGAGAATTGGTTCTTCATAAGCAATTCAAGGTTTCTATCCCAGAAAGGAGCATAGAAGGCAAGCCCCAGATGTTCCAAGGAAGAACATCAACCTAAGGCCTGTATTAGTGGTTCTCAATCTTTCTAATGCCACGACCCTTTAATACAGTTTCTCATGTTGTGGTGATCCCTAACTGTAAAATTATTTTCGTTGCTACTTCATTACTGTAATTGTGCTACTGTTATGAATTGTAATGTAAATATCTGATATGCAGGATGTATTTGCATTGTTACAAAGGGGTTGCGACCCACAGGTTAAGAACCGCTGGCCTACATGGATAGTCAAAGCCTCCAGACATGTTGCTAAGAGAAGGAAACCACCAGATCCAAGTTCAGAATCAAATTTCATGACTGGACAAGATATCTGGCATTGGTTACTTGAACATGGCATCCCCAGAATTGAAATGGCAGACAGCCCATGAGGATTTAAGGAAGGTGTGTCATCAGAAAAATCCTGAGCCAGGCAAATGGGGGTCACCAGTTGCTCAGCCCTGAGATCTTTCCAACTCTAAGTTTGCCAGCAGGCAGTGGGCACTTCAGCAGGACTTCATATTCCTCCCAGGCCTGGCCATGCAGGACAGAAGATGAGATAAATCTCGGTAGAGGGTCACAGCTACAATCAGAATTTCTATGAAATGACTGATTTCACTGTCAGAGAAGTGAGTCCTTGCAGGTTATTCCTAGTATGGAAAATGTACTCCAAGCAGGACAGGACCCATTGCGTCCCTCTCACTCCTTGGAGAGTTACTGTAAGAGGAGGTATGTGTCCCTCAGAGGTTTTCCTCCATACAAGCAAGTACAAATATACATCTAAATTGTACAAGAGAGTAAAATTGAAAATTAAAGTCTCCCTCTATCAATTCTTCTGGTCCTTCCAT
This sequence comes from Otolemur garnettii, assembly GCF_000181295.1. Taxonomy (NCBI): domain Eukaryota; kingdom Metazoa; phylum Chordata; class Mammalia; order Primates; family Galagidae; genus Otolemur; species Otolemur garnettii. The sequence goes on from NW_003852413.1 coordinate 25,946,612, forward strand.
AATGCCAAAAAATATATTTACATCTCTATGCCTTATGTCTCAAGTTTAAGCAGTATACTTTGACTCCTTATAATGTAAGATGATGAGTTTAGCTTCTTTTTCCAATCCCTACCAGTCACATTCTTATTTACTTCTTCTATTATTTACTTTTAGGAATGTAAGTAATATATTTCAATAACGCCTATTTCCTGACTACTTTTTGGATTATTGCCTATACAGAAACAATTTTGTTTTATTCTCATACTTTTTTTTTTTTTTGAGACAGAGTCTTACTTTGTCACCCTTGGTAGTGCCATGGCATCATAGCTTACAGCAACCCCCAACTCTTGGGCTCAAGTGATTCTCTTGCCTCAGCCTCCCAAGTAGCTGGGACTACAGGCACCTGCCACAATACTGGGTTATTTTTTAGAGATGGGGGGGTCTCACTCTTGCTCAGGCTGGTCTTGAACTCATGAGCTCAACTGATCCACCTGCCTCAGCCACCCAGAGTGCTGGGATTACAGGTGTGAGCCACCGTGCCTGGGCTATTCTCATACTTGATTGATACTTTGGCTGGGTATAATTTCCTCTCAATATCAGTTAGGATTAAGTTTAGCTATAAATAAGAAACTCAAAATAGCAGTGGCTTAAACAAGCTCAAGTTTTTTTTCTTTCTCATGTGAAAGGCTCTAGGGGACTAGGCTCCTTCCAGTTTTCTGCTGTGCCACACTTAAGGGGTGTCCCTTGTCCTCATGGTCCAAGGTCGTGGCTTTCTGGGCAGCAGAAGAGAGGAAGGTGCAGAGAAGGAAGGAACAGTCATATGGCCACACTTCGCTTCAGTGGAGATCATACGTGTAACCTTTATTCTGGGTGGCCATGTGTCCAGCTAAAAACTCAAGGTTCCCTCACTAAGGAAGAATGGGAGAACAGGTGTTCAGATCAACTATTAGCCTTAAGGTAACGGCCGCCCTTTGGAAGTTTGGCTTCACCTTCTTCTTGCACCAGGAATTGCTCATGGGGGATCAGCTGAGAGACTGATTTTCCTTTTACCTTTGTAGGGACTCTCTTCTTTTCCCTGGAAGTTTGCAAATGAGAGGGAATCAGTGATGCAGAGAGCTTGGGACCTGAGCACCCAATTTTCCCACAATTCACTGCAGATCTGTGCTTGTTCTCTCACTCCCTGCTCAGAGACGCAGACAATGTGGATGTTCTCCAGCTCTGATTCGCCTTGAAGGACAGCAGTCTCCTGTGGGTTTAGCTACTGTCCATTGGGATGAACATGGGCACTCCTGGTGGCCTTGAGTCCTAAGTAGCAGTCCCATCAGTCCCTGTGGCTCCTCTTTCAGTCCTCTAGAGCGTCACGGTATCCTTCCCAGTTATATGAACCAACAAAGTCTCTTTTTGTTGAAGTTCATTTGAGTGAGTTTCTGTTGCTTGCGACTAAGCTGTAATAGCGAACTCCATAAAAGCTTAATGAAGACAAATCTCACAAAATCTCAGTCGTATGTCGGAGCTAAATATTAAAAACAATTTATCTCATGGAGATAGAGAGTAGCATGACAGTTACAGAGGCTGGGAGAGAGGGGATAAAGTGGGGGTGGTTAATGGGTGCAAAAACATAGATAGTTATATCAAATGAACAATATTCCATAGCACAACAAAGTTACTATAGTCAACAATAAATTAAAGTACATTTTAAAATAATGAAAAGAGTGGAATTAGAATGTTTCTTTCTTTCTTTCTTTTTTTTTTTTGAGACAGAGTCTTACTTTGTCACCCCCGGTAGAGTGCCATAGCATCATAGCTCATAGCAACCTCAAACTCTTGGGCAAAAGTGATTCTCTTGCCTCAGTCTCTTGAGTAGCTGGGACTATAGGCACCTGCCACAATGCCCAGCTATTTTTAGAGCCAGGGTCTGGCTCTTGCTCAGGCTGATCTCGAACTCCTGAGCTCAAGCAATCCACCCACCTCAGCTTCCCAGAGTGCTGGGATTACAGGTGTGAGCCCCCATGCCCAGCCTAATTAGAATGTTTCTAACACAAAGACATAACAAATGGCAGGGTGTGGTGGCTCACACCTGTAATCCCAGCACTTTGAGTGGCCAATGTGGGTAGATTGCCTAAGCTCAAGAGTTGGAGACCCACTTGAGCTAGACACCTGGTCTCTAAAAATAGCCGGCATTGCAGTGGGCACCTGGAGTCCCAGCTACCCAGGAGGCTGAGGCAAGAGAATCGCTTGAGTGCAAAAGTTGGAGGTTGCTGTGAGCTATGACGCCACAGCACTCTACCAAGGGTGACAGAGTGAGACTCTGTCTCAAAAAAAACACCAGCCTGAGCATGGGCAAGACCTGATCTCCAAAAATAAAAAGAAAACAAAAAATAGCCGGACGTTGTGGTGGGCACCTATAGTCCCGATGACACCACAGTACTGGCACTCTACCAGGGGCGACAAAAGTGAAACTCTGTCTAAAAAAAGAAAGAAAGAAAGAAAGAAATGGCAAATGCCTGAGGTGAAGACTACTCCAATTACCCTGATTTGATTAATTCACATTGTATACCTGTATCAAATATCATGTGTGCCCTATAAGGATAGATAACTAATGTGTACCCAAATCCTTTTTTTTTTTTTTTTGAGATAAAGTCTCACTCTGTTGCCCAGGCTAGAATGCCATTGTGTCATAGCTCACAGCAATCTCAAACTCTTGGGTTCAAGTGATTCTCCTGCTTCAGCCTCCTGGGTAGCTAAGGTGCCCGCCACAACGCCAGGCTAGTTTTCCTAATTTTAATAGAGTCGGGGTTTCCCTCTTACTCAGGCTGGTGTGGAACTCCTGAGCTCAAATGATCCTCCCACCCCAGCCTCCTAGAGTGCTAGAATTATAGGCATGAGCCACCACACCCAGCCCATAATAATATTTTTTAAAGTTTAATGAAAACACTAATAAACCAAGTGAATTACCTCAAGTGCCTCTCACCCACCCCAGCTCCCTCTGAGTAAGGCGAGACTTCTCATCTATGCTCTTTGAAGAGGCTGATAGCATTTTTTGTCTGTATTTATCTCAAGTCTGAATTCAGCCACCTGTCAAGTGAGACCTTGGTGATCTGAACCCATCTCCCGAGGAAATTTCCCATTCTCTTCCCAGGCAGCCTCCCAGATAAATCCTCATGGGCCTCTGAACTTGCCTCGTTTCTTCAGACGGCTGCAGCTCTGCGTGTGCCTCACCTGCTCTTCTCCCTGCTGATTAATCCCAGCCCATCCTCCAACACTAATCTCAAGGGCATCTCCTCCCAAGCCTTCCCTGCCCCACTTAAGCAGAATCCAGCCTCCTTTTTGGCAGTAGTCTCCTCGACTGCACACCCACCACACTGACTCACAACCCTTGCTTACTCATCTGTCCTTCCTCTACTAGACAGGGCCCCTTAAGGGCAGAGATGTCTTTATCCACCTTTGTCGCCCTGTTTCCCAACACCCACAATATATTGTCAACAAACACATGTTCAATGAGTGGTCCTAGGAATAGGCTTCATTTCCTTATCTGTACTATGGGAGGACAGGAGTCCAGACCCCATACACCCCCAGATTCCAGGCTTCAGAAGCCAGCCAAGTCTTGTGATCATTCATCAGGACCTTCTCCACACCAAAAGGATGGAGAGTGAAAAGACTGTGTGGATATCATCTGACTAACCTGTGTACCCACTGGCTTCTGGTTCAGTTAGTGGTGGGACCATATACTTTTAGAGTTTGCTGATTCTCCCTGGGAGTCTCAGAGTTTTGAACAGCCTGGCTTTCTACCTCATTTTTCACCTCTCAGAAAGGATAGGAAGAATCAGTAAGAGAAAGGAAGTTTTTGGAGGTCTCCTGACCATCCATTTCACATGGCAGAACACATGCATCCCAGGGAGGTGCACAGCGAGCTCTGGGGGGGAAGATTCTCTCAGTCGCATATATACATGCCCCCCAGCCTGAGGGCCACTGGGATATTGGGAAGGGGAGTCAGGTGCTTTCACTCCTGGGTTGCTGGCTCCCTCACCCTACCCCCACCCACAGGAGTTAGTTGCCTCCTAGCCTCACTCATTGGCCTGAAAATGGTCTGGCCCTTAAGCCATATAGACCCAGGTCACGTGGGTCTAGCACTGGTGCTCACCTCTGGTTTTTCAGAGAAAGCTGTAAATGCTGTTCATGACTGGTGTGAGGCTTCCCACACCAGTGAGAGGCAGCATGGCAGAGTGCTTAATGGGAGAGGGTCCGGAATCCAGAATATCTGTGTGGCCTTAGGATAGTCACTTAACTTCTCTGTTCCACAATTTCCTCATCTGTAAAATAGGAGTGATAATTACCTCACAGGGGATTAAGTTTTATTATTTTTTGTTTGTTTCTGAGATAGGGTCTCACACTGTTGCCCGGGCTAGAGTGTTATGACATCATTATAGCTCACTGCAACTTCAAACTCCTAAGCTCAAGTGATCTTTCTGCCTCAGCCTTCCAAGTAGCTGGGACTACAAGCACCCACCATGACACTCAGCTAATTTTTCTATTTTTAGTAGAGATGGGATCTCAGTCTTGCTCAGGCTGGTCTCAAACTCCTGAGCTCAAGGGATTGAGTTATTTACCAAGCTCAGAATTGCTTTGTAAGTGCCTGTTTACACAATAATAGGTTTCATGAGTTGAAATTCAACCTTGGGACCCAGAAGACTGGAACTTTTGTCCTTAATAAGAAGGCCACTCAATGGGCTTGTGAGTGGAGTGGGGTGGGGTGGAAATGGTTGTGGAACTACAATCACAAATCCCTAAACGAGTATATTTCCTCAGAAATTCATCATTAGGAGGTTAATCATGAACATCACAAACTGTACTTACATAAACCTGATGGTGCAGCCAACTGCACACCTAGGATACGTGGTATAGCCTGTTAACACCCAGGCTATACACCTGCACAGCAGGTTACCATACTGAAGATGGTAGGCAACTAGAACACAACAGTAAGTCCTTGTGTATATAACCATATCTAAATATAGAAAAGATACAGTAAAAATGCCCTATTATATAATCTTATGGGACTCGTTGACCGAAATGTCCTTATATGGTGCATGACTGTACTTTGGGAGAAAGGAAAAGAAATACTGAAATTCCTGCAGTGTCCACAAGAGGGCACTCCAATTTCCCCAAAGAGCCCACTTACCTTGATGGTGAGAGATCCTACGAGACTTATCACCTTCTCTCACTTCTACTTCTTTGTTTTTTTCCTCCTTTTTTTGAGACAGGGTTTCCTTCTGTCGCCCCAGTGGCTAGAGTGCAGTGGCATCATCGTAAGTCACAGCAACCTCCACTCCTGGACTCAAGTGATCCTCCTGCCTCAGCCTCCTGAGTAGCTAGGACTACAGGGGTATGCTATGATGCCCGGCTAGTTTTTTTCTTTTTTCTTTTCTTGTATAATGGGGGTCTCAAACTCCTGGCCTGAAGCAATCCTCCCACCTCAGCCTCCCAAAGTGCTAAGGATTACAAGCGTGAGCCACCATGACTGGCTTTCTACTTGGGTATCTTTAACAAAACAGGTCAGTCAGAATCAGGCCACAAACGTCTCATGATGACTGAAGATGCTGCCCACTGGTGATAAATGGCTCATAAAGAAGCATCTCCAAACTCACGCTGTGCACACCCCAGTACACAACACCTCTTATCCCACAGAGACTCAGATATCCCAACCTTTAGCACTATCCCCAAACTGGCTACCCCGAGGGCCGCTGGGATATTGGGAAGGGGGAGTCAGGTGCTTTCACTCCTGGGTTGCGGGCTCCCTCACCCCACCCCCACCCACAGGAGTTAGTTGCCTCCTAGCCTCACTCATGGGCCCTGTTAATGGCCTGGCCCTTAAGCCATATAGACCCAGGTCACGTGGGTCTAGCACTGGCGCTCACCTCTGGTTTTTCAGAGAAAGCTATAAATGCGGCTCATGACTGACAAGAGACACCACTGCCCCTTAGTACGAGGGAGAGAAGGTGGAAGATCCGGAAGGGAGGTCACGTCAACCTTCCTTCCCCACAATACAGCCCTGGTTCCTCAGATGTGGCAGCTCACACCTGACTCCTCCCGTGCCCTCCTTTCCCAGCTCCCACACGGTAGAGGGAATGAGAGGTGGAGGAAAGGACTCTGGACTCTACAGGACACCTGGGCTTCCGCTTGACTCTATGTCATCACCCCTCTGAGGTTCAGTTTCTCACAGGTAAAGTGGGGGTAATGATGTCATCTAGCTCTGGCAATGAGGTGGCAGATTGGCTCCCTTCCCGGTGGCCCCGGGGTGGGACGTGGCCAGGGACATGGGCCCCGCGGTGCCGGCAGGCGGACGGATGAGGACGCAGCTGGGGCACAGCCGGGCCGGCCAGCCCGGCGCGCTCGGGTGCAGCCGGCCCGGTGGCCGCGGGGCGGAGCCCGAGCGCCGGAGACGCCGAGCGGGAGGGACCTGGCGCGCCGCCACCTCGGTCGCCTGTGCCCGGAGCGGCGCGGCCCCCGGCTTCCCGAGGACTGCCAGGCTCCGGGCGCTGAGAGGGCGCCGGGAGGACGCCGCGCTCGACCTCAGTCCTCCGCGACACGGAGGGAGGGCGCCGCCAACCCGGGCCGGCGCCGAGGGGGGCAGCCGAGTCTCCGCGTCCACCCAGGCGGCGTCCCTCTCCAACACCGTCAGGGACGCCACAGGGCTTGAAACGGAGCCCCCAGCGGCCCGTCTCAGCTGCCCTCCATCACCCCGGTTATAAGGAGGGTGGGGAGGTCGCAGGATAGAACCGAAGGGCACCTCGGGTCTAGTGCTGACAGCCAGGGGGGGCCTGTGAGAGAGGGGACCCGCGAGAGAGGGGACCCTCAGACTCTGCAGGGCACGGAGTCATAAAACCCAGGCGAAGGTCTCCGATGACGCAGGAGGTGCTGGAAAACCGGCTAACATCAGGTAGAACCCAGATGGTCACACAAAAAAACCCGACCTCAGGTTCCCTCCCGGCTAGTTATACGCAGCTGTGATACATTAGCTTAGTAAACCCCGCCAGCGCCGGGACGGTTTACAAAAGCCATGGCAACTCCCTTTTGTGGTGAAAGAGAAGGGACCCTCGGTTCCGGATCCCTTTCTCAGAAATCTTATGAGTACCCCCCCCAACATAAAATTAAATAGAAGGTACAAAATAAGACCCTGGAAACTCACAAGGTGCAACTCCCCGTTGCTCTGAGAGAGCAGCCACTGCCCTGTCTATGGGGCAGCCTCTCTTTTCTTTTCGAGGGCCTTTGCTTTACTTTGTTGGCTTACTCTTGAATTCTTTCCTGTAGGAGGCCAAGAATCCACTTGACCTTCAGGCCAGACCCCAGTTTTCCTGTATCAGCTGGGCTGGAGGAGGGGGAGTTTGGAGAAAAAGGTGTTGGAGATGGGTTTGGACAAACAGCCATTGCAGACCCAACTTTACCCAGGAGGGGTTGGGGATAGGTGTCTGGGCACCCTTTTCAGGCTTTGCGTTTCTTTAATTCAAACGATGAAAGTCAATTTTAGAAAATTTGAAAACTTCCAACAAAATCGAGAAAATTAAAAATTGCTTCTAATCTTATCGCCCAGAGGCATATATATATATATAATTATACTGAATTTAAATTTGTATTCTTCAAAAACTTAAGATTATATTAAGAACATTTTCCCATATCACCAAATAATTTATAAAAGTATGATTTTTAAATTTCATATAATATTTAATTGGAAAAGTAGATGACCACTTATTTGGTCAATTCTTTATTCATAGAAGGTTAAGTTGTCAATCTCTAAATAGTCTCCTGAGTTTTGCTGCAACCAACATCCTCGAGCATGAATCTGTGCCAACATTTGCTTCTTCTTTTAGGAATAGGGTACAATCATTATGTAAAATATTATGAATATGTTTTTCTCAAACTTATTTTAACTCCAAAAGAAGTACCAGATCCTTGTAAAATATGTAACCAATCCTAAAGGATCAGAAAGAGACACTGAAATCTGCCCTACATTTTGTAAACTCCCTGGAGGTGACAGAGTTCACACTTTTGTGGTAAAGTTTCAATCTTTTCCTGTCTGCATGGAGAGGAAGACACAACCTAACTGGTGTGTTTGTACATGATGGGGGAACAACAGATCAGACTTATAACCCTTTCTATCTCTTTTTATTTTTATTATTATTATTATTTTTTGTGACAGAGTCTCATTTTGTCACCCTGGGTAGGGGCCATGGCATCACAGCTCAGGTTATGCAGCTTGCATTTGCTGGGTAAAGTCCCTCTAATAATAGTGTCCCATCCCCAAAAGGTGTGTTTCATACCGTGGCCCCATTTTTATTTATTTCTGAGACAGAATGTCACTTCATAGCCCCCAGTAGAGTGCCATGGTGTCATAGCTCACAGAAACCTCAAACTCTTGGGCAAAAGCAATTCTCTTGCCTCAGCCTCCCGAGTAGCTGGGACTACAGGCACCCACCCCAACACCCAACTATTTTTTGTTGTTGTTGTAGTTGTCATTGTTGTTTGGCAGGCCCTGGGCCGGGTTATTTTTAGAGACAAGGTCTTACTCTGGCTCAGGCTGAACTATCTCTTTTTAAAAATAAGTAAATCATTGTAAGAAAAACACACATTCATTATAAACAACAGGTACTAATCAAATAATATCAGGAACGAGAGTCAAGCCTGAAAATATGAGGCCAGGGACTGCCAGTGTCCCTGTGTTCTTATGTTGGTGGGAGTGATCACCACACTAAGAGCCTGGTCTATGCCCTGTGACAGCTGAGCTGGGCTGCTGGAGGGGAGACCCCACAGTGGGCTAGTGCAGGTTGGGTGGAAGCCATCATCCTTGTGCCATTAAGGACTGTGATTCTGGAAGGAGAGAGGTCCCCAGGGGCTGGGAAAGACAGGCCTCTTAGTCAGAACCTGGAGTAAAGACTTGCAGGTCCTTGGCCTGCCAGGGGTGGGAGAGTGGGGGTGGGACTGACCTTCCAAGCCCAGCGGATCCTCTCAGCAAATGAAAGGAACCTCCCCTGCCTGGACATGATCACCCCTGACCTGATCAGCTCTGTTGGATGAACTGCCCTCCTCTATGAAGCTGGGAGGGAGCTGCCATTCCTCAGGCCCTCCCTGAGTAGTCTGAGAGCCCAGGGGCCTCCTCCCTCCTCCTCAGGGAGAAGACACTCCTCTACACCAACGCTCTGAACCAAGGAAATCCCAACAACCCAAGTAGCAAGCTGAGAGAAACCCCAGTGCTTGGCGTAGGTGGGCAGAGAAAGGTTACAGGTCATTTAAGATGACTAAGTGGTTCAAGGGAGAAATTGTGTAGCAGGGTCTCAGAGAAATGTCCATCAGTGGGTCACCTCTGAAGGGGACCTCCAGGCCAGTGAACTCTGGACTATCCCCAGAGACCTGAGTAGGGGAGCGAGAATACAAGCAGGTGCCTAGCAAAACATTAGCTGAGGCCACCCAGACCTCTGTGCTTTCAGGTGTCAGCCAAAAGAACTAACTCTTAGCAGGAACTAACTCTTTTCTGATGGGAAAATCTAGGCTTTGACATGCGGGTAGAGGGTGTGGAGAAACTCCTCCCAACCCAGCCCTCATTGCATGTGGAAGGGCAACCTCCCTACAGGCCTGTCCAGGGACCTGGCTCTGGATGGGTTGAGAGCTGAGCCTAGCACTGTCTCAGCATTATCCACTCCTGGGGTCATCATCCCCTGTGCCACTACTGAGGGCAGTGTCCAGCCCTGAGGCATTGACCTTCAGGCCAGGAATGCTTTTGGAAACTTCCACAGAATCACATTATCCACCAAGTTGCCAGGTCTGGCTCAGGAAGATTCCTGTCATTTAAAATCACAACTGGATAGCTGGGCGTTGTGGCAAGCGCCTGTAGTCCCAGCTATTTGGGAGGCTGAGGCAAGAGAATCACCTAAGCCGAAGAGTTGGAGGTTGCTGTGAGCTGTGTGACACTGCCACAGACAGCACTCTACCGAGGGCGATAAAGTGAGACTCTGTCTCTAAAAAAAAAAAATCACAGCTGGGACAGCATTGTATGTGGCTTTGGGGATCGCAGGGCCATCCACACTAGGACTTCTGTCCTGGTAAAAAGCCAAGACAGACAAAAATACAGAAAGATAAAATAGTCTTGGGTGCAGGAAGATCATCAGCCTAAAGGTCAAGTTACTTTTCTTTTCTGAAAAATGAGCAATAGTGAGCACTATGCAGGCTGTCATAAAGATCAGTAACAAAAAGTCGTGGTGGGTACGAGTCCCTCCCTAGCATATAACCTTTTCTTTCTGAGATGTTTTTCCACCTGTCATTTGAGGAACTTTTGGGTGATGCCCTCGGCTTGAGTTTTTCACATTACAGGTTGACAGTGGTTAAGTCCAGTGAGGTGGGGTCCCTGCCTGGGATCCCTGCCCTTGAGACTTGAGGGCAGAGTTGACATCCTCTACCTAACCACTGGGTTAGGGACTCACCCAGTAAGGGCAGGTGACCACATTAGCCCAGATCAGTCTGGTCCTGATGGAGTGCTCCACTGTCCCATCTGAGGTACATAGAGTTAGACTTCAATCAGGGTTTAGGGGCTGATCATTATGACAACAGTTACATTCTACTTGGTGACTACAGTGACCCAGGCATTTCATATTGCTTTTTATTCTTCTAGTCTTTATAATTACCTCCCAGATAAATACTATTCCCTGGTTTACAGGGAAAGAGAAGTTCAAAGAAATTCTGCAACTTGACCAAGAAAAACAACTTAGTAGCAGGTTGTGGGCTCATGTATGCATATATGAACTTCTCTATTTGCTTAAAATTTTGACAGGCTCGTATGATATTTTTATATAAATATATATATAATAGGTGAAATTATAATAAGCATGACAATAATTGCTTGGAAAATAAAAATGAAGTGTCAGGTGGTGCCTGTGGCTCAAAGGAGTAGGGCTCTGGCCCCATATACCGGAGGTGGCGGGTTCAAACCTGGCCCTGGCCAAAAACTGCAAAAAAAAAAAAAAAAAGAAGTGTCATGTGGGTTATTA
>NW_003852413.1:25958663-25962257 GCF_000181295.1 Otolemur garnettii
AAAAAGAATGGATCTTGAGCCTCTTGGGCTTTTGTTATACTTCTGCTTAGACATTGCTTTATTGTATTTCTTCCTTTTTTTTTTTTTTTTTTTTTACAAAACCATTGATTTACCTGTTACTTGTCATGCTAAATTCAAATGAGAGGGAAAACCTATCTTGTTTTGTGAGGTATTGTTTTAATTTAAACTTTCCTAAGAGAGTGTCCATGAGGGGTTTGCTGACTAATCTTTTTTCTTCCTTTTCCTTTTCTTTTCTTCTGCTCCTCTTCCAATTCCTTTTCTACTTCCTCTTCTTTTTCTCTTCCTTTCCTTGTCCTTCTCTCTCCTCTTCTCTCCATTTCTGCTTACCCTTTCTTTCATGTTCACTACAATTCCTATCTGATTGCTCTGGATTTTGATCCCAAGGCATAGCTGGTTGTTTTTGTATAACAAGATCTTCCAGCCTTTGCTGATTTAGGTCCAGGATTGTTTTGCTTGGGATCTTTTCTCAGAGGTTCTGTTTGATGTTTAGAGCTAAAAATATTCTTAGCAGCAGATAGTTTTACGTCAGAAAGAAATCTTGAATTATCAGGGACTTTAAAAGTATCTGGAACTCTCTCCACCTTGAAAAACTTTCTTCTCTGGTTTTCAGGACACCATCCTTTCCTGGGTTTCCTTCTAAGTCAGTGGCTGGTCTTTTGAAGAATTCTTCTTTTTTTTTTAATTGTTTTTTATTACATCACAACTTTGTACATTGATGCATTTATGGGGTTCAGTTTTGCAGTTTCTTATTGAATTCAGCATACACTTACCATATGTTCCAGGCCTGGCTCAACCACTTCACTCCTGAATATTTATCCCAGAAATGAAAACTTATGCTCACACAAAGACGTGTTCACAAATGTTCATAGTAGCTTTATTTATAATAGTTCCAAACTGGGAAAAGCCCAGATGTCCTTCAATGGGTGAATGGATAAATATGCTGTCTACCATGGAATACTACTAGGCAGTAAAAAGAAGCAGTTCAGATAAGTCTCCAGGACATTGTGATGAGTGGAAAAAAGCCAATTTCCAAAGTCACCAAGGTTGGAGGAAAGGTCCCCAAGATGTCCCTCATGAGTTGGTGTTAGGACGGAGAAGGCTTGGTGGGGGGAACCTGGAGATTCCTTTATCTAATCAAATGGGAGACTTTTTTCCTTTGCCTTATCTTGGGAGGAGTTGATTTCTCCAGGAAGAAGATTCCTCATGAGGCCAGTCTGTACAGACAACAAGGGTAGCTGAAAGCATCTTTTTTTTTTTGCATCAGAGTCTCACTCTGTCATCCTGTGTAGAGTACTATGGCATCATAGCTTGAAGTGACTTCAAATTCTTGGGCTTAAGTGATCCTCTTGCCTCAGCTTCCCAAGTAGCTGAGGCTACAGGCATGCCACTATGCTCAGCTAGTTTTTCTTTTTCTTTTTTTTTTTTTTTTGAAAAAAAAACCCAAACCGGTCCCCGGGGTAGAGTGCGGTGGCATCACAGCTCACAGCAACCTCCAACTCCTGGGCTCAAGTGAGTCTCCTGCCTCTGCCTCCCAAGTAGCTGGGACTACAGGTACCTGCCACCACGCCTGGCTATTTTTTGGTTGCAGCTATCGTTGTTTGGCAGGCCTGGGCTGGATTCGAACCTGCCAGCTCAGGTGTATGTGGCTGGTGCCTTTGCCGCTTGAGCCACAGGCACCAAGCCTAGTTTTTCTATTTTTAGTAGAGTTTGGGTCTCACCCTTGCTCAAGCTGGTCTTGAACTCCTAAGCTCAAGCAGTCCACCTGCCTCATCCTCCCAGACTGCTGGGATTCCAGTTATGAGCCACAGTACTGGCCTCTGAAAGTGTCTTCTTCTTCTTCTTTTTTCTTTTTATAACTAAACAACATTTATTTTTCACTAAGACTTTATCTCAAGGACATAACTGTTACCACCCCTCACCCCATCCTGAAGGCAGGTTAGTACAGTGAATGTTATAAAGTAGGTATGAACAGTCTAAAGGATTGGAACCAATATCAACTGACAACGAACAACTTTCATCTAAACATCATAAAAGTGTTTAAGTAAAGAAAAAAAACCAGAAAAAGAAAAAAAGGCTAGTGGCAACGGGGGTTTCAGATTGAAGAAGAGCCTCACATTTCATCTAATATCTTCGATCTCGGCTAGAGTGCAACAAAATAGAAACAGGATTACTATAATACAAAACTTCCACTACAGCACGCTGTACACACCTGTGTTCCAAGCCCACCCCCACCCCCCTGCTGTTTCCAACTTAATTATTTCCAGGCCTGTTGGGCCTGCCGATGAAGGAGCACGTAGATCTTTTCTTTAATCCAGTCTTTCTTATAAGGCTGGTATGTCTGGGTATCAGCTCAGTAAACCAGACAGCTTAGGTCTGCCAGGTCATTGATAAAATCGAACGACTAACCGGTACCATATGTGATAGAGGGACTGCTAGGATTCATTCTCTTCGGATGTTCGACATACATTTTACAAACGCTTTCCATGCACTCGTTCGCAGATTCACAGTCAGCATAAGCTCTGCCTTCTGGCCTCTTAGTAGGCTGTACCAACACAATGGTGTGAGACATGGCGCCAAACTCTCTTCACTGCAGCTCCGACCGACACCACCCACCACCGCCACTACTGAAAGCTTCTTTATCCTTCCCCAACTCCTCTCCAGCAAACCAACAGACCACTGTTCTTGCTACCATTTTAATACTTCTTGTCCATCCCCTGACGCTCAAAGGATAGTTTTTCTCCTGTTCCAGATTTCCAGGGGCAGACCATTCTTGGGTCACACTGTTTTCAAATCTCAAACTTACAAATAATACAGGGTAGACCCTGAAGTCGAGATTTCCTGAAAGCTGCCCTCTATGAACATAAGTTCATTCCCTGTGGCTTCCTCTGGCCCTTTCTTCATTGGAAAAACCATCTTATTGTCTTGCAAGAAAATGTCATGGGATGGTAAGATGACCTAAACTTGGCTGTGAGTGACCCCCTTGACTCCAAGAATGTAAGGTCCTCAGATGGCACTTGCTGTCCCAAAGGAAAACCCCTTCAGGCCCCATGAAAACAGGTGATTCTCCTCCATGCTGTCTTCACTTCCAGTTCAAAATTGCCCCAAATTACATCATCTCTCCTGGTTTCACATAGCAACTCCCATCCTGCTATCACATACAAATACTGCTCTATTTTTCTAGTACGTTCTCTCTCCCCCAACACACACATGCATATGCCCCTTCCCACTGAGGCACTTAGAACCTCCATTCTAAAATGTAAAAAAAATTCTTTTATTTTCCCAAAATGTAATCACAACCACATTCTGCCGACCTGATGACTTATTCCATCGGCACTTCTTTGTTTGGTTTTTTTTTTCCAAGACAGAGTCTTACTTTGTCACCCTCAGTAGAGTGCCCTAGTGTCACAGCTCACAGCAACCTCAAACTCTTGGTCTCAAGCAATCTTCTTGCCTCAGCCTTGCAAGTAACTGAGACCACAGGTACCCACCACAATGCCCAGCTATTTTTTTTAGAGACAGGGTCTCCCTCTTACTCAGGCTGGTCTCGGACTCCTGAGCTCAGGTGACTGATTC
>NW_003852413.1:25962277-25967914 GCF_000181295.1 Otolemur garnettii
CCAGCCCGGGCCCACCAAACAACAATAATGGCTGCAACCAAAAAATGGCCGGGCGTTGTGGCGGGCGCCTGTGGTCCCAGCTACTTGGGAGGCTGGGGCAGGAGACTCGCTTGGGCCCAGGAGTTGGAGGTTGCTGTGAGCAGTGAAGCCATGGCACTCTACCCAGGGAGATAGCTGGAGGCTCTGTCTCAAAAAAAAGTGAGTCAGAACACAGCTTACCAGCCCTTCTGTGATAGTGACAAAATCAGTGGCAGTTCCCACTGTTCGGTCATTTTGTCGTGTATCAGCTGGGTTTCCACGTGTGTCCTCTGCAGTTCAGGCTCATCCCCCTATTTGACTTGGGCTCTAAGGGTACAAGAGGTTGAGAGATAGCCCAGTAACAACACAGAGCCTTGCCTGAATCCAGCACGCACTCTCAGCTCTCCTGAGCCCTCTCCTCAGCTCACAATCACCTTGAGGGGTGCATTGGATGCCAATTTTATAAATGCAGGATGTGAAGACGAGAGACTTTAAGTAATACACCCAATACTGCAAAGCCAGTAAATGGAAGAACCAAGGCTTCAACTCAGCAGTTCTGGGTCTGAATCCACAACCAACACACTTGGCCACTAAGGCAGTGGTTCTCAAACTGTCCCTGCCCCAGCAAGATCAGTATCAGGACCGGGGGAGGTAGAGCTCAGCAATCCGATGATTGCACTGTTCCCATCCAAATATTCACCTAATTGTGAATTCACCTAAATTGTGTCTATATATGGCTATTAACTGATGGGATGAGGACGCTGACCCGGGTGTTTTGATTCCCAGTTCCATACTCTTTCAATGGACTGTATCAACTATTCTCAATCCCACCTGAACAGTGATTTGCTTGGACAGTTTAAAGCAACTCAGCAACCACAAATACAAAAACCACAAAGAAACACATTGTCCAGACCCCACCCCAGGACAATTATGTCAGAGTCTCTGGTGTTGAAAGCTCCCAGATGCCAAGCAGCTGTCTCCCAGACGGCCTGACAATCCTTGGCAATCAATTCCTCTAACAGTCAGGCCTTGAGAGGCAGGCTGGGAGCTCTAGGCCAGGCATCCTCAAACTATGGCCCACGGGCCACATGCGGCCCACCTAGGACATTTATCCGGCCCGCTGGGTGTTTTTGCCGCCGCTCCCTGTCCTGCTTAGTAGCCTACACGTCCCCAGGCCCATAGTCTGGCCCTCCAATGGTCTGAGGGACAGTGAACTGGCCCCCTGTTTAAAAAGTTTGAGGACCCCTGCTCTAGGCTCTGTGTGGGGCGCCTGCCTTTGGGGTCACTGCAGAGAACAGTCTTCCCTGCAGGGTCATGGCCTAGGCTGTGTGTCTGGGGACCTCCCATGTTTATGCTCTGAGTGTTCTGTACGTATTGGCGTCCCAAGATGAGCATCCTAAGTATTCCTCTCTGGCTGACCAGAGTCCCTGGAGAAGGTTCACGTGGTCTCCTTCCTAGAGGAGGGGTCAGGGGCCAAGTGGGGAATAGACCTGGGAGTCTGGGGGTGTGAGCGGCCTGTGTGAAAACCTTGTCAGGGAGACTGTGGGACTTCAAAGTCCCAAAGTGCACCTGTGCCTCAAGTCACTTCCTGCTCCCTGAGTCGGCTCACCTGCTTCCTGCTCCCTGAGTCGGCTCACCTGCTTCCTGCTCCCTGAGTCGGCTCACCTGCTTCCTGCTCCCTGAGTCGGCTCACCTGCTCATACACTTCTGTTGCTCCTCTGTCTTCTTTTTTTTGTTGTTTGTTTATTTTGAGACAGTCTCACTTTGTCACCCTCAAATAGAGTGTGTCACAGCCCACAGCAACCTCTAACTCTTGGACTTAAGCAATTCTCTTGCCTCAGCCTCCTAAGTAGCTGGGACTACAGGTGCCCGCCTCATCTGTCTTCTTCATGTTATCCTGATGGGTTCAAAAAAAGACACCTTGTTATTGCTTCAGTGGTATTTCAGGAAGGAGGGTTATTCAATGCATGTGTTAAGCCTCCACTTTCAACCAGAAATCTGTATAAAATTTACCGGCAGGGGCCTCCTTGAACCCTCACAAACCTGCCTGATTTTGTGTACCATTGTATCTAGCTTCTCTATTCAACAAATTATTTTTAAATGAATAAATGAATGAATGAGCAGGTGGAAGCTTGAAGGTATCCTAATTGCACCATAATCTGAGTGTCGTATGACCTGCCTTCACGGGCTGGTGAAGCTGGAACATCCCCAAACCCTCTCAGCTATGTAAGAGGTGGTCAGGGCTATCGTGATCCATAATCACACACTGAAAGCCAGGCTGGGCACCGTGGCTCAGGCCTGTGATCCCAGCACTCTGGGAGGCCAAGGGGCGAGGACCACTAGAGGCCAAGAGCTCAAGACTAACTTGAGCAAGAGTGAGACCCCCACCTCTACTAAAAATAGAAAAACTAGCTGGGCATTGTGGCAGTTACGTGTAGTCCTAGTGACTCGGGAGAATGAAGCCAGAGGATCTCTTGAGCCCAAGAGTTTGAAGTTGCTGTGAATGAGGCTGACACTACAGGGCTCTACCCTGAGTGATAGAGTAAGACTATCTCAAAAAAAAAAAAAAGAAGAGAACAAACAGGGGTGGCACCTGTGGCTCAAGGAGTAGGGTGTCTGCCCCATATACTTGAGGTGGTGGGTTCAAACCCAGTCCCAGCCAGGGTGACAGCTTGAGGCTCTGTCTCAAAAAAAAAAAAAGAAGAGAACAAAGAGGGGTGGCACCTGTGGCTCAAGGAGTAGGGTGTCTGCCCCATATACTTGAGGTGGTGGGTTCAAACCCAGTCCCAGCCAGAAAGCTGCCAAAAAAAAAAAAAAAAAAGAGCAAAGAGAAAGGTGGGAGGAAACAATAAAGTGGCATAATAATGTTTCTCTTATTTTTTTGTTTTTGAGACAGAGTCTCACTTTCTTGGCCCTATTAGAGTGCCATGTCACTCTAATAGAGTTGCACAGCTCACAGCAACCTCAAACTCTTAGGCTCAAGTGATCCTGTTGCCTCAGACTCCCCAGTAGCTTGGACTACAGGCACCTGCCACAGCACCCAGCTATTTTTAGAGACGGGGTCTTGCTCTTGTTCAGCCTGGTCTTGAACTCATGAGCTCAAGTGATCCACCTGCTTTGGCCTCACAGAGCACTAGGATTATAGGTGATGCCTGGCCTACACAATAACAATTTCTTATGAGTCTTAAGTTTGAGAGCGCCCACTGAGTGTGGTACAGGAAGAATTGAAATGACCAACCCATGTATACATCATAATGGTGCTTCAAAAGCCAACAATCTGGAGAACAATTAAAAACTTTCCCAAGAGGCTCTGCGCCTATAGCTCAGTGGCTAGGGTGCTGGCCACATGTGCCAGGACTGGCAGGTTTGAATCAGGCCAGGGCCTGCCAAACAACAACAGCTACAACAAAAATATACCCGAGTGTTGTGGTGGGTGCCTATAGTCCCAAGCTACTTAGGAGACTGAGGCAAAAGAATCACTTAAGCCCAAGAGTTTGAGGTTGCTGTGAGCTGTGATGTCACAGCACTCTACTGAGGGCAACATAGTGAGGCTCTGTCTCAGAAACAAACAAAAACGTTCCCAAGAGAAGAAAGGAAAGCTAAACAGATACTGGACATATCTGAATGATGAACTGCTGTAGAGATAATGAACTGGTCAGTGATTGCCAGAGGTTGGGTGGGATGAGGGGTGGTTGACTTTAGAAGGGGAGTGTAGGGATTTTTGAGGTGATGAAATTGTATCTAAACCACTGCTGAAGTGGTTACATGACTATAGGCATTGTTAAAACTCAGACTTCTATTCCTAAAAGAGTGATTTGTACTGCATGTAACTTTTTTAAAAAAATTAATAATTTTGGGTGGTGCCTGTGGCTCAGTGAGTGGGGTGCCAGCCCCATATACCAAGGGTGGTGGGTTCAAGCCCAGCCCTGGCCAAACTGCAACAAAAAATGGCCGGGCATTGTAGCGGGTGCCTGTGGTCCCGCTGCTTGTGAGGCTGAGGCAAGAGAACTGCCTATGCCCAAGAGCTGGAAGTTGCTGTGAGCTGTGACGCTGCAGCACTCTACTGAGGATGACAAAATGAGACTCTGTCTCTAAAAAAAAATCAATAATTTTAAGACATAAATGAAATTGATGTGAGGCTTCTTATGAGCACAAGAGTAAGGAAGAAGATGACGGAGAAACAGTCTACACAGGCTCAGGGAAAAGAATTTAAATTTGAAACCCTAAATGAATCCAAACTAACACTTGAATGAGAAGGCAAAATAAAGAGGTGTTTGGATGTACAACCCCTAAGAAAATTTCATACCCACAGGCCCTCTCTGAAAGATTATTTTAGGATGTTCTCAGGAAGAAAAGATAATGAATCCAAGTAACAGGAAGCCATGAGAAAGAAAGAAGAGTAGAAGGCAAAGAAATTGGTCTTCTTATAGTTAAGTCTAAATAATTACTGATAGAGAGCAAGAAAAAAAGTAACAAGCTAGGAAATGCCCCTCCCAGGCTATCCTCACGGGGGCTGGCAGGAGCAGAGCTGTGTGCACTGTTCTTGGGAGAGAAAGACAGTGGCCGATTTTAGGGGCTTTTTCCGTGCAGGCCACTGGTTCTGTCAATTGATGGTTGGAAGATACTGTGAAACCATTAGGATGAATGATGCAGTCCTGTATGAATGCAAATGGAAGGATCTCAGGATACACTATTAGGCTCAAGAAAAAACGGAAGTTGCAGAAGCATGTAATGATTACTATTTGGAAAATACACGTGTATCATTTGCATGTGCAAAAGCATTTGGGTGATGCCACTAACCTACCACCCAGAAATTGCACTCCTGGGCATTCTTCCTGGAAAAATGAAACCTATGTTCACACACAAAAACACCTGTATACAAGTGTTCACAGCAACTTTGTGTGTTACTTCCAAGCCCTGCGATTAGCTCAGATGTCCTTCAACAGATAAAAAGTGAAACAAACTGTTGTATATTCATACCATAGAATGCTACTCAGCAATTCAAAGGAACAAATCATTGATTCAGGCAATAATTGGGATGCTGAACAAAAAGAGTAGATCGCATATTGTATTATTCCATTTATATAACATTTTTGAAATGACAGAATTTGGAAACGAAGGTCAGATGGGTGGTTGCCAGTGGTTAGGGCTGGGGGATAGCTGGGATGGGAGGGAGGAAGGTGTGTTTCTAAAAGAGCAATAGGCAAGATCCTTGTAAGTGCTGGGAACTGTTCAGTATCTTGGCTGGGTTTGTGGCTATACAATCCTACAAGGTGAAAGGATTATATAGAATGAAGTACATACACACATTTGAACAAGTAAAACTAGGGAAATTTGAATAAGTTGGATGGGATTGTATCAATGTCTTGGTTGTAATATTATACTAAAGTTTTACAAAATGTTACCCATGGGAGAAGCGTGATAAAATGCATACATCTCTCAGTATTATCTCTTATGATTACATTATGCACCTACAGTTATCCCAATTTAAAAAATTCAATTAAAAAAATACTTACTGGCAGCACCCATAGCTCAGTAGGTGGGGCATCGGCCACATACACTGAGGCTGGTGGTTCGAACCCAGCCCAGGCCAACTAAAACAACAATGACAACCGCAAC
>NW_003852413.1:25967934-25969989 GCF_000181295.1 Otolemur garnettii
GGTCCGGGCTGGGGATTCGAACCCGCCACCTTAGGTGTACGTGGCTGGCGCCTTAGCCAGTTGAGCCATAGGCACCGAGCCCCCATATGTACTTCTTGAAGATGCTTCCTTCCCCACAGCCCTTGCTGGATGAGGTCCTCATGCTCCCCAGCCCCTCACACCACATGGGCAGGGGGAGACTGGGATTTTCTTGGCTCTTATTTTCACTTTGAACCACTTCTCAGGAAATCATGGCCCCGTGTCAGTCCCTATTTTAATAAGCTACAAGGTCAGAGAAAGATCTGCCCATGCAGAGACGCCTTTCCTTCTCTGTAGTTCCATCTTATTCCACAGATTTGCATCTGTCACTGAAAACAAATGAACCGTGGTATTAGAAAGGGGTCACAGGAAGAATGGTCTCATCTTTCCAAAAGTTCATCTCATCAGGCCAGCCTTTCCTGCAAATAGCTAGTAGTAAAGATGAACCAGGATTTTCTCTTTTTAATTCTGGACTTTTCTTGGTAAAGGTGTATGTGCATGTGTACGCAGGGAGATTGATTTTGCCATTCACCATGGTCTGATGTGAACTCGGTCCATCAGGGACTCTTCTCCAGTGGTATGTGACTTTTTGGTGTCATTCATCATCATTTCAGTACAGAGACATGTTTTCTTGTTTTTATTTTTAGTTTTGGTCATCTTAAAAATAGGAGATTTGGATACCCACTCTTTTTTTTTAGAGACAGAATTTTACTTTGTCACCCTCAGTAGAGTGCTATGGCATCACAGCTCACAGCAACAGCCAGCTCTTGGGCTTAGGCGATTCTCTTGCCTCAGTCTCCCAAGTAGCTGGGACTATAGGTACCCACCACAATGCCCAGCTATTTTTGTTGTTGTTATTGCAGTTTGGCCGGGGCTGAGTTTGAATCCCCCACCCTCAGTGTATGGGGCCGATGCCCTACTCACTGAGCCACAGGAGCCACCCCGAATACCCATTCTTATGTAGCAGCTTACCAAGAATTCTTACCTTTCAGCCAGTGGATGATTAATCAAAGCAGACTAGAAATGTCCCTTAAATGGGGCTGAGTTTATAAGGGCACTTGTAAGGCACAGTCCACACTCCATCAGGAAAGTCATGACTGGTAAAGGAGCTATGAAACCTGATTGTCCAGAAGAAAGAAAAAACAGGAGACAAAGGTCTCCATCACCTCTGCTGCTGTAGAAGACCAGGCTGAGCACAGAACAGTGACACATCAACATCCTGCCCCAGAGCCCCAGCAATACCATTCCTGTCCTAATATGATGAGGAGGGTCCCTGGTACTTTGCAGAATAAATATTGAGTTGGGACCTCTTGTAAGACAGCACCAGGAGAGATAATAGGGTTCTGGTCATAACTGAAGCTTTTGCGGAGACCTTTCCCTGGGAAGCCTCAACTCACAGGCAAAGATTCTAGGACAGGGGCCTAGTGAGCACAAGAGCTAGGAACCTGAAGTGCTACAGACCCCAGGGGTGTGCTTCCCGCTGTCCATGGTGCTGGTGGTTGCAAGTCTTTGTGATATAGAAGACTGACAGGGAGCTAGTTATAACCCACAGCTCAGTGATTAATAACGTGAGGAGGTTCTCTGTTAGGATCATGTGAAATCACTCCATGAGAGTGAGTCTCACTCCATGAGAAGGTCTACTGGCTTGACCTCAACTCAGAATCTCCCACAAAGATGTCAGGTCCTGAGAATCATACTTTAGAGAGCTCCTGACAGGTGGACACCTCTAACTAATTCAGAGATCCATTTTGAAATGTAAAAAATAATAACAATATGGACACAACTGAACTGTGAGCTAATGAATCTCCCTTAATGCAGTGCAAAGGAAGAAAGTGATGGAAAGAATGAGTGAAGAGCTTAAGGCATACATAGGGCTTCCACATCCATCTACTAGAAGTTCTTCTGTTAGAAGAGAACAAAGAGGCTCGGCGCCTGTGGCTCAACCGGCTAGGGCGCCAGCCACGTACACCTAGGGTGGCGGGTTCGAATCCCCGGCCCGGACCCGCCAAACAACAATGACGGCTGCAACCAAAAAAT
>NW_003852413.1:25974222-25981956 GCF_000181295.1 Otolemur garnettii
GGCCGAACTGCAACCAAAAAATAGCCGGGCGTTGTGGCAGGCACCTATAGTCCCAGTTACTTGGGAGGCTGAGGCAAGAGAATCGCTTAAGCCCAGGAGTTGGAGGTTGCTGTGAGCTGTGATGTTGCAGCACTCTACTGAGGGCAACAAAGTGAGACTCTGTCTCTACAAAATAATAATAATAATAAAATAATTTTTTAATCTTTTTTTAAATATTGAGTGCAGGCCAGATGTGGTGTCTCATACTCGTAATCCTAGCACTCTAGGAGGCGGAGCGGGTGGATTGATTGAGCTTACAAGTTTGAGACCAGCCTGAACAAAAAGCAAGACAACCCCCACCCGTCTCTACTAAAAATAGAAAAATTGGGGCAAGAGGATCACTTGAGCCCGAGAATTGGAGGTTGCTGTGAGCTTTGACACCAAGGCACTCTACCCAGGGTGACAGCTTGAGACTCTATCTCAAATAAATAAATATTCAGTGCAGTATATTTGCAGTTGATCTTAGTCAGTGGTACTCAATAAAACTTTGACTTTGCCAGGCCCTGGGTTCACGCCTATAATCCCAGCACTTTGGGAGGCCAAGGCAGGAAGATAGCTTATGCTAGAAATTCAAGACCAACTCAGCAACATAGAGAGAACTTGTCTTTACAAAAAAATTTAAAAATTAGCTAGGTGTAGTGATGTGTACCTGTAGCCATAGCTACTTGAGGGGCTGAGGTAGAAGGATAGCTTGAGGCCAAGAGTTTGACACTATGGTGGTACCACCACACTCCAACCCATAGAGTAAGACCCTATCTCAAACAAAATAAAACAAAAAAACCACCTGACTTTATTTTTTATTATTGTTATTATTATTATTATTTTTTTCCGTTTTTGGCCGGGGCTGAGTTTGAACCTGCCACCTCCAGCATATGGGGCCGGTGCCCTACTCCTTTGAGCCATAGGATGCCGCCCATGACTTTATTTTTATTTTATTTTTTATTTTTTGTGAGACAGAACCTCAAGCTGTCCCCCTGGGTAGAGTAATGTGGCATCACAGCTCACAGCAACCTCCAACTCCTGGGCTCAAGCGAGTCTCCTGCCTCTGTCTCCCAAGTAGCTGGGACCACAGGCCCACCACAACGCCCGGCTGTTTTTTGGTTGCAGCTGTCATTGTTGTTTTGGTGAGCCCGGGCTATTTGAACCTGCCACCTTAGGTGTATGTGGCTGGCACCTTAGCCACTTGAGCCACAGGCGCCAAGCTGTGACTTTATTTTTGAATACATCATTTATCAACTATCATAGTACTATTTGCTGAACTAGTGCTTTTTCTTTCCCAATGATTTTTTCTTTTCTTTTCTTCTTCTTCTTTTTTTTTTTTTTTTTTTGGAGACAAAGTCTCACTCTGTTGCCCAAGCTAGAGTGCTATGGCATCAGCCCAGCTCATAGCAACCTCAAACTTCTAGGTTGGAGCAATCCTTCTGCCTCAGCCTCCTCCTGCCTTGGCCTCCTTCATAGCTGGAACTACAGATGTGCACCATCACACCTTGTTAGTTTTTCTATTTTTAATAGAGTTGGGGTCTTGGTCTTGCTCAGGCTAGTCTTAAACTCCAGAGCTCAAGCAGTCCTCCAGCCTCAGCCTCCTAGAGGATTACATGCGTGAGCCACCACACCTGGCCTTTTCCCACTGATTGATAATGTTTCCCTTAGCACACTCTAAATTCTTAAATATGCTCCAATCTCTATAGTCAATGTTATTTTTCAAAATCCATTCAAAAGGACACATTTAACTAATTAATTAAGTAATTTAGAAAATATTTTAATATCTGATGTAAAAGTACTTAATTTTAACATTTACTTTTCTAACTTTTCTTGAATGGTCTTATTTGTTTATTCATGCAGGCATCTAGAAGACTGATAATATGGAGAATCACATTGCCAGGTGCAAAGAAGATCCTATTTTTGGCCAGGTGCAGGCTGGGTTTCATGGCAGGCACCTGTAGTCCCAGCTACTTGGGAGGCTGAGGCAGAAGGATCCTTGAACCCAGGAGTTTGAGGTTGCTGTGAGTTGGCTGATGTCACAGCACTCTAGCATGGGCCACAGAGTGAAACTCCTCAAAAAAAAAAAAAAATCTCGTTTTTATCCTGAAAGTAAGACATGTTCATAATAACAAGTGAAACAGTGCAGAAGACATTCAGACAGTCATAATAATTTCTCTCTTTCCCTAACCCTATTCCATCCTTGACACAACTAATGCTTAAGGTCTAGTGTGTATCTCTACACATCATTCTTTGTGCTAAATAATAATTATGCTAATATAAACATGTCAATATACATACATTCATAGCTTTTTCTTTTCCATTAAAAAGGAAAAGGCTGGGGGCAAAGGCTCACACCTGTAGTCCCAGCACTCCAGAATGATGGATTCTGGCAGGTGGATTGCCTGAGATCACAAGTTTAAGACCTGCCTGAGCCAGAGAAAGACTCCATCTCTAAAAATAGCTGGGCACTGTGGTGGGCGCCTGTGGTCCCCGCTACTTGGGAGGTTGAGGCAAGAGAATTGCTTGAGCCCAAGAGTTTCGGGTTGCTGTGAGCTGTGATGCCACAGCACTCTACTGACGGTGACAAGTGAGTATCTCCCCCACCAAAAAATGAATATTACACTGTATTATTCACACTACTCTGAAATTTGCTTTCTAAATTCAAAAATAAGTCATAGAAATATTTCTTGGTCAATAAATACAAGTTTCTGGGGCAACACCTGTGGCTCAAAGGAGTAGGGCGCCAGACCCATATGCTGGAGGTGGTGGGTTCAAACCCAGCCCTGGCAAAATAAATAAATAAATACATACATACATACAAGTTTTACCTATATTTAAATTTTTTTTAAATTTAGTTGTCCTATTCTTTTTGTTTTGTTTTATTTTGTTCAGAGACAGGATTACTTAGGCTGGAGTTCCACCTCACTGCTACCTTGAACTCCCGGGCTCCTGCCTTGGCCTCCCAAGTATCTGGTATATGCCATCCTACCTGGCTATTTTTGTAGCGACAGGGTCCTTCTGTGTTGCTTAGGCTAATGTCAAGCTCCTACACTCAAACAGTCCTCTTGGCTTGGTCTCTCAAAGTGCTGGGATTGCAAGCATGAGCCTGGCCTTTTTCTGTTGTTTTATCACACTGTAGTTTGAAGAGCTAAATTGTTCCAGAAAGCTTATTATGAAAACCTGCAGCCTCCCACATCCCCCATTTCTCGTTCCCCAGAGGCAATCTCCTTCAGCTCTTTTAGCTCAAAATAACCTGTTTATTGCTGCTTATTCATTTTCCAGTTTTGAGGCATTATCTATTTACTTTCCCAGTACAAAAGATAAGGATTTACCACCCTTACCCACTATGCTTATTATATACACTCACTTCCCCACACTCCTTCTCAATATAATCATATCATAAAGGTAGAGGAAAACCTGATATGGCTGGATCAGTTTCCAATATTGGGATCGTGTAAAATCTTTTTTTTTTTTTTTTAATACAGAGCTTCACTCTGTTGCCTGGGCTAGATGGCCATGGTGTCGGCCTAGCTCACAGCAACCTCAAACTCCTAGGCTCAAATAATCCTCCTGCCTCAGCCTCCCAAGTAGCTGGGACTACAGGCACTGCCACAATGCCCAGCTAGTTTTTTTTTTTTTCTATTTATTTTTAGAAGAAACAGGGTCTTGCTCTTGTCCAGGCTGGCCTTGAACTCCTAAGCTCAAGCAGCCTACCTGCCTCAGCCTCCCAGAGTGCTAGGATTACAGGCATAAGCCACTGCACCTGGCCAGGATCATGTAAAATCTTATTCATAACAGAAACACATAGAATATTATTTTTCTTCTTCTGGTCAATTTTTTTTCTCTAAAGTTAATAATAATTATTATTATTTTGGGGGCCAGGGGCCGGGTTTGAACCCACCACCTCCTGTATATGGGGCCGGCACCCTACCCCTGGAGCCGCAGGCACCACTCAAGTTAATAATTATTTTTGCTTGCCTATTTTTCTGTGCATATACTTATATTCAAACTCCAGATTCTCTGCCAATTGTCTAAATCACTTCTCAGGACAGTAGAACCTCCACAGCTGACCACCTCCCCACACTGAGCACTTCCTTAAGTTGATCTCATTTTCACAGACCGGACATGCACCACATGTACGTGTCAGTACAGTAGGCCTAGTTCCTTATGTGCAACCTCCATATGTTGACATTGACCAGTTTGTTACAGTCTCTTGGGTGGTCAGCTTACAGAGGTTCCACTGTATTTTCAGACACATTAGGCATTTTGACCAGTTTCATTTTATGGAAGAATCATTCCTGAAGCAAAGCCTCCTGCTCCATCCTGAGGAGGCAGTTGGCTGCTGCTCATTATCACCCTGGCAAGTTCCTGTGCTTCCCTCTGGAGTGGTGTCAGAGTGGCAGTCTGCTCTCAGCTCTGGCTGTGCTCTTGACCAGACACAGACACTCCAAAGTGTCAAGTCCAGCCTCCTGGTTCTATTATCCTAGTTCTGTGGCTCTTTAAGTGGAAAAATCATCAGCAGGGCCAATAGGACAGAATGACCACAGGAACAATCTCACATAAGCAGTTCATCGTGGTATGATAGAACAGTCTCTCTTTGAAGTGGAAGGACATAAACGGACTCACTCCTTGCTCACTGACTCTCTCAATTTGTATTCTTTTATTGGGGCAGTCTGGGCAGGGCTTTTGAGAGGTGTAAGATGTTACTAAATGATCAACAGGTGTCCAGAATTATTTTTATTTTTAGTTTTATATTTTTTAGATTCTCAAGCTGTCACTCTGGGTAGAGTGCCATGGCGTCACAGCTCACAGCAACCTCAAACTCTTGGGCTCAAGCGATTCTCTTGCCTCAGCTTCCCAAGCAGCTGGGACTACAGGCACCCACCACAAAGCCCAGCTATTTTTTTGTTGCAGTTGTCATTGTTTTAGTAGGCCCGGGCAGGGCTTGAACCCATCAGCCTCAGTGTATGTGGCCAGCGCCCTACTCATTGAGTTACAGGCACTGTCAACCTTTGATCTTTCTTATGTGAACTTATTTTTTCCTTCTCAGGATGCCTATAGGATCTTTTGTGTCCTTGGCATTTGGAAGTATCACAGTGTGCTTTTTGGAGACAGAGTCTCACCTTGTTGCCCTTGGTAGAGTGCCGTGGCAACATAGCTCATAGTAACCTCAAATTCTTGGGCTCAAGCAATTCTCTTGCCTCAGCCTCCCAAGTAGCTAGTACTACAGGTGCCTGTCACAACGCCCAGCTATTTTTAGAGATGCTCTGGCTCAGGCTGGTCTCAAACCTGTGAGCTCATGCAATCCACCTGCCTGGGCCTCCTGAGTGCTAGGATTACAGGCTTGAACCACCTTGCCGGTAACAGTGTGCTTTGATCTGAGTCTGTTTTCATCAATTTTCTGGGCTTTCAATGTGAACACTCACATCTTTTGTATCTCCGAAAATTTCTTAGTTTATTTAATCAGTGATTTCTTTTTTCTTTTTCTCTATTGTCTGTTGATGAAACTATTGTTGTGAGGAATTGGACTTTCTGGATTGGTCCTGCAATTTTCTTGTCTTTTCTCTCCCATTTCCATTCATTTGCCTTATTTGCTTTCTGAGAGATTTCCTTAAGTTTTATCTTCCAACTCCTCCATTGAAATTTCTGCTATCATGTCTTCTGTTTCCAAGAAAATATTTTTGTCCTCTGAATATTCTTTTTTAAAAAATAACACCTTGTATTGTTTCATAAATGTAATACTTGATCTGACCTCTCTGATCTAATCTCGGCATTACAGAGATTTCCTTTCCCTAGACTCTGCTTCCTCCAAGTTGCTTTTCTCGTTGTGTTTATTTTGGGTCCTATTTTTCACATTATAAGATTTCTTTAGATGTTTGAGGTTTTCAGATAATTTTATCTTCTCTGAAGAAATCTCTTCTGAAGTCTTCTGACTGCTCCGGTTTGAAGTGTTTGCAATTCACACTTGGTGATCAGCGATCACCCTTGTCTGCGTCTGATGCAGGGCACCAGGAACTTACAGGTGTCACTGAGCTAATGACTGGGGTTACTGGCCATGGGCTTCTTGTGATGAGCTGGCTGGAACTTTTGGGGAGACCCCTTTAATGTCTTTCCCTTGTGAGCATATATGATGCTCCCTCCCCTCTGAAGTTTAAGTCTTTTGGCCAGAGTTTAGAAGCTGAGTTGAAGAAGAGATTTAGGAGAGGGAGTCTCAAAATTTAACATGTAAACATTCTCTTATCCTCCTGTTTCCTAAATAGCAGCCCCATCCTCAGCTGCCCCAGGTGTCAGAGACTGCTTTTTTTTTTTTTTAAAGACACAGTCTCAAGCTGTCGTCCTGAGTAGAGTGCTGTGGCGTCACAGCTCACAGCAACCTCAAACTCCTGGGCTTAAGCGATTCTCTTGTCTCAGCCTCTCAAGTAGCTGGGACTACAGGTGCCCACCACAACACCCAGCTATGTTTGTTGTTGCAGTTGTCATTGTTGTTTTAGCTGACCTGGGCAGGGTTCGAACACACTACCCTTAGTGTATGTGGCCAGCACCCTGCCGGCTGAGCTATGGGCACCACCGAGACCATTTATTTTAACCTCTCCACACAATAAACTTTTAGTCTTCTTTTGGGAATTGGAAGGGGAATTTATCTTGCCATGTCGAGTGTGGAAGAAAATCTTCCAGGAGGCTGTGCCTATTTCACACATAGGCTTTTTTTTTTTTTTTGAGACAGAGCCTCAAGCTATCCCCCTGGGTAGAGTGCCATGGCATCACAGCTCATAGCAACCTCCAACTCCTGGGCTCAAGCGAGTCTCCTGCCTCAGCCTCCCAAGTAGCTGGGACTACAGGCGCCCGCCACAACGCCTGGCCATTTTTTTGGTTGCAGCCATCATTGTTGTTTGGTGGGCCTGGGCTGGGGATTCGAACCCACCACCTTAGGTGTATGTGGCTGGCGCCGTAGCCGCTTGAGCCACAGGTGCCGAGCCCACACGTAGGCTTTTAAACCATCCTCCTTCTCTCCCCCTCCCCTCCCCTCCCACTACCTGCTCCTCCACTTCCAGAAGTACCTGGTACCTCTTTATCAGAGTCTTCAGGGAACTAGGTAGAAATCAGGGTTCTGACTATGCTTTTCCCACTGCTAGCTTCAGAGTCAGTTTTTACAGATCTGTTATCACTATTTGTTTCCATCTTCCAACATTTTAAAAATTTATTTATTTGTTTTTGAGAAAGAGTCTTGCTCTGTCACCCAGGATGGAGGTGTCATCATAGCTCACTGCAACCTTCAACGCCTAGGTTCAAGCAATCCTCCTGCCTCAGCCTCCCAAGTAGCTGGGACTGTAAGCGCCTGCTACAACGCCCAGCTAGTTTTTCTACTTTCAGTAGAGACGGGGCCTCACTCTTGCTTAGTCTGGTCTCAAACTCCTGAGCTCAAGCAATTCACCTTCCTCAGCCTCCCAGAATGCTAGGATTATAGGTGTGAGCTACTGTGCCCAGCCTATCATCATTACCTTTAATATTGCATTTTTGTACATATAAAATCATGCAAGTGGCATATATTTAGGATATACATTATAATATTAAATAAAAGCCTGTGAATGAAACTCTCTGAACAATACCAACAACTTTGTATCTATCTGTGTGCTCCTTCTCTACTAAAGTCTCTTGGGCTCCCCTAGAATTTATCAATATCGGCTCGGCGTCTATAGCTCAACCGGCTAAGGC